>NC_083585.1:23945521-24260521 GCF_027579695.1 Neoarius graeffei
AAATAATTCCACAGTGCAAAGTGATTGTGTGATGACGGTCAATAACTCTAATAACTCTGGCTGCAGTGTATCAGTGAGCCTCTCTTGCCCTCTCTCTCTCTCTCTCTCTCTCTCTCTCTCTCTCTCTCTCTCCATGTGTGTATGCTTCTCAGTTGTCAGTGTGTGAGGAGATGCTGCGGGAGCTGCAAGGCATCGTGCTGTGTCAGGACAGCCTGCAGCTGCGAAGGAGACGTAGTGGTGGCACCAGCACTCTGCGCCCACATCCTCTACCCACGGACGACAGGCGTACTCGGCCCACGGGGACCAGCCTCAGCAATGGCAGGTTGTGCACAGGCACAGGACTGTCAGAGCCACTATCCCACAAACTGGCACAGGAAGCGGCCATTGTGGCGCGTGGTTGCAGCCACGTCCGCATCTGCCCCGAGTGCAGACGCTTCCAGGGGCTGCGAGTGCATCCACCAGGGACCCCACGGGCATCGCCCACCCACAGTGATGATAGCTTCGAGTGGGATAAGACCACCAACAGCAGTGAACCTGAATAACAAATACTGGCTTGTCACAAAACTGAGCCTGTGATAGAGTAAGGATCAAGGAACAGAAAAAAAAAACTTGTATCAGAACTACGATTTGCAGATTACCGTGATTTGCAGATGTGTTTATATTTCCGAAGGCTGGAATGGGTCTAATCTCTGTATACACTGCCCTCTCCATCATCTGTCCTGGATAGCATTTTGCAGCAACCAGAATGGGGGCTTTGTACTATGCAGTATTATTTTCTTTCTTTTTTTTTTTTTTGTTTTACTGTGCTGTTGATTTTCCTTTAAATTATTCCTCTTTGGTTGTAAAATGACAGTTGTTCAATCACTAGATTGCAATTGTTATTTTCGTGTTCTCACAATGACCATGATTACAGCTTTTATTTTCTTCAACCAGTGGAGAGGCATTCCTTACTGATGAGTACAGCCACAGGGAACTACTGTACTTGTGAAGACTTTTCGCATCATCACATTCTTGAAGCATTGTTTTTAAGTGCCAAATAAACCTGGTATTGATTTTTTTTTTTTTTTTGTCCTGCATCATGGCCTTGAAGATGCGACTGCGAAGAGAACTGAACACAAAACCATGATGGTATCTTTTTAACGATAGTGATATTCTATTAAAAAAGGAAAAAAAAAAGATTTTAAAGATGGATCTTTGACATGCACGTGTGAAGGTTTTGTTGAGAGTTCAGGAGAGAAATGTTTCCTTTTCTGTTATTTTGTGCAGCAATTTTGAAACCCTTATCAGTCATGTTTGTAAAGGCTTTAGCTTGTACTGGAAGAGGCTTTGGTTGTGTTGATCGTTTCTGGTTGTTCAAGCATGAGACTGTAGAATTATATGATTCTATTTGACATAAGACTGGTTCTGGGAATATTTGCCTTACAAGTGGAGTTTAAAGCGTTTAGACGTGTTCAGTAAAAAGAAAAAAACATCCCCATATTCATATCTCTCTGGTCTAAAATTGAGAGAACAATGAGCGCCAAAACCCCAAGACTCTAGAGATTTTTTTTTTATTCTTGGATCATATCTGGAGCATATCTGGAGATCTGTTTGGCAGTGCTATGATCAGAGAGTACCCAACATGAATTTCATCATACAGTGGTCATAGTTTGAAATATCCAGACCAATAACCAAACCACCTCTGGATTCTGGGGTATTTTGCACAGTGGTTATCATCATCATGTCAACAGCAAAGTTTCAACATAAAATTCCACTTCATGCAAGCCCTCAACTCTGAGTCGACACATTTTTGCTGGGGAAATGGCATATAACATTTAACGTGTCATCGAGTTCGAGAGTGTACACTGTACACCGTGTAAATGGAAGGTTTTTTTTTAGTAGCACAAAACAGGAACAAAGTGTCCAAAGAAGAGACAGCGCTCTGAGAATGTGGAACGTTTGTGTAGGAAGTCTGTCATGTTCCTCATTCCTCAGAGTCAATCTACAGTATAAAGTAAAACTCCAGGGTTTTTTTTAAATAAAAGACCATCAATGTCTATTTGTTCATGTATTTCCTTGTTAGTTATGGTTGGGTTCTTGACCAAACTGATAACTACATCATTTTTTCCCCCCTCTGGCTAATCAGACACAAGGTACACCAACACTCTTGCTGGAGCGGTTGGGAGTTAGGCATCTTGCTCAAGGGCACTTGAGCCAGTCCTGCTGGTTCAGGGAATCGAAACAAGCAACCTTTTTGTCCTTTTTGTGCTTTCTCTAATCATTTGGCCATGGCTTCCCCCTTATAGGTCCTACACACTCATAATAATAAATACACTGTGTGGGCAAATGTTTGAGGACACCTGACCATCACATCTGAATTTTTCAACCTTGGTTAGGTGGAGTTTTTCAACCTCAATTAGAATTTTTAACCCAGTTCATAATTTGCTACTTGTATTAGGGAGACTTACTATATCTAGGGTTAGGGTTAGGATTTGGGAAGACTTTGAATTTTAAACTACTTGATGGCATAAGACTGGACTCATTAATAAATTCAAAATGTATATCATTCTTTTCATTGCAATTGTTGCTGGTCTAATGGTTAAGCTGTTGGGTGAAGAATCAGAAGGTTCCAAGTTCAAATCCCTTTAATTATGAAAAGCGATTTTTTTTAAATGCTAATTAGGTAGATAGGAATAGGTAGACAGACAGACGAGGAAATACAAGGTAGGTGTAGACAGAGAGGAAGTGGATGGGAGACAGAAGAAGTGATGGAAAATCCCTTTTAAGAAGCTTAGATAATTCAAAATTTTACCTAGGTTGGAAATTATCCATAGCCACTTATCCTGTGCAGGGTCGTGGGCAAGCTAGAGCCTATCCCAACTGACTATGGGCAAGAGACAGGGTACACCCTGGACAAGTTGCCAAATCATCACAGGGCTGACACATAGAGACAAACAACCATTCACACCTACAGTACAGTCAATTTAGAGCCACCAATTGGCCTAACCTGCACATCTTTGGGGGAAACCGGAGCACCCAGAGGAAACCCATGCAGACACGAGGAGAACATGCAAACTCCACACAGAAAGGCCCCTATCAGCCACTGGGCTTGAACCCAGAACCTTCTTGCTGTGAGGTGACAGTGCTAACCACTACACCAACATGCCACCCTGTTGGAAATTATCCATCCATTATCCATAACCACTTATCCTGTGCAGGGTCACAGGCAAGCTGGAGCCTATCCAAGCTGACTATGGGTGAGAGGTGGGGTACACCCTGGACAATTCGCCAGATCATCGCAGGACTGACACACAGAGACAAACAATCATTCACACACACATCTACGGTCAATTTAGAACCACCAGTTAGCCTAAGCTGCATGTCTTTGGACTGTGGGGGAAACCGGAGCACCCAGAGGAAACCCATGCAGACACAATGAGAACATGCAAACTCCACACAGAAAGGCCCCCGTCAGCCACTGGGCTCAAACCAAGAACCTTCTTACTATGAGGTGACAGTGCTGACCACTACACCAACATGCTGCCCAGTTGGAAATTGTGAACTAGGTTTAAAATTTTTAACCCAGGATAAAAAAAAAACTAGGTTGAAATTTTTTGACCTGTAACATCTATATGTGGTTCTTCCCCAAACCGTTGCTGTAAAGTTGGAGGTCTATAATTGTATACAATGTCTTTATATGCTTTAGCATTGCAATTTCCTTTTATTGGAACTAAGGGTTCCAAACCTGTTCCAGCATGGCAATACCCCTGGCCACAAAGTGAGGTCTGTGAAATCCATGAAGAACTCAAGTGGCCTGCACAAAGCCCTGACTCAACCCCACTGAATACCTTTTAGAGCCTGAACTCACTAATGCTCTTGCTGTTGAATGTACCCAAATCCCCACAGCCACACTCCAAAATCTAGTTATTAGGCTATGGTCACACTACAGCTTGCGATGCTTTGCAATGGTTTATGAGTGAAAATGAGGAGTTTGGTGGCAATGCTTCCCCGAGCTTCGGGAAGTACCCCCAAACCCATCTGCAAGTATTTGCTGCTTAGTTTGCTGACAAAAACATTGCCACCAAATTTCAATGCATGCACTGAAAATTTTCACATTTTTGGCCACTTACGAGGCAGAGACACACCAAAAACCAACTTGCAAAGCTTGAAGAACATTCACCATGCATCACATGATTGGTGGCGATGCTCCCAAATTTTCATTGCCAAGTATTTGCAAACCCATTGTAAGCTGCAGTGTGACTTTAGCCTTAGAGACTACGTTATTAAAACTGCAAAATCTGGAATGGGATGAAAGCAGATTCAAGTCAAATTTATTTTTATCGCACTTTTAACAACATTGTCACAAAGAAGCTTTACAGAAAATTAAAGACTTTAAAAATGAGCTAATTTTATCCCTAATTTATCCCTGATGAGCAAGTCTGTGGCAACGGTGGCAAGGAAAAACTCCCTCAGATGACATGAGGAAGAAACCTTGAGAGGAACCAGACTCAAAAGGGAACCCATCCTCATTTGGGTGATAACAGATAGCATGATTATAAATAACTCACTTCTATAACTGTGTCCTATATAGTCACAAAGTACAACTGTGTAACCAGGAAAATCATTATAGTTTTAACATGAAGTCTGTTTTTTTGATGTTATCAACTGTTCATTGATGGAAACTTGAGTGCAAAACTGTTCATGACAACCAACTGCAGTCCTAAAGTTAGAAAGAAAAGAAAGAAAGCACAACTTTATTCATCACACAATTGTGAAATTCCTCTCTGCCTTTAACCCATCTGAAGCAGTGAACACACATGCGCACACGCACATACCCAGAGCAGTGGGCAGCCATGCTAACAGCACCCGGGGAGCAGTTGGGAGTTAGGTGCCTTGCTCAAGGGCACCTCAGCCCAAGGCTGTCCCATATTAACCTAACTGCATGTCTTTGGACTGTGGGGGAAACCGGAACACCCGCAGGAAACCCATGCAGACACGGGGAGAACATGCAAACTCCACACAAAAAGGCCCCCGCCGGCTACTGGGCTCAAACACAGGACCTTCTTGCTGTGAGGTGACCATGCTAACCACTTACACCGCCATGCCACCCAAGTCAACTGTAGTCCTCAGGCATAAATCCATTACTGTGTCCAGAACCATCTTCCAAGTGCGACTTTCGACTGTCCATATGGGGCCATCCTCCACAGGAGCAGTGGGATGAGAATCCAGCCAGACGTAGGGCATCAGGATGGATCAGGCAGGTCCGAGGAGCAGATGAGGTCAGCATCTTACTGGTGTCTCAGGATCAACATGTAACTCAGAAAGGGAAGAGACGGGGGAATGATGACGCAGGTTGTTAGGTATGCCCAATGTCACCAAAAGAACAGTATAGATTTTGCACTGAGCCAGAAGGTAACACAGACATGAGGGCACCCTGGGACATAAAGCAGCCAGCCACTACACTGTCAACTACACCATCAGATTTAGAGTGTGATAGTCTGTTGTCCACAAATGTTTCACCATATAGTGTATATCTGAAGCAAGAAAACTCTTGTATCTGATCACTTTTTATTCATAATACTCGTGGTGCAGATTAGCTAGTACCACAGGGTTAAGGAACCCAGTAGAAAAAAAATCTGCATTAGTTCCCAAAACCAATAAAAATTGGGTTACACTTAAAGGTCATAGGCAATGGTCAGAGGTGAAACGTAGAATATCAACTTTATTGTCTAGAAGAATGACCTAAAAAGCGAATTCAATCTTCCTAGTGTCTAATTTGCACCCTAAAATTGAATAAAACGGTTAAAATATACTGTTTTGCCCAATTTCCGAAGGTTTGTTTACATCTCACTTATGCGCACTTTCACCATCAGGGGGCCGTTGTCGTGATGTCATTCAAGCCAAACAGCCTGGGAGAAGTTCTGTGTTTACTTGTGAACCGAGCACACGTGTACGGACTTTGGTCGTGAGAGGTTGTGTAAAATGTCTGAAAGCGATAGCGATTTTGAAGTAGGAACTCTCCAAATTAAATATCGAGAGGTGAAACCATATATATATATGAACCTATGGCCGTTGCGAAGCAATCGGTGAATGTGGCTCACTGGTTTGACCGTGCGGAATCGGACAGCGACTCAGCCGACTCTGATCGCAGTGACCCCAGACCTCAACAAGACTCGCGCCCAAACGATTTATCCTGGTAGTTATGATAAATTCTTACTTTCGTCGTAATACTAAATAAGAGCCCTTTTGAAGAATAATTAAACCGCCCTCCCTAGTGGATATAGGTAATGATTACTTGACAGTGCGCCGGTAGGCCACATTAGCCTGCCATCCACGGCATTATACTATTTATAGCCGACTCTGAGTGAGGAAATATCCCTTTGTCTCATTTCCACAATGATTGTACAGGATCCCTCAGGATTCTTGACTTGTCAATTGCAAGCAAAAGTAAAAATGTTTACCTCCAATCTTCTCCTTTTTGCTTGAGCGTTGCTGCTCCGTTTCTTCTTTGACTGCTTGATTTTGTTTCACGCGCACAATCCACTCTCTCCGCCTCATCTCCTCTTCTGGAAAAAGCCAACCCTCTGGCTTCACACACATAATCCATTCTCTCCACCTCATCTCTTGTTCCGGAAAAAGCCAACCCACTCGCTCCACCTCTTCTCCTTTTTCGGAAAAAGCTAACCCTCTCGGTCTGCCTCTTCTCTTCTTTCGGAAAAAGCCAACCCACGTGCTCCACCTCTTCTCCTTTTTGGAAAAAGCCAACCCACTCGCTCCGCCTCTTCTCCTTTTTTGGAAAAAGCCAATCCTCTCACTCCACCTCTTCTCCTTTTTCAGAAAAAGTCAATCCACTCTCTCTGCCTCTTCTCCTCTCTTGGAAAAAGGTAAAAACTTCTTCCTGAACTGGTCCCGTTGTTACAGTTCACTGCACAACAATAAGGCATGGTCTTTCTTTGGAAATTCCCGAACGCACATCTGCACTCAAGCCGAACGGCAATGTAAGTAAACGGAAGTGCACTCAACTCAAGCGGTTTGTTTGTTTTGAATGACATCATGCGCTGAGTGGTCACGAAAATTGCCGAACAGAAATTTGCCACGATCCACGCTAACTTATTTTAATTATTACTTATTAACAATACTTCTTGGGATCAGAAGAAAATTACAGAGGGTTTTTTAACATATAAAGTTTCAAATGTGCATAAATTGAAAAACGTTGCCTATGACCTTTAACCTAATAGTAATATTCATAAGGCTCCATGACGTCTCTGAAGTCTCTCAAGATAGAACGATGCAAATATGCTTATTAATGCTTACTCCAACAGACTTCGCTGTCATCAACTAATTTCCAATAACGTCACATAATGTTAATTTGTGTTGTGTTATGACATTTTTTTCCAGGCTGACTTCAAATGGAACTCGTGAACTTGTGATTACAACATGGGAAGTCATGTACATGAAATGCTTGATGTTCAAGTGGTGTCATCATGAGAACACTACTGCTAGGCAACAGCAACATGGACGCCAAAAGACTGCTCATTCAGGCTAAAGTTTACAACTTAACAAGTGTGTTACGAAATGTAGGAAATAATGAATGAAAAGATGAGGCTGTTGGGAATATCAGCGTTTTCCTCAGACATGTTATCAACTGATGAAGAAATGTCAATACAATATACTGTATTACAACATATTATATGGACATGAGTGTTTTACACCACTCGTATTTTTCATCCGAGCTTCATCTGGGACATGGAGAACCAAAACCGTGACATAAATCTCTCTATATCACTCGTGAGGAAATCGATGGATTGTTTTGATAAATTTGGGTGCTTTTTGTTTGTGAATGTGTCTGTATAATAAAAAGAAAACCACACATTTGCTTGAAGATATGCAGTTTATCTTCTCATGTTGAAAAACTCGCATTTTCCATACGAAATACATCACGGATCTGAGGGGCATATTTCCGATATTTCACTCTGATGACATCACTCCCAGTGTTTTCCCGTTGACGAGATACACATTGTTACAAGTGTTGCCAGACAAAACAAATCTCGCCCAGCAGCACTTATTTTATACCTATATGTTGATTATGGTAATATTTCTCAACCATCAGCTGTCAGGTTATAGTCCGATGAAAATCAATGACCTTGAGTTTGACATTTCAAAGTCATTCAAGGTCAAAGGTGATGGTGGCAACTGAAAGCCCATATGGGACTTCTTACGGTATATGTTAATAATGGTAAACATCTGGCTATCATGAACCATTTTAAAGTTATAGCCCTTTGAAAACCCATAACCTTCAGCTTGACCTTTCAAGGTCAAAGATCATGGTGCCAAATGAAAGTGAAATGGCACTTCCTATAAGTTGATAAGGGTAAATGTCTGTCTACCATCAATCGTTTTCAAGTTACAGCCCTCTGAAAATCCATGACGTTGTTTGACCTTTCAGATTCACTCAAGGTCAAAGATCATGGTGCCAAATGAAAGCCCATATGTGAGTTCCTAAATGCTCATAATAGTAAACTTCTATCGGCAACCATTTTTGAGTTATAATGGAAAATATGTTATTTTGACCAAAAGGTTGACCTTTCTGGTGACCTTGACCTTCACCTTGACCCGATTACTCCCAAAATTTAAACAAGTAATCTACAGACCATTGCCCACCTACCCTGAAAATTTGAAGTCAATCAGTGCAACCGTCAAGACGCTAGATTATTAACAAACTAACCGCACTGATTACAATACCTTGCCCTGCTTACTCCATCGCAGGTGAGGTAAAAATGGTGAACCAGTTCAAAATGAAAATTTTTTTGATTAGTTTACTTTTTTTTTTTGTGGATGTGTCCATATAATATAAAGAACATTACACGGTGGCACAAACACAAGTTTATCTTCTTGTGTTGAAAATATTTTCGCTCGTTCATTTCACTCACTCATGAATATATTCCCCACTCGAAGATAAACTTCATATCTTCACGCAACCATGTAATATCCTCTGTATATTAACTTATCTTCCAGTGAAAAATGTCATTCCACAGTTCCAGCCATGTGTGAAAACGTCAGCAAACACGTCACATCTCATGAACTCACACCTTTCAGAAACTTTCTACTTCTGAAGTCGTTCATATGGAGTCTCCTCGTGAATATGGAAAATACAACCCCATTTGAAAGCACCAATATATTCGAACATCATAACACCTCAGCACTCACATAATGGGAATGATGTGATATCAAAACTAACTCCAGTTTAGAGTCAGAGAAAATATGCCGAACTTGGCAACATCACATTTCCATGAGTGATTTATGATATTTATAAATCATAAAATGCAAAATTAGAGAAAATATACAGTGTCACTGTGTCATCATAAATATCCAGGAATATCTTGTAAGCAGAAATACGACACAGACTTCACAACCTTTAGGAGAATCATCTTTATAATTAACAAATGACCTTCGGGGCATCCAGTTGAAATTGAAATGCAATTTTGTTTTTTAAGAAAAGGCCTATTTGTTATGAACTTTTTCATTTTTAATGAAAAGAATATTTTATTCAATAGGCTTTTTGATTTTACTCCAATTTTTTTTCAAATGTGGGTAAATAATTATTGTTGGTTATTAAGAAAATGAAACAAATGTTTTTTTTTAATTATAATTATTATTTAAACAAAATAAATATTTAAGTTAATAAAGAATAGGTCAATAAATGTTGCATTTATTTGGTAATAAAATTTTCTTCATAAAATATTATTTTAAATACACAGTGCCCTCCATGATTATTGACACACCTTATGAAGATGAGTAAAAAGGGTTAGAAAAAAATCCACCTTTTGGTGAAGTCGCGTCATCTCACACTGAAAAAAAAAGAGAAATTCAAACTTTAATTGAAAAATTTATTCGGAGAAGAACAAATCCCTCATCAAGAAATAATTATTTTCAACAAAAACACGTGTCATTATTATACAAGCTCCCTTTGCCAGTAAAAGAGCACTGGATTCAAAAGGATCCAAAAAGGGATTTTTTTTCTAACCCTTTTTTACTTATCTTTACAAGGGGTGCCAATAATAATGGAGGGCACTGTATCATGGGAAAAATCGAATCATGAACCCAATGTCAAATTGATTTGAATCATGTATTGGGTGAATCATTCCATGCCTACTGCTGATAGTGGCATGAGTGGAATTTAGCTCTTGCTTCATCCCTCTACTTAAAGAGATTGATGCAGCAGCGCTTTAGTCTTTTAGTCTGTCCAGCTCTCTCAGCTCCTCATTTATACACTCTGTTCAAACAGATTAGGCTCCAAAGCTTCATTTTTCATGCTAATACCTGTCAGGAATGCAGGTGAGAGACGGATGTAAAAGCAGCAGAGGGTTTAATAAGGCAAAGCTGGCAGACAAATCCAAACCGATAAGCAAAGGCAGAGTCAAAAAACAGGCAATGGTCAGGCGAGACACAAACAGATTATCAGAGGCAAAGACAAAGAGCAAAAACCAAAGTACAAACAAAGTCAGGAAACCAGAGGCTCAGTAAAGTCAGGCAAGGGAACACTGAGCGTTTACTTCGGAAGGTGTGAGTGAATCGAAAGTCCTTAAATACTGAGCGGTGATTGTGAACAGGTGCAGATGATGAGAATTCAGTAGACTGTGAGCAGTGAGGTACAGGCGCTGAGCTCTATATAAAATCTGGAGAGCTCAGAGCCTATTCCCTGCTGTAGAGATGAGTGAAGCCATCTGGCCGCCACATTACCACTCCCATCACGTGGATTTGGCTTGTGTGTTAAACCGTCGTATCCAATCAAACTTGCCCCAAGAAAAGTATCTCCTGCCTTTTTTCCCCTTCATTACCTCCTCTTATTTTCTCAACTTTACCCACATTCCTTACATATCTTTATAGCGCTCCGTTTCACTGTTATTGTTTTTTTTTTCCTTTTCCAGTTCAATCTCTGATCATTTTTTGAATGGCTCTTTTTTTACTACTATAATTATTTTTACAGAGATTATTTCAGTTTTTCTCTTATACAGTGTACCTTTCTCTTTCATATATTTATTCTTCCTTATATATACAGTCATGAAAAAAAGAAAAAAAACTAGACTTGAAAGAGGGTGTACTAAGTGTCAGGACATAATAAAAAAAATGCGAGTTGGCCTAGCGGTTAGTGTGTTCGCCTCTTGATTGGGAGATCATGAGTTCTACTCACGGTTGGGTCATACCAAAGACCATCATAAAAATGGTACCTTCTGGCAAGTCATGCTGCAATACAGATGTGAGTGGGGAGTCAAACTTTTGCGGTTACCAGAGGACTAGCCCCCACTGTAACCCTAGCTATGGAATAGGTGAGAGGCCGAGGGCTACGGAAACAGAGATCAGTGCCGCCCTATGCGCCACATGGCGTGGGAGGGGACTTTGACTTTGACATAATAAAAAATCAGCTGGTCCTTACCAGGTCTTAAAATTAAGCAAATACAACCTCAGATGACCAATAACACATGATATATTCACCCTGTCATAATTTATTTAACACAAAGTAAGCCAAAAATGCAGTAGCAGTGTGTGAAAAATTAAGTACACCCCTACTGCTTCCATAGAAATTATGAAGGCAATTAGCAGCCAGGTGTAGCTGATCAAATGAATTTGATTAATTGATTATCAGCAAGTGTGGCCACCTCTTAAAAAGCAGAAGTTTTGGCCGTTTGCTGGTCTGGAGCACTCAGGTGCATGTTAACACAATGCCAAGGAGGAAAGAGATCAGCAATGATCTTAGAGAAACAATTGTTGCTGCACATCAGTCTGGGAAGGGTTCTATGGCCATTTCCAAGCTATTTGAAATCCATCATTCTACTGTGAGAAAGATTATTCAGAAGTGGAAAACGTTCAAGACAGTTGCCAATCTTCCCAGGAGTGGACATTTCAGCAAATTTACTCCAAGGTCAGATTGTGCAATGCTCAGAGAAATTGCAAAAAAAAAAAAAAACAAGAACTACATCTAAGACTCTACAGGCCACAGTTAGCATGTTAAATGTTAAAGTTCATGAAAGTATAATTAGAAAAAGACTGCACAAGTATGGCTTGTTTGGAAGGGTTGCCAGAAGAAAGTCTCTTCTGTCTAAAAAGAACATGGCAGCACGGCTTAGGTTTGCAAAGATGCATCTGAACAAGCCACAAGCCTTCTGGAACAATGTCCTTTGGACAGATGAGACCAAAGTGGAAATGTTTGGCCATAATGCACAGCGCCATGTTTGGTGAAAACCAAAGCACAAACACCTCATACCAGCCATCAAGCACGGTGGTGCAGGGGTGATGATTTGGGCTTGTTTTGCAGTCACAGGGCCTGGGCACCTTGCAGTCATCGAGTCAACCATGAACTCCTCTGTCTACCAAAGTATTCTAGAGGCAAATGTGAGGCCATCTGTCCAACAGCTAAAGCTTGGCCACAATTGGGTCATGCAACAGGACAATGGTCCCAGCACACCAGCAAATCTACAGCAGAATGGCTGAAAAAGAAAAGAATCAAGGTGTTGGAATGGCCAAGTCAAAGTCCAGACCTTAACCCAACTGAAATGCTCTGGCGAGACCTTAAGAGAGCTGTGCATAAACAAATGCCCTCAAACATGAATGAACTGAAGCAATGTTGTAAAGAAGAGCGGGCCAAAATTCCTCCACAATGATGTGAGAGACTGATAAAATCATACAGAAAACGATTGCTTCAAGTTATTGCTGCAAAAGGTGGTTCTACAAGCTATTGAATCATGGAGTGTACTTACTTTTTCACACATGGATTCTGCATTTTCACTAAATTTTTGTTCAATAAATAATGACATGGTGGAATCTGTTGTGTGTTGAGGTTAGATTTGCATAATTTTAGGACCTGGTAAGGATCAGATGATTGTTGTTATGTCTTGATTGGTAAAACCATGTAACTAGAAGAGGGTGTACTTTCTTTTTCACATGACTTTAGGTGTAAATGTAAGTGCAAATGGTTGTTCGTCTCTGTGTTAGCCCTGCGATAGATTGGTGACCTATCCCCTCCTCTGACCCGAAGTCAGCTGGGATTGGCTGCAGCTTCCTCCATGACCCTGGTGGATAAGCGGTATACATAATGGATGAGATGGATGGATGGATTTTCCAAATTTTCTTTGGTTTTCTGCAAAAATCATGTTGGCCAAATGAAGAGCCAGCTGAACACACAAGCTGTAAAAATTCTCAGTCTGTCTAAAGATTTCAAGTTTTAATTGTGCTCGCTTGTCAGCAAAGTGTGCTTTTGTCACATACTATAAGTCATGCTGGACAGAAAACTAACAAATTCAGATGTAAACGATATAAATACCAGCTGTCAAATTATCCAGGCAAATGCATCAAAAGGATCCATGAATCAGCAGACAATGTTGTAATGTCTGAATGCTTATCCAAAAAAAGAAAAGAAAATTGAGTTGACAGACAGAACTTACTGAATTATTCCATGACTGACATTTACGTCAAGTGAGGAGAGTGAATTAAACTGAGTGCTGGTGGGATGAAGCTCTTTATGGCCTGCTAAGAAAGACTGGTATAAAAATAGACCTAATTTACATGCTCATGTTTACTTGTTATTATTTGTTGTTGGTTTTTTTACATTTTAAATGTAATGCAAATGAAATAAAATAGTAGCTGCTTTGAGACAGTGCATTGGTGTCTTTCGGTGCATTTAGAACAGAAGATTTCTGGCTTCTTGCTTTGTGAGTAAGCAGATACACACAAAAGAGAAACATTTTTCAGTTCAGGAAATCATGTTGTTCCTAGTAATAGGATGGAAAAGTCAAATGTCAGCATGTAAAGGGTTTTCCCAGGCTGACCTGCATACTGTATATCAGTGTTTCTCAGCCACTGGGTCGCGGCCCATTAGTTGGCTGCCAAGTGCCATCTGGTGGGCCGTGAATTTTTTTTCAGGTTTGAAGCCAAATACTGAATAGTTCAGGATGTTGTGTCCCAAATCCAGTAGCTGGTTTGCCAAACACTTTTTGAGTGGAATACTGTAAATACATTTGTGGGTAAATTAAAAAGAACAAGCCTTTGTTTTTGTCACATTCCTCCTCTGTATTTAACCTGCACATGCATGCACACACACACACACACACACACACAGAGCGAGAGAGAGAGAGAGCACATACACATACACAGAGAGAGAGAGAGAGAGAGCACAGATAGAGAGAGACAGAGAGCATATACACACATACGCACACAGAGAGACAGACAGAGACAGAGAGAGCATACACACACATACAGAGAAAGAGAGCACAGAAAGAGAGACAGAGAGAGCATACACACATACAAAGAGAGAGAGCGTACACACACATACAGAGAGAGAGAGAGAGAGAACGTACACACACATACAGAGAGAGAGAGAGAGCGTACACACACATACAGAGAGAGAGAGAGAACGTACACACACATGGAGAGAGCGTACACACAGAGAGCGTACACACATACACAGAGAGAAAGAGAGAGAGAGAACGTACACACAAACACATACAGAGAGCACAGAGAGAGAGACAGAGAGAGCATACACACATACAGAGAGAGAGAGAGAGAGAGAGAGAGAGAGAGAGAGAGCGTACACACACATACAGAGAGAGAGAGAGAGAGAGAGCGTACACACATACAGAGAGAGAGAGAGAACGTACACACACATGGAGAGAGAGCGTACACACAGAGAGCGTACACACATACACAGAGAGAAAGAGAGAGAGAGAACGTACACACAAACACATACAGAGAGCACAGAGAGAGAGACAGAGAGAGCATACACACATACAGAGAGAGAGAGAGAGAGTACACACACACATACAGAGAGAGAGAGAGCGTACACACACACATACAGAGAGAGAGAGAAAGTGAGAGAGAGAGAGAGAGAGAGAGCGTACACACACACACACACACAGAGCGTACACACACACATAAAGAGAGAGAGAGAGAGAGAGAGAGCATACACACATACACAGAGAGAAAGCGAGAGAGAGAACGTACACACAAACACATACAGAGAGGGAGAACGCACACACTCATACACAGAGAGAGAGAAAGAACGTACACACACACACACAGAGAGAGACAGCGTGCACGCACAGTGGGCAGAATAAATAAATACGTTTGTGGGTAAATGATATGGATCTGTGATGCCTGCTGGAAGAGAAGAGCATCTTCTCTTCTGCCCCTCGGACCTGCTTGATCCATCCTGGTGCCCTGTGTCTGGTCGGAGTTTTATCGCCCCACTCCTGTGAAGGACGGCCCCATGAGGACAGTTGAGGGTTATACCTGTTAAAACTGTTAATATTATAGTCAGGCTGTCTGTTGTTGCCCAAATGAGGATGGGTTCCCTTTTGAGTCTGGTTCCTCTCGAGGTTTCTTCCTCATGTCGTCTGAGGGAGTTTTTCCTTGCCACCGTCGCCACAGGCTTGCTCATTGGGGATAGATTAGGGATAAAATTAGCTCATGTTTTAAGTCGTTCAAATTCTGTAAAGCTGCTTTGCGACAATGTTTATTGTTAAAAGCGCTATACAAATAAACTTGATTTGATTTGATTTGAAGAGCAGGGAGGATTGAGAATCGAGCAGCTGTGATTTGTTTACACCCGATTCTAAAACTTGTAGCGTCCTCGCAATCAATTATCGCAGAGACACAGACAAAAAGCCCAAAATTCCTCCTCAGCTGGGCAAAAATGATACAGGTTTATCTTCTCGCATCCTGATCCCCAGATCTTTAACCCAGCCAAATATAAAAAGTTGCATTCCCAGGTTTTCATCTGTGTGTCCGTGTAGAACGAGGTCTGCAGCACCAGGTAGTTTGAGATGTCGGGGAACTCAACGGATGGCTCATTTTCCAGCTCATAATGAATGAATTAATAACTTTATTTAAAGATGATAAATTCATCAGCAGAGCTGGTGGGGTCGTGCATGTACAGATACAAATAATTACAAATACAAAAGACTAAAAATAAACACAATCTTAAAAAAACTCATTAATCCCTTTTGAGTGAGAATGCCCTGCATGCATGGGTTTATGTTCGCTTCTGCACATCCATGCAGTTTTAAATACAAAACCTACAATTCAAAGCAGTTTATTTTTATTGCATTTATTTAATTCCTGGGCTCCCATCTGTTACAGGCAGTGATGTCGCATCCCATTAATACACTTTACAGTAGATTATTAGATTCTAATAGAATAGATGAGCCAAAATAATTGCGGATCTTTTTTAATGGGCCCCGACTCGTGACAAGTATCAATAGGTGGGCCTCGAAACAGGAAAGGTTGAGAACCCCTGCTGTATATAACACACTTGTTACAATGTGATGGTTGTTATTGCTAAAACCTGCATTATGTAACAGTTTTATACAGCACATTTTCACGTTGATGTTATTCCCACAAAGTACCAGAATCAGGAGAGAATCTTCCCCATTTATTTCCTTTTATTTCTCATCATTATGTAACTCTGAATTCCAGAGTAAGTTGTCATGATGATCTAATGCAAGTCAGCCCGAAAATGCAATAACATTTGCATGATTTGTTTTACAGCAAAATTAAAGAAAGTATCCTGACAGGTGGCTCATATGAGTCCTGATAAAGAGTTAAAGCTAGACCGCCTTTCAGATTTTTCAAGTGTAGGTCATAAAAAGAATTTTCCCCGACACCCAATTATTTTTGTTTAGTGGACTGAAAGCTACTGAATTTGAATCACAGACTTCCAATATTATTAGGGTTTTTTTCTAGGCTGAAAACATATCGGTTTAGTCAAGCCTTGTGTTAATGGTGTTTATGAGGTAAAGGAGTAGATCTGGAGGGTCCTCAGACATACAGTGTTTTGGTAAACTGGGATGTATGGATGCTGTCAGTCCTGCACTCGCTTGCTCACTCGAGTTTGTTGATGGTGTCGTGGCTGCTGCTTTATGTCCCAGGGCTCCCTCATGCCTGTGTTACCTTCTGACTCTCCCCTTTTAGTTATGCTGTAATAGTTAGTTGCCGGAGTCCCTGCTTGTACTCAGTGCAATATGTATACTGTTCCTACTTATTCAGGTGACACTGGGCATACCTAACAACCTGTGTTTTCTCCCCCCCACAATCTGTCCCTCTGAGTTACATGTCAGTCCTGGGATTGAGATGCTGACCTCTTCTGCTCCTCGGACCTGTCTGATCCATCCTGGTGCCCTGTGTCTGGTTGGAGTTTCATTGCATCGCTCCTGTGGAGGACGGCCCCATGTGGACAGTTGGGGGTCGCGCCTGGAGGAAGCTCTGGACTCTTGCAGTGGTGCTTTTGTGGCTGGGGACTGCAGTTGACTTGCTGACTTTAGGACTGCAGTTGACTTGCTGACTTTAGGACTGCAGTTGACTTGCTGACTTTGGGACTGCGGTTGTCGTAAATGGTTTTGTGCTCGGGTTTCCATCATTGGGGGGTTTATAGCATCAACGAAGCTGACTTTATGTTAGGACTGTTAATGTTATAGTCATGTTGTCTGTTGTTGCCCGGATGGGAATGGGTTCCCTTTTGAGTCTGGTTCCTCTCGAGGTTTCTTCCTCATGTTGTCTGAGGGAGTTTTTCCTTGCCACCGTCGCCACAGGCTTGCTCATTGGGGATAGATTAGGGGTAAAATTAGCTCATATTTTAAGTCGTTCAAATTCTGTAAAGCTGCTTTGCGACAATGATTATTGTTAAAAGTGCTATACAAATAAACTTGACTTGACTTATTATCAACATCATCAAAATCAAATTACTTGAACCTAGGATAATACTAAAGCTGGACATAAAATTTCATCAAAATACTTTCAATACTTTTTGAGTTATGTTGGGAACAGACAAAAAGAAAAATCCTGGAGCAACATACAGTGATGCTTGAAAGTTTGTGAACCCTTTAAAATTTTCTATATTTCTGCCTAAATATGACCTAAAACATCATCAGATTTTCACAGAAGTCCTAAAAGTAGATAAAGAGAACCCAGTTAAACAAATGAGACAAAAAATATTATACTTGGTCATTTATTTATTGAGGAAAATGATCCAATATTACATATATGTGAGTGGCAAAAGTATGTAAACCTTTGCTTTCAGTATCTGGTGTGACCCCCTTGTGCAGCAATAACTGCAACTAAACGTTTGCAGTAACTGTTGATCAGTCCCGCACACCGGCTTGGAGGAATTTTAGCCCGTTCCTCCATACAGAACAGCTTCAACTCTGGGATGTTGGTGGGTTTCTTCACATGAACTGCTCGCTTCAGGTCCTTTCCACAACATTTCAATTGGATTAAGGTCAGGACTTTGACTTGGCCATTCCAAAACATTAACTTTATTCTTCTTTAACCATTCTTTGGTAGAACGGCTTGTGTGCTTAGGGTCGTTGTCTTGCTGCATGACCCACCTTCTCTTGAGACTCAGTTCATGGACAGATGTCCTGACATTTTCCTTTAGAATTCGCTGGTATAATTCAGAATTCATTGTTCCATCAATGATGGCAAGCCATCCTGGCCCAGATGCAGCAAAACAGGACCAAACCATGATACTACCATCACCATCTTTCACAGATAGGATAAGGGTCTTATGCTGGAATGCAGTGTTTTCCTTTCTCCAAACATAATGCTTCTCATTTAAACCAAAAAGTTCTATCTTGGTCTCATCCATCCAAAAAAACATTTTTTCCAATAGCCTTCTGGCTTGTCCACGTGATCTTTAGCAAACTGCAGACGAGCAGCAATGTTCTTTTTGGAGAGCAGTGGCTTTCTCCTTGCAACCCTGCCATGCACACCATTGTTGTTCAGTGTTCTCCTGATGGTGGACTCATGAACATTAACATTAGCCAATGTGAGAGAGGCCTTCAGTTGCTTAGAAGTTACCCTGGGGTCCTTTGTGACCTTGCCGACTATTACACGCCTTGCCCTTGGAGTGATCTTTGTTGGTTGACCACTCCTGGGGAGGGTAACAATGGTCTTGAATTTCCTCCATTTGTACACAATCTGTCTGACTGTGGATTGGTGGAGTCCAAACTCTTTAGAGATGGTTTTGTAACCTTTTCCAGCCTGATGAGCATCAACAACGCTTTTTCTGAGCTCCTCAGAAATCTCCTTTGTTCGTGCCATGATATACTTCCACAAACGTGTTGTGAAGATCAGACTTTGATAGATCCCTGTTCTTTAAATAAAACAGGGTGCCCACTCGCACCTGATTGTCATCCCACTGATTTGAAAACACCTGACTCTAATTTCACCTTCAAATTAACTGCTAATCTAGGGTGACCAGACATCCCGGTTTTACCGGGACAGTCCCGATTTGGGGTTGTGTCCCAAGTCCTGACAAAAGTCTGTCGGGACACGGATGTCCCGGTTTTCGCCACTCACAACGTTTGCAACTGAGCAGCATGGGAATCATTAGTGGAGAAATGTCTGCATTTACTATTTTTATGAATTGACCGGTGGGGGCGTGGGGGCGTGGTCAAGCGTCGGTCTGTGACCGGAGGGCGGAGTCAGGGAAGGTAAGTGGCAGAATCACTACACCTGATGTGAATTAATGTGTTTGTATGTCTTCCCCAGTGACCGCGCCCTATATAGGGAGAGAGAGAGAGAGCTCTCTCCCCAACCAGACGACTGGAGTGTGTGCGCGTTGGCTGGGAGAGTTAAAAGTTTGCTGAAAAGTGAAAATAAAAAGAGTTTTGTGAACTCAGTTCTGACCTGCCGTCCTTCTGTGCTCCACCCACCCATACAGACTGTCACAGTGGTGCTGAAACCCGGGACCAAGCACAGAAGGATGGCAGGCCAGAACTGAGTTCACAAAACTCTTTTTATTTTCATTTTTCAGCAAACTCTTAACTCTCCCAGCCAACACGCACACTCCAGTCATCTGGTTGGGGCGAGAGCTCACTCTCTCTCCTTAAATAGGGCACGGTCACTGGGGAAGACACACAAACACATTAATTCACATCAGGTGTAGTGATTCTGCCACTTACCTTCCCTGACTCTGCCCTCCGGTCACAGACCGACGCTTGACCATGCCCCCGCTGCCACAACAGGAATCGCAAACTTTCCTGGTTACTGTCCCCTGGCCCTGTGGCATGGGTGTTTATTTAGCCACATTATTCCAGACAACAGAACGTGTTGCCATGCAACAATAAAATAAACATTAACTGGCGCGAATGTTCTTTGTCTAGCAGCTAGCAGCAGTAATGCCGCAGCAATTATGCCGAAAAGAAAATGTACCTTTTCCAAAGGTTTACAGGGCACCTACCCCTTCCTCCGAGAGGTGCAGAACAATGCGCACGAAGCCTACTGCACACACTGTAAGTGTTTTGTTCTTGTACTGTGTTGGGTAGCCTATGTTGCAAATGATGTGCGCTCCTGTGGGGGCTTTCCTCGGGCTGTCGCCCCTCTCCTCCTTTACTGCTGTTTTGTTTGAGTGTATATTCTCAAATCACTTGTCTCTTTTTTGTTTCTGTTTAACATACCATTCTCACAGTTTGGCCATGTGTTGAACAGCTTGTTGCACCTTCCATTAAAGTGTTTACTTTTGTACACATCATCTTGCTTTATTCATTCAGTTGTGGGGAATGGTTAGTAAGGTTGATTCTGACCTAGGCTATGTTGAGGTAACATGTCTACTTTTTAAGTTCATGCTATAGTGCATACAATTTTAGAGATATAGTCTACATGTGCATATGCATTCTTCTTGGTGTTCTCACAAACAGGTGAAATAAATCAGTTTAAATTTGGCCTATGGACATAGCCTGGCCTATTCTCAGCCATTACAAAATCTGTTGTCTGACCATAATTTAACTGATCTGTATACCACTATGCTACTAGATAACACAATGCCTGTTTGTTTTATTTCATGTGAGATGTTGATAAATGTGAACTTCAACAAAATGATAAGAGCACCTCTCTGAGTGTCACGTTTACTTAAAAAAAAAGGTGTGCATGCACGAGCATGGTCGTGCGCAAAAGTGTCCCAGTTTCAGACTAGGGAAATCTGGTCACCCTATGCTAATCCTAAAGGTTCACATCCTTTTGCCACTCACAGATATGTAATATTGGATCATTTTCCTCAATACATAAATGACAAAGTATAATATTTTGGTCTCATTTGTTTAACTGGGTTCTCTTTATCTATTTTTAGGACTTGCGTGAAAATCTAATGATGTTTTAGGTCATATTTATGCAGAAATATAGAAAATTCGAAAGGGTTCACAAATTTTCAAGCACCACTGTATATATCCAGATTTGCATCAAAATCAAATCAATTGTTCCTTGGCCCATGGCTCATATTTCCTCAAAATTTCATCAAAATCCGTTCACTACTTTTTGAGTTACGTTCGGAAGAAACAAACAAACAGGTGAAAACATAACTTCGTCCAACAAAGTTGGCAGCGGTAACAAAGAGCGAGGTTCTATTTGTGGAGATTTTTTTTTTATTCCTCTGGTCTCACATGCTTTCTTCAAACTTAGACCACAAAATGAAGCCTGTGCCAAACTTGACCTTCAGTTGCTTCATGCAGTTCCTGCAATTAGAGCATAACTTTGCCACGATCTTTTTTAGTTCATTCTGATATTTCACTGAAGTCTGAACACCAGTAAAGTAATAAATGACAGTTTCTGTGATTGTTTGAGAGGTTGATTGTGGCAGCGGGGGGGTGGCCAAGCAGCAGTCTGTGAATGGAAGGCAGGGTCAGGGAAGGTAAGTGGCAAAGTCATTCCACCTACTGCCAATTAATGTGTGTGTGTGTTTGTTACAGGGAAGGAGCATAAAAGGAGAGAGCAGAGAAAAGGGGCTCTCTCTCGACCACAACGCATGTGTGAGTGAGTGAGTGAGTGAGTGAGTGAGTGAGTGAGTGAGTGAGTGAGTGAGTGAGTGAGACAGAGAGAAAGAAAGAAAGAAAGAAAGAAAGAAAGAAAGAAAGCTCAATAAAGTGTTTGTGTGTAAACATCAATTCTCACCTGCCATGCTTCTGTGCTCCACCCACATCGGGAACTGTTACAGTGGTGCCGAAACCCAGGAGCACAGAAGGGAACCACCCCATGGAGTCCTCCCCATTCAAAGAGCTTATCCTTGCCCTCGCTACCGCCCAGCAGAAACAGCATCAAGCGCTGATCACCCTCCAAAAGGAACAGGAGCAACGCTTCGAAGACTTGATGCTGGCCCAGCAGGAAGATCACTAAGCGTTCCGGCACCTGCTCACGTCAGCAGGGGCGTCGACCACCACTGCCAGCACCCTCACCAAGATGGGACCACAGGACGATCCGGAAGCATTCCTCGCCCTCTTCGAGCAAGCAGTTGAGGCGTGGGGGTGGCTGCTGGAGCAGCATGCGGCGAGCCTCCTCCCACTCCTGACTGGCGAGGCACAGCTCACAGCGCAGCAGCTCCCTGCTGACAGCCGACTGGTGTATGCTGACCTGAGGAAAGCCATCCTGCAGAGGCTTGGCCGCTCCATGGAGCAACATCGCCAGCGATTCCAGACACTGGCACTGGAGGAGGTCGGCCAGCCATTTGCATTCGGCCAGCAACTCTGGGATGCCTGCCAGCGGTGGCTGAGGGCAGAAGACCACGACGCCAATGAGATCATCAATCTGGTGGCACTGGAACAGTTTATCTCTCAACTTCCAGAAGGAACGGCAGAATGGGTCCAGTGCCATCACCCGGCGTCGCTGGAACGAGCCATCCAGCTGGCGGAGGACCATCTGGAGGTGTCTCCGATGGCAGGCAGACGAGGTGTCTCCCCTCGCTTCTCTTCTCTCTCTCTCTTTCCCCCCGTCTCGTGTCCCCCTCCTCACCCCGTTGCCCTGCCACGGAGGTGGCAGCTGACTCCTCCCCAGCCGGCCCATCGCACCCGTGGTGTCCTCCCATCTCCCTCTTCCGTGTCTGTGTTTGCTCCCCCTCAGGTGAGTGACACCCATAACACCAGTGCAGAGGGAAAGCCTGGGCCAGTGTGCTAGCGTGGCGGGGAATCGGAGCATCTTCAAAGTCAGAGCTCCACAAGGGAGGTGGGAACTGTAATCCAGATCCCCAGTGCACCAGAAACCACCCCCAATCGGGCTGGAGCGTATTGCATACTGGTAAGTATTCAAGGGGATGCATATCACTCTTTGGTGGATTCCGGTTGTAATCAGACCTCAATTCACCAACACTTGGTGCAAGGTGAGGCACTGGGGAGAGCACAAGTGGTGAAAGTGTTGTATGTGCACGGGGATGTTCACAATTATCCCTTAGTGTCTGTCTGTATTCTATTCCAGGGCCAAAATCATAGAGTAAAGGCGGTGATTAGTCCTCGTCTCACCCACTCGTTGATTTTGAGTACTGATTGGCCAGGGTTTAAAAGACTGATGGAATATTTAACATGTAGTGGGTCCTGCACTAGTAGGTCACGGGAAGATCCCAGTGTGGCATTGACTAGAGAAGCTGTCACAGAGCCGTCTACGTCAATACTGTGTCAGAGTGAGGAGCAGCCCGCTCCTCCTCCCTCTCTCAGGGATTCCCTTGGGGATTTCCCATTAGAACAGTTGCGAGACGAGACTCTGCGGCATGCGTTTGACCAAGTGAGAGTAATCGATGGTCAAAATCTTCAGCCAAGCACGGCACTGACCTTCCCTTATTTTGCTATTATTAAAGATAGATTGTACATAGTGATGCAGGACACAAACTAATGAATGAATAACCCAGTTGTTAATCCCAAAAAGCCATAGGGAACTCGTATTCCATGCGGCTCACTTTAATCCCATGGCTGGACACTTAGGGCAAGATAAAACACTAGCCCAAATAATGGCCCGGTTCTATTGGCCAGGGATTTGCGGGGATGTCCCTCGGTGGTGTGCGGCATGCCGTGAATGCCAATTAGTAAATCCCGCGGCTACTCCAAAAGTGCCGTTGCACCCTCTTCCTCTCATTGAGACCCCGTTTGAGTGAATTGGGATGGATCTCGTCGGGCCATTAGATCGGTCAGCATGGGGATATCGCTTTATTTTAGTTCTGGTGGACTATGCAACGCGATATCCAGAAGCAGTGCCTCTCCGCAATATCTCAGCATGCAGTATTGCGGAAGCACTCTTCCACTTTATCTCCCAGGTCAGGATGCCGAAAGAAATCCTGACAGACCAAGGCACTTCATTTATGTCACGCACACTTCACAAACTGTCTGGGTTACTGGGGATTAAGTCTATCTGCACCAGTGTCTATCACCCACAAACACTTAGTAGAGGGTTTAACCAAACACTCAAGAACATAATCCAGAAATTCGTAAGTGAAGATGCGCTTAATTGGGATAAGTGGCTTGAGCCCCTGTTATTCGGAGTATGAGAGGTCCCGCAAGCCTCCACGGGGTTTTCTCCCTTTTAATTATTATATGGGCGTAAGCCACCTGGCATTCTGTAAGTGCTATGGGAAAATTGGAAGGAGGGACCTTCACCTCATAAAAACAAAATCCAGTACATTCTTGACCTACATGCAAAACTCCACACCTTCACGCACCTAACCCAGGAGAATTTGTGGCAGGCACAAGAATGTCAAAGCCGGCTGTATAACAGGGGCATGCACCTTAGAGAGTTCACGCCGGGAGACAAAGTGCTCGTATTATTGCCCACATCGAGCTCCAAATTAGTCGCCAAGTGGCAAGGGCCCTTTGAGGTCACACAGCAAGTCGGGGACATCGACTATGGGGTGAGGTGAATGGATAGGGCCAGGGCACTGCAAATCTACCACCTCAACCTTTTAAAACGCTGGAATGAGGGGGTCCCAGAGAAGGCGGAGCTGGGGCTGGAGGTGAAAAAGATAACATCTCTGACCACTCCAGTCCCTTTTGGAGACCACCTCTCACCAGCCCAACTCATGGAGGTAGCCAAGTTGCAAGAGGAATTTTCCGACATGTTCTCGCCCCTTCCTGGTCGTACCCACCTCATAGAACACCACATTGAAATGCCCCAGGGGGTAGTAGTGCATAGACGCCCTTACTGCTTGCCTGAACACAAGAAAAAGGTGGTTCGGGACAAACTCAAGGCCATGCTTGAAATGGGCATAATCAAGGAGTCCCACAGTGACTGGAGCAGCCCAGTGGTCCTGGTTCCCAAGACCGACGGGTCGGTCCGGTTCTGTGTGGACTATAGAAAGGTCAATGCGGTGTCTAAATTTGATGCATACCCAATGCCTCGCATTGATGAGTTGCTTGATCGGTTAGGCGCTGCTCACTTTTATTCAACACTAGATCTAACAAAGGGATATTGCCAGATCCCCTTGACTCCTCTATCCTGAGAGAAAATGGCCTTTTCCACACCATTTGGTTTACACCAATTTGTCACGCTCCCTTTTGGGTTGTTTGGAGCGCCCGCTACGTTCCAGTGGCTTATGGACAGGGTCCTCTGCCCTCACGCTGCCTACGTGACTGCCTATTTAGATGATATAATAATCTACAGTCATGATTGGCTGTGGCACTTGGAACACCTGAGGGCCATTCTAAAGTCGCTGAGGTGAGCAGGCCTCACAGCTAACCCGAAAAAGTGTGCAATTGGGTGGGTGGAAGTATGGTATCTGGGGTTCCACTTGGGGCATGGGCAGGTGCGTCCCCAAATTAACAAGACTGGAGTGATTGTGGCCTGCCCGAGGCCCAAGACCAAAAAGGAGGTGAGATGGTTCTTGGGGCTAGCTGGCTATTATCGTAGCTTTCTACCTAATTATTCGGACGTCACCAGCCCGCTAACCAATCTCACTAAAAAGGGGGCTCCAGATCCAGTCCAGTGGACAGAGCAGTGCCAACAGGCCTTCTCTGAGATAAAAGCTGCACTGTGTGGGGGGCCACTTTTACACTCTCCTGACTTCTCGCTCCTCTTTATTTTGTAGACTGATGCATTGGACAGAGGGCTGGGGGCCGTTTTGTCCCAGGAGGTGGAGGTCGAGGAGCGCCCCGTGCTGTACATCAGCTGGAAACTGTCGATGCGTGATAGCAAGTACAGCACAACTGAGAAGGAGTGTCTTGCCATCAAGTGGGGGGTCCTCACCCTCCAATATTACCTGCTGGGGTGCTCTTTCACTCTCTGTTCAGACCACGCGCCCCTCCAGTGGCTCCACCACATGAAGGATGCCAATGCGCAGATCAACCATTGGTATCTCGCTCTCCAGCCATTTAAGTTTGAGGTGATCCACAGGCCGGGGGCACAGATGGTGGTGGCGGACTTCCTGTCCCGTCAGGGGGAGGGAGTCAGCTTCAGGCCAGATGGCTCCCCGGCCTGAGTCAGGCGGTGGGGGTATGTGGCAGTGGGGGCGTGGCCAAGCAGCAGTCTGTGAATGGAGGGCAGGGTTGGGGAAGGTAAGTGGCTAAGTCATTCCACCTGCTGTCAATTTGTGTGTGTGTGTGTGTGTGTGTGTGTGTGTGTGTGTGTGTGTGTGTGTGTGTGTGTGTGTGTGTGTGTTACAAGGATGGAGCATAAAAGGAGAGAGAGAGCAGAGAAAAGGGGCTCTCTCCCAACCACAACGCATGTATGAGTGAGTGAGTGAGTGAGTCAGAGAGAGAAAGAAAGAAAGAAAGAAAGAAAGAAAGAAAGAAAGAAAGAAAGCTGAAAAGCTCAATAAAGTGTTTGTGTGTAAACATCAACTCTCGCCTGCCGTGCTTCTGTGCTCCACCCACATCAGAAACTGTTACATTGAATTTGTTATTAAAGATGTAGTAAAACTTTGTATGTTCTGTGTGTGTGTGTGTCTGAATGCAAGAATTCAATCAGAGTCTCTTTAACAGTTATTCTACAAAAGCGAGTCATACATGAGCTGATAGACGATGAGACGTGTAGCACCGAGTCAGCTATAAGCCATGTACGACAAGATTGAGTGGAATAACTGTTTTATTCTACCCACATTCACTGGATTTTGAGAAACAGAGCATTTTTGTTTGTTTTTTTTGCAAATTCAATAAATAAAAACTTGATACAAAACATCCGACAAAATCATTTCTGCTTGGAATGTAAACAAAGCGGCGAAATGACAGTCGCAATTTGTGAAAATGCTATAATAATAATTATAGAAAAATTAAAAAAAGCATTCTTACCATCAAATACTTTTATTCCATATTTTGTTGATTTTTTTTGTAATTTTGGGGTTTTGTTTTCGAGTAGAGTTTTTATTTCACCCTCGGTTGGTTCAGCAACACGCTCCGCCATTTTGTTTTTCTCTGCTCACTGTATATGAGCTGATATCCTCATAGTAGAATAGCCAACCAGAGCGCGCGATTGGTCATATCCAGTGAATGTGGATCGGATAAAAATAGAGATATAGAGAATGTAATAAGGTGTACAGTTCTCTTTTTTTCATGGATTATGTGGAGACCGCAGTGTATGTGTATTAAGTCCCCTTTGGTAAACATTGTACTTGTGCTGGTATGGACAATGATGTCTGTGTGTGTGTGTGTGTGTGTGTGTGTGTGTGTGTGTGTGTGTGTGTGTGTGTGTGTGTACACGCACATGCACAAACCTTGTACACCCTGAGATAACCTCCAAGCTTGTCATAATTATCACCTGATGAAGTATAATTCAATTTGGCTTCAGAAAGCTGAAGAACATGCAGCAGGCATACCGGTATTAACAACAACAGCATCTGATGAAGTTTGATGCACTTATCTGACTGACTTACATATTAGGTTTTGGACCAGTGCATGCACACAGAGAAATATTAAATCAACTGTGCTCAATAAGTCAAGGAAATTAATTGAAAGCAAAGAAAGAGCGATTAAGATAAACACACATACAAGAAACCCGAAACCACCCCGGGAAAGCCTGTGTTAAACAATAGGATCTGGTCTGTTATGTTTTCTATGCTTTATTTTTATTATGTCTTTAAAAATATATATTTTATTACATTTTTGGGATCCAGCTGAAGTGTTTTTAAGGCAAAATGACATACAGTGCCAGTCAAAAGCTTGGACACACCTTCTAATTCAGTGGTTTTTCTTTATTTTTATGAATTAACAGACACTTCATGTCTTAAAGTAATGATGGATGTCGTTTCTCTTTACTTAGTTGAGCGGTTCTTAACCTAATATGGATTGCTACAGTTGTGGAATATTACATTCCATTACATTGCATTACATGGCATTTAGCAGACGCTCTTATCCAGGTACATGAAGTGCTGAACTTCTAGACAAGAAAGTTCAAGTGCCAACTGAACAAGTGACAATACCTTGTATAATATGCTGTTGAAGTACCAACACTCAAACAGCCAAGGAAACAAACCAACCATATAAAGTACAACTAAATAGAGAACTCAAACAGCTAACCCCAGGCTAGACAGCACACAGCTTGGGTTGGTCTAGACCAAAACACAGTTACACAGTGGGCAGGGTGGAAGAGGAGAGGTGCAGCCTGAAGAAGGGAGTCTTCAGTCTGCGCTTGAAGGTGGTCAGGGAGTCAGCAGTTCTGACCTCAATGGGAAGGTCATTCCACCAACAGGAAACCAGGACAGACACCAGTCTTGAGTGGGCTGGGCAGCAGCGGACAGGAGGAGGGACCAGGCAGCCAGCAGCAGCGGTGCATAAGGACCTGGCTGGCATGTAGGGGCGGATCAGACTCTGGAGGTATGCTGGCCCTAACCCCTTGAGAGTCTGGTAAGCTAGCACCAATGTCTTAAATTTGATATGAGCTGCGACAGGTAGCCAGTGCAGGTCAGCAAGCAGAGGGGTGACATGGGAAGAACGAGGGAGGTTGTAGACCAGGCGAACTGGATGAGCTGTAGGGGTCTGATGGCAGAAGCTGGAAGGCCAGCAAAGAGAGTGTTGCAGTAGTCCAAGCAGGAGAGGATCAGCACTTGGATCAGGAGCTGAGTGGAGTAGGTGGTGAGAAAAGGGTGAATAGGGCTATTTACTGTATTTTTATTATTTACTATTGATTGTTTGATCTCAAACGCATTAAGAAGGCAAGAAATGTCACTAATTAACTTTTGACGAGACATACATGTTAATTGAAAAGCGTTCCAGGTGACTACCTCATGAAGCTGGTTAAGATAATGCCAGTATTGTGTCAAGGTAAATGCTGGCTACTTTTAATAATCTAAACTATTAAACATTTTTTGTTTTTTAACTTTTTTTGTTTACTACATAATTCCATATATGTTCCATATGTTATTTCATAGTTTTGCAAACTTGCCAACTCTACCAGTTCATGTGGTAGTCTACCGCTTTTGACAGGTGAATACCGCCTACCACTTTTAGTTCGAAAAACTACCGCATTACAAAATAATCAATGAACACTGCAGGATTCTCTCTTCTGATCTCGCTTCAGCTGTTTTTGGCACAGAGGACACGTAGTGTGAAATAGTCATATTATGTGAAGCCAGGAGCCAATGGAATGGTGCAGTCAGTGGCGATCCTAGAGTGATTTACTCCCCGGGCAAAACCCCCTGCTGGCGCCCCCCCCGCCCTTCTTGTTTTTTTTCGGGGATTTTTGGGGGGGGACCTTTTTTTTTGGGGGGGGGACCGTTTTGGGTTTTTTTTGCGCCCGCGCTCGTGCCGCCCCCCGCGTTGGGCTCTGTATTAGCCAACAGAATGTTAGCAGCTTTTAGAGATGGGATTTATGGCTCTTTGATGGGATCCGCATCTTTGTGATCCGTTCTTTGAAAAGAGCCGTTCAAAAGACTGGCTCATTTGGCTCTTTTTAAATATTTATTCAGTTTTAAGAAGACAGCATCTAAAGAAGCCAGATCCCTCTGCTTAGACAGTGACATCAATATTTCTGGACATACCTTTTATATAAAGCAACCTAGACTTACATTATTGTAACCCCTAAACACTCATAAATAACCATTAAAAAACAATGAGGGCTTCAATGAATGTCCATGCAGAACGGCTTTTCTGTAAAAAAAAAAAAAAGAAAAAAGAAAAACCCACTCAAGAACATAGTTACCAAGAACGCAAGAATATTTTATAGAAAAACACTTGTTTTACAAAAATATTTAAGTCTGAGATACAAAATAGATACAACTACAATAAATATAACACAAGAACTAGTTATCACACAAGAACATTTTAATAGAAAAAAACAAACTTTCTATATTAAAAATATTGAAATTGTAACAAAATAGATAAAACTAAACAGTCAGATAAATAGATAGTTATAACAAGAACACAAGATTATTTTAATAGGAAAAAACAAACTATTAATGCAAAAAAATATATTATTATTAGAAAAATAGATACAACTAGACAAACAGATAAATAAATAAAATACATAAAAATAGAACAAACAAAATGACGATAGAATAAATTAAATGAACGTCCGTGCAAAGTAGTTTTCCCACAATATTATCATTAATATCACACAACAACATTATAAACTATATACAAAACAATTTGAACTATTAGGCAAACAGATAAAACTTGAATAAATAAAAGGCAAATGCTGTTTAGCCTACTTCTTGTCCTTGGGCAAAAAAGAACGACAGAAAGAACGGCTCCCCCAGCTCGAGACTCGGTTCTCATCGTTCATGCCTAGGAGCCGTTCAAAAGAATCGGTTCATTCGCGAACGTCACAACACTAACAGCTTTACATGGTCGTTTAAACATTTCTCGTCGTGTGTTGTACGTCGCGGACACGGCCCGTTATAAATTTGCTGTTACCAGAATGGCAATGATCAAGTCGTAATGTATTACTTAAGACTCTGTGTAATGTCATAGTAGTGTACTATGGTAGTAAAGTCTTTTTGATGACTAGTACAACGTTCCGCTGGCGGGATTGTGCATATTATGGGGCTACGACAAGTTAGGCACACACACACACACACACACACACACTGATGACGTCACCTGCGCAACTTTGGTATTGGGCTTCCCCATCCAAAATGTTCACACACACCCCGCCCGTCTTTTTTTTTTTTTTCGGGGTTTTTTTGGGGGGGACCTTTTTTTTTGGGGGGGGGGGACTGTTTTTTTTTTCGCGCCCGCACTCGTGCCGCCCCCCCCCGCAATGCCGCCCTGGGCGGCTGCCCGGTCGGCCCACCCCCAGTGGGTGCAGTAATGATGTGAAATCTAAATTGTATCATTCTATTGCACTATTCCATTGGCTCTCGTTATGGTTGTTGCCAATCAGCAATGAGGTCATATATTACAACAAATTGCGCCAGTGTTTGTTTACAAACAAACACAGTGGTGATCATGAATAATGAATTCTGCAAAGAAAAAAAGATTCGCTATGACAACAAGTTCAAGGCAACTTGGTTGTTGGATCATCCAGCATCAAAGCATCGAGGCAAGGTGAGAAGTAGCATGTTGTGAAGTATGTCAATCCAATTTTGCGATCAATTTTCTTCAAATATGGCAGGAGAATGCGTCATCTTTCACTATTTTTTTTCCAAAATTTTCCAGGGGGGCATGCCCCCTGATCCCCCGAGAAGGGCACAACTGTGCTGCACAATTTGTCACATTAAAAGCTGGAAGTAAAATGGATTTTTGGGGAGTTAGCATCATTTGATTTACAGAACATGCCTATCATTTTAAAGATGAAAATTGTTGCTTTATTGAGATACAAACAATAATTAAGATGAAAAAACAGAAATCTGGAGTGTGCATCAGTATTCACCCCACCCCAAAGTCAATACTTTGTAGAGTCACTTTTTGCTGCAATTACAGCTGCAAGTCTCTTGGGGTATGTCTCTATTAGCTTAGCACATCTAGCCACTGGGATTTTTGCCCATTCCTCAAGGCAAAACTGCTCCAACTCCTTCAAGTTAGATGGGTTGCGTTGGTGTACAGCAATCTTCAAGTTATGCCACAGATTCTCAATTGGATTGAGGTCTGGGCTTTGACTAGGCCATTCCAAGACATTTAAATGTTTCCCTTTAAACCACTCCAGTGTAGCTTTAGCAGTATGTTTAGGGTCATTGTCCTCCTGGAACATGAACCTTCATCCCAGTCTCAAACCTCTGGCTGACTCAAACAGGTTATCCTCCAGAATTGCCCTGTATTTAGTGCCATCCATCTTTCCTTCAGTCCTGACCAGCTTTCCTGGTCCTGCAGATGAAAAACATCCCCACAGCATGATGCTGCCACCACCATGCTTCACTGTAGGAATGGTGTTCTCAGGGTGATGGGTTTGCACCACACATGGCATTTCCCATGATGGCCAAAAATTTCAATTTTAGTCTCATTTGACCAGAGAATCTTCTTCCATGTGTTTGGGGAGTCTGCCACATGCTGTTGGGCAAACTCCAAATGTGATTTTTTAAGCAATGACTTTTTTCTGGCCACTCTTCCATAAAGCCCCACTCTGTGGAGTGTACGGCTTAAAGTGCTCCAATGGACAGATACTCCCATCTAAGCTGTGGATTTTTGCAGCTCCTTCAGCGTTATCTTTGGTGTCTTTGTTGCATCTCTGATTAATGCCCTCCTTGCCCGGTGTGTGAGTTTTGGTGGGCGGCCTTCTCTTGTCAGGTTTATAGTGGTGCCATGTTCTTTCCATTTTGCTATAATGGATTTAATGGTGCTCGCTGGGATATTCAAAGTTTGGGATATTTTTTTATAACCCAACCCTGATCTATACTTCTCCACAACTTTGTCTCTGACCTGTTTGGAGGCTCCTTGGTTTTCATGTTGCTTGCTTAGTCATATTGCAGAGTCAGGGTCCTTCCAGAAAAGGTTGATTTATACAGACATCATGTGACAGATCATGTGACTCTTTGATTGCACACAGGTGGATCTTAATCAACTAATTATGTGACTTATCAAGTGAATTGGTTGGACGGGGTTTTGTACGAAAGGGGGTGAATACCTATGCACACTCCAGATTTCTGGGGGTTTTTTTATCTTAATTATGGTTTGTGTCACAATTAAACAACAATGTTCACCTTTAAAGTGGTCGGCATGTTGTGTAAATCAAATGGTGTTAACCCTCCAAAAATCCATTTTAATTCCATCTTGGAATGCGACAAAATGGGACAAACACCAAGGGGGATGAATACTTTTGCAAGACACTGTATCACGCTTCGTCTGAAAGTCAAGATATCAGACTTCCAAACAGTTTAACTCTGATTAATGACTCACATTCATTCATTCATTCATTCAACTTATCAGGGTTGTGGTGAATCTGGAGCCAATCTCGAGAACACTGGGATTGATGCAGGAATACACCCAAACACCATCCACACACATCCATACACATATATCCACACACGCATACCTAGGGGCAATTAAGAGTGGTAAATCCACTGAGCAGCCTGTTTAGGAGAGATAGGAGGAACCCAGAGAAACCCAGAGGACCATGTGACACTTGACACAGACAGAAGCCTGAGCTCAAGAATGAACTCAGAACCCTGGGGCTGAGAGGCAGCAATGCTTCGTCGGAATTTTATTTGTTGAAAGCTACAAAATGTATCCGACAAACTCCTAATGCATCAGTTGTAAATGGAAAGCTTGGATCGAAATGCCAGGAAGTGAGGACCTTGGCATTTGTTATTTGAGGTTTTAAAATGGCAAAGGTACTTTCAGATCGGTTCAGATTCAAAGGGACATAAATAATCCATTCTCACAGGGAAAAAAAAAAAAATCACCTGCAACTTATTTGCAGCACCATACGCTGAAAGTCAATGTTCTGTCACAAGCATACATTGCACAGAAATTTCACTCTGTATGCCACTTTCTGCCCCAGCATAATTTAACCAAGTGCACCTCGATCACTACATTATTTGAATAAGATAGATATATAATGAATCTTTTTATTTCTATAAACTTACCTTACAGTCATGCTTGCAAATCACAGAGTGACATGGTACAGTAAGGTGAGTCTATTCAAAATGTAGAAATGATCAGTAATCTCAATATTCTAAATAATTTACAGCCTAAAAGCAATCTGCATTTTGAAAACACCTGCATTACCATACCACATGAATTGCAAGCCAAAGTCAAGGTTTTCTGATTTGTCATTTCAACCACATACAGTTGGTACAGTACACAGTTAAAATGAAACAACGTTTCTCCAGGACCATGGTGCTCAATTAAACATCGCAGGAATACAATCTACACATAACAACAGAAAGTGCAAGAGTGCAACGAGTACAAGACTGCAGGCAATAAATGACAGACACATAAAGTGTAGAGTTGAGTGTGCATATTGAGGTAGTATATGAAAGGGAATAAATAAATGTAAACCTTGCACGTGTGTGTGTGTGTGTGTGTGTAGGAGACATTGTAAACATTGGAAAGTAATAGTGCGTTATTGTCCACTGTCCAAATACTGCAGTGTGAGTGGTGTGTTCAGCAGTCGGTGAGAATCAGTCCAGTCCCTCAGAGTTGAGGAGTCTGATGGCATGTGGGAAGAAACTGTTACAGAGCCTGGCTGTGAAGGCCTGAATGCGTCGGTACCTTTTTCCAGGTGTCTTTTGTGAGGGGTATGTGGGGTGTGTGGGGTCGGCCATGATGCTGGTAACTTTCCAGATGCAGCGTGTGGTCTAAATGTCCATGATGGAGGGAAGAGAGACTCCAATGATCTTCTCAGCTGTCCTCACTATCCGCTGTAGGGTCTTGCGTTCCAAGATAGTGTAATTCTCAAACCAGACCATGATACAGCTGCTCAGAATGCTCTCAATAGTCCCTCTGTAGAATATAGTGAGGATGGGTGACCTCTAGGTGCCTTTTGGCAAACTCCAAGTGGGCTGTCATGTGCCTTTTACTAAGGAGTGGCTTCTGTCTGGCCACTCTACCATAAAGGCCTGATTTGTGGAGTGCTGCCTGGATAGTTGATCTTCTGAAAGGTTCTCCCATCTCCACAAGGATACGCTGGAGATCTGTCAGAGTGACTCTCGGGTTCCTGCTCACCTCCCTGGCCAAGGCCTGTCTTCCCCGATTGCTCAGTTTGGCCGGGCGGCCAGGTCTAGGAAGATTCTTGGTGGTTCCAAACTTCTTCCATTTATGAATGATGGTGGCCACTGTGCTCTTTGGGACCTGTAAAGCTGCAGCAATTTTTCTGTACCCTTCCCCTTGACACAATCCTGTTTCTGAAGTCTGCAGATAAATCCTTTGACCTCATGACTTGGAGTTTGCTCTGGCTTGCACTGTCAACTGTGGGACCTTATATAGGCAGGTCTTGGCAATCCCCAATCATGTCCAATCAATTGAATTTACCACGGGTGGACTCCAGTCAAGTTGTAGAAACATCTCAAGCAGTATCAGTGGAAACAAAATGCACCTCAGCTCGCTTTTAGGTGTCATATCAAAGGATGTACAAACTTGTGTACATATTAAATTTTACATTTTGATTTTTAATAAATTAGCACAAAAGTCTAAAAACCTGCTTTCACTTTGTCATTATGGACGATTTATGTAGAATTTTGTGACAAAAAATGAACTCAATCTATTGTAGAATAAGCCTGTAATGTAAATGTAAACTGTGAAGAAGCTGAAAGGGGTGTACAGACTTTCTGGCTTGACTGTAGCTAGTGATAACTTTCAGCTAACTATGTTTGCAAAAACGACCACTTGTTAGCTAAATTCCATTCAGTTTTTTTGGAGCGGTGGTTATCTAATGGTAGTTTACACTTAGCTGAAAAACTTTATATCTTAATTACAACCTGAGCACATAAAAATAGATGTTTGTTGGTTTTCTAAGCATTTGATGAGGTAAATTCACCACTTTGGGTTTACACATAGCAACTTATCGGCATAAAAAGAAATAAGTTGTCTCTCTTTTTCTTCACTCTGCTGCTGGAAATGCCGCCATCTTTGTTGAAAATTTCAGAAGCTCACAGGTGGTCATGTGATTTGCTGCTAGCACTCTGATTGGATGATCTTAAAAAGTTGCCCAAAACAGAGATAGAAATTATGTTGCCCAATCTCAATGGGAAAGTGTCGAAGCGCAATTGCCTGGCAACACTGCCCAAAAAGCTGCCCTGCGTATCATCAGCCTGAATCCCAGCTTCTTAGCTTCCTCGATTCTGATAGCGTGTCCATCTGATCTTTCTGGAATGTCACAAACCCAAAGCCTTTTAAAAATCTGATCAAATATTATTATTTTGGGCGGCACGGTGGTGTAGTGGTTAGCGCTGTCGCCTCACAGCAAGAAGGTCCTGGGTTCGAGCCCCAGGGCCGGCGAGGGCCTTTCTGTGCGGAGTTTGCATGTTCTCCCCGTGTCCGTGAGGGTTTCCTCCGGGTGCTCCGGTTTCCCCCACAGTCCAAAGACATGCAGGTTAGGTTAACTGGTGACTCTAAATTGACCGTAGGTGTGAATGTGAGTGTGAATGGTTGTCTGTGTCTATGTGTCAGCCCTGTGATGACCTGGCGACTTGTCCAGGGTGTACCCCGCCTTTCGCCCGTAGTCAGCTGGGATAGGCTCCAGCTTGCCTGCGACCCTGTAGAAGGATAAAGCGGCTAGAGATAATGAGATGAGATGATCACTGTTTTGTGAAAGACATTACTGTTTTGAAAGATAGTTTCCTCAGATTACTCTGTAACATTCGAAAGAAATCTTGACATACAGTTTGATTTGAAGGTTACTGACATCGTGCCTTGATCACACATTGTATAAATGTTTTATAAAACAAGACTGGAGTATTTATGAAAGGCCTATGTCAAAATGTGTAAGATGAAATTGGATGTTTTATTTTTTTATTGTCTTTACAGGAACAGAGAACAATAATCACTTATAATTATGAGTCAAATGATGGAGATATTGTGTTAGTGTAATGCTTTTTCTATATCTTGCAAGTTAAAAGCTTGTTTTAATGAACAGCACATTCATGACACTTTGACAGACTTGTAGTACTTGAGTCCAGGACTCGGACTCGAGTCTGACTCGTGCCCTAAATTTAAATACTCGTGACTCGACTTGGACTTGAGCACTGATGACTCGGACTTGTACATTAACTGCATTCAGACTCGTAAATTGGAGACGAGGACTCGGATTTTTTTCTTCATTTTATGTAACATGCCATAATAATTTGGCATAAGATCTACATTTATTGTGTACTAATTTCGTGCAAGAGTGTCACACCTGCACGCCTTGGCGCGTGCATCAGATAGACTCCCAGGCATGCTCCGGACAACGTGCACGCCAAGCGGACTCTCTCACGTGCCGTAAACAACTCTCACCTGCACAGGATTAAGGCGCAATCAGCGTGCCAGTATAAAAACTGTGAAAACACACTTACTTTGCAAAGTATTGAGTTGCATTGCTGACACATTACCAAGCCTTATTTCCTTGTTTGTTTTCCTGATCCCTGATCTCCTGTTTCTCGTCTTTGATTCTGCCGAGTCTACGATAGCCTGTTTGTGCCTCGCTCGACCTGTTGCCTGTTTCACCGTTTTATGATTTTGCCTGCCGTTCTGGATTGTTTACCGTCTTCACTTGTATTAATAAGCACACCTTCTGCACTTACATCCGTCTCCCAAATATCTCATCTCATCTCATTATCTCTAGCCGCTTTATCCTGTTCTACAGGGTCGCAGGCAAGCTGGAGCCTATCCCAGCTGACTATGGGCGAAAGGCGGGGTACACCCTGGACAAGTCGCCAGGTCATCACAGGGCTGACACATAGACACAGACAACCATTCACACTCACATTCACACCTACGGTCAATTTAGAGTCACCAGTTAACCTAACCTGCATGTCTTTGGACTGTGGGGGAAACCGGAGCACCCGGAGGAAACCCACGCGGACACAGGGAGAACATGCAAACTCCGCACAGAAAGGCCCTTGCCGGCCCCGGGGCTCGAACCCAGGACCTTCTTGCTGTAAGGCGACAGCGCTAACCACTACACCACCGTGTCGCCCCGTCTCCCAAATATCTCTAACAGAATACTTCACACTCCCTGACAAAGAGAAGCACATTCACCTGTTCATACGTCATGTTTAGGAACAAACTAATGTTAATGGTGCTAAAACAGCCACCGTCAAATGGTGCGGTTGGAGCATTGGACTCGACTCGGATCAATAGTGGACTCGACTTCGACTCAACTTGGATCAATAGTGGACTCGACCTGAAATTTTTTTTTAATGACTTGGACTTGATTTGGACTTGAACATGGGGGACTTGAGACTGGACTCGGACTCGAGATTTAGTGACTCGACTACAACACTGCACTTTGAGAAGTTGTATAAGATACACAAAGAGAGCTTCATCAGAGTGTTATGAATGTAAATTTAATTGATACGTAAATATACGGACTTCATAAATAAGAAGCTCGACTGAATTAGATAGCATAAGTACCTGTCAGGTTCATAAAGTAAGATCACAGGTGGACACATTTTTCCCAATTCTTTAATATACTAGTGCATCTCAAAATATTGGACACACAGTCCAGTTCTTTCTCTCCTTAACCCAGGTAAGGCACTTCTGATGTTGTCTCTGGTTCAGGAGTGGCTTGATATTAGGAATGCGACAGTTGTAACCCCTTTCCTGAAGACACCTGTGTGTGGTGGCTCTTGGTGCCCTGACACCAACCTCAGTCCACTCCTTGTGAAGCTCTCCCAAGTTCCTGAATCGACTTTTCTTGATGGTCCTCAAGGCTGCGATCATCCCTGTTGCTTGTGCACCTTTTCCTACCAGCCTTTTCAGCAATGACCTTCTGTGACTTGACTTCCTTGTGGAGGGTGTCAATGATCATCTTCTGGACAACTGTCTAGTCAGCAGTCTTCCAAATGAATGCAATTGCATGTACTGAACTAGACCAAGAGATACACAGTATTTTACTATTTTACTCAAACTTGAAATGAAAAATTCTAATAATTTGAGATACTGGATTTTGAGATTTTCATGAGCTATAAGCCATAATAATCAAAATTAAAAAAAAAGCCTTGAAATATTTCACGTTACATGGAGTGAACATAGAATATATGAACGTTTACCTTTTTGAATTAAACTAATTGTTATTGCCTGTGAACCTGATTTCCTCTGAATAGTGCTCGTCACAGGGGCTAAATCACTCCCCATAGCTCCTCAGTGACATAGACTCGGCCCTAGTAGAAGTCTCCGGCGAGGAGCGTTGATCACGAGGTCCTGTACAATCGAAACTCTCAGGGGAGTGGGGGAAGGGATTCCCCATCGAGGCTGTTCACAGTGTGTTAGCAAGAGCATGTAGCCTATGGGAAATGAATAGTGTGTTGGATTAGCACTCATCCCATGTTTTGGAAAATTGAAAATGTTGTCTTGGGTTCCTCTGGGGTGTCACCAATCCATGTGCAAAGTATGGAGTATGTGCATCCAGCTGTGTCGATTTCCATAGGTGAACAGACAGACAGCCTTCCTTTAGTAGTACAGATTACAAAAAAAATGAACTTTTTCATGGGCGGCACGGTGGTGTAGTGGTTAGCGCTGTCGCCTCACAGCAAGAAGGTCCGGGTTCGAGCCCCGTGGCCGGCAAGGGCCTTTCTATGTGGAGTTTGCATGTTCTCCCCGTGTCCGCGTGGGTTTCCTCCGGGTGCTCCGGTTTCCCCCACAGTCCAAAGACATGCAGGTTAGGTTAACTGGTGACTCTAAATTGACCGTAGGTGTGAGTGTGAATGGTTGTCTGTGTCTACGTGTCAGCCCTGTGATGACCTGGCGACTTGTCCAGGGTGTACCCCACCTTTCACCCGTAGTCAGCTGGGATAGGCTCCAGCTTGCCTGCGACCCTGTAGAACAGGAAAATGAGATGAGATGAACTTTTTCACGATATTCCAATATTTTGAGATGCACTAGTTGTATCTACTTCTAAAATGAGCATGGAATTGAATGTTCAATTTATTTGTATTAAAAAGATTATCAAGCCCCATTCCAATCGTTATTATCTCATCTCATCTCATTATCTCTAGCCGCTTTATCCTTCTACAGGGTCGCAGGCAAGCTGGAGCCTATCCCAGCTGACTACGGGCGAAAGGCGGGGTACACCCTGGACAAGTCGCCAGGTCATCACAGGGCTGACACATAGACACAGACAACCATTCACACTCACATTCACACCTACGGTCAATTTAGAGTCACCAGTTAACCTAACCTGCATGTCTTTGGACTGTGGGGGAAACCGGAGCACCCGGAGGAAACCCACGCGGACACGGGGAGAACATGCAAACTCCACACAGAAAGGCCCTCGCCGGCCCCGGGGCTCGAACCCAGGACCTTCTTGCTGTGAGGCGACAGCGCTAACCACTACACCACCGTGCCGCCCCAATCGTTATTATAAGCTTCTTATTTATGAAACTCTTATGCTAACCATATGAATGATTTTAATGCCCCTACAATAAAATGTTAATCAAAATTACATTTATACCACTTTTATGAAGCTCTATGTTAGGGTGGTCCCAAAATTTTTTTTTAGGATTTTGTTACGACCACCTTACCTTTTTTTTACATTGCCTTAAAGAAGTTATTGTGCGAAATTTGGTTAAGATTGAACAATGTTTAGAGGTGCCACAAAGCCATTAAAGTTTTCACTCAAGACACAATATAAAATAATGTGGCTTATTAACTGTTTCATATTAATACAAACAATACAGTAATATAACTTCCTGTGTTCAAAGTAACAATAGCTATTACTTGTCTGTGATTTTCTAAACCCTTCGATATTACGGTATCTTGTGGAGATAAAAGAACACACTAAGGACTTCCCTAGCAGAAGGAAGCTTTCTCCCAGACAGTTCCTTGGAAGTGGGACCAATTAACCAAACATAATCGTCCTTTCTGGTTTTGTGCTTTGCACCACTGGTACTACTTGTATTACTGTTGCTAGCCATCTGAAAAACATAGAAAGAAAAACATTCACAACTTCATCAGCATATTGCGATCAGTGCTCATTGTTTAAGAACCCCTTAGTGCATGAAAGTTAACCTTCTATCAGTCTATAAACTCTTCCTGCCTCTTCTTTTTCATAGAAGTGGCGTATTCCCTCTAGAACTGTGACTTTTGGGGGGTTTGAGATCTTCTCTGCAACAATCTACGCACCAACTAATGTTAATGGCTTAACCTGATTTGCAACCTCGTGTGGCACCTCTAAATATTAACCAATTTTTCTGAAATTTTGCTTGTTGCCTTCTTTTAGCCTATGTAAAAAAAAAATGGTAGGGTGGTTGGAATGTTTTGGTAAAAAAAAATTTTCCCATACATTTCGGGACCACCCTACTCTATGTGTCCCTTATACAGGTTTCTCAAAGTAATGTTCATGAAACAATCTGATCACTTGCAAGATATGGATAAAAATCTCATCTCAATCAACTCATGATAACCCATCCATCCATTACCCGTAACCGCTTATCCTGTACAGGGTCGCAGGCAAGCTGGAGCCTATCCCAGCTGACTATGGGCGAGAGGCAGGGTACACCCTGGACAAGTCGCCAGATCATCACAGGGCTGGCACCACGGGCGATTGCTCTAAGACAACGAGGGAGGCTCAGCCTCCTCTAAAAATGCCCTTATAACTTTAATGTGTGCGTGAGTTTCTCCCCCTCGTGACAGCGCGATGCAGCGCAGCCTCAGTGGGCTTCAATGGCATTGGGAGCTCTGCGCTTTCAATCTCAAAATGCAAGACGATTATTGGACAAATACTGCGAAAATGCCCGCCTACGGACTCCCACGGACTCCCAGCCTCAGTGGACTTCAATGGCATTTGGGAGCTCTGCGCTTTTCAATCTCAAAATGCAAGACGGTTATTGGACAAATACTGCGAAAACACCCGCCCACGGACTCCCAGCCTCACATGGGAGGGACATGGCAGTTTCCACGAGGAGACTGGTGATTGGTGAAAGCGGCTGGATATTTTCTTTGATTGACAGCTCGTTTCAACTATAGACAGGCAGCGGTACAGTGTTGCCAGATTGGGGGTTTCCCGCTCAATTGAGCGGTTTTAAGTGCATATTGGCGGGTTTTGAACATATTTTGGGATGGATAACTGGCAACATCAGTTCAGTCCCATGCGGATTCGCAAGTGCTGTATTGTAAGAGATCAGTTTACATTTCGATTTCATTCATTACATACGGTTTCTACCAGCTTTTTTAGTTTGTATATATTTTCATTGTAAATAAAGTGTAAATATAGTGTTGTCAAGTTTGCTATCTTAGTTCCAGAAATTTCGTTTATTTGAGTGACTGAACTTGAACTTGAGGGGGCTAGTCAGCTAGCAAGAAAGCTGCGCACGGATGCCAAGCATTGCTGATTTCATTTTGGCGAAGCCATTTGCCAGTCTTCCTTTCGAGGAAAAAATTAAAATTAAAGAGCAGGGTAGACCAATGCCTCAAATTGACTTGGTGAAAAAGGTAGGGAATAATACTCGTTCCTTTCAGATCTCCTGGTACGAGAAAGTGAATTGGCTAACAGCAAGTGACCCACATCAGCAACAGTAAATAGGCTACTTTAGTAATATGTCATGGATGGACCAAAAATATAGAATCTATTTAAAATGTTTATGCTGAGTATATTATATTGGAATATATATTTTTCTGGATATGAATTAAACACAGCTACAATTTGGAAAACATTTTTAAACAAAAACACAGCCGAGAACATTTCACACTACAGACCTGGATTAAAAGTGAAGGGTTATCAAAATTGTCAATAAAACATTTCTCAGTCAAAATAAGTAAAATATAGGGAAAGTGTCATTGAATGAAATGTGTGGCACCCAGCTCTACTGCTGAGGTTCCTGACAAAGAGCTGCTTTCAATAATGATCAATTTTTAAACAACATGCCACAATTTTAAAATATAAAATGTGAAAATATACCCCCCCTCCCCCCAACACCACCATCATGTATATTGGACAGTAGGCTAATGGGCCAAAAGAACCTGTTATTTCACAGTTTGTGACGCTGCCAACAATCAGCCAGATCAGAGGCAAGAGTATGGGCAAAATTGATGTGTTTTTTCTTTTAAAATCTGGAAATATCGTAACCGACCAGCCTCCCCTGTTTGAAAGACTACCAGCCGCCACTGGCTGGCACATACAAACAAACAACCATTCACACCTACGGTCAATTTAGAGCCACCAATTAGCCTAACCTGCATGCCTTTAGACTGTGGAGGAAACCAGAGCACCTGGAGGAAACCCACGTGGACACGGGGAGAATATGCAAATTCCACACACAAAGGCCCCCCATCAGCCACTGGGCTTGAACCCAGAACCTTCTTGCTGTGAGGCAATAGTGCTAAGCACTACACCACCATGCTGCCCAACTCATGCTACAGTGCCTTGCAAAAGTATTCATACTCCTTGAACTTTTTCACATTTTTCCACCTTACAACCACGAACTTAAAAGTTTTTTATTGAGATTTTATGTGATAGACCAACACAGAGTAGCACATAATTGTGATGTGAAATGAAAATGATAAATGGTCTTCAAAATTTTAAACAAATAAAAATCTGAAAAATGTGGTGTGCATTAGTATTCAGCCCCCTGTACTCTGATACCTCTAAATACAATCCAGTGCAATCAATTGCCTTCAGAAGTCATCTAATTAGTTAATAGAGTCCTACTGTGTGTAATTTACTCTCAACATAAATACACTTGTTCTGTGAAGGCCTCAGTGGTTTGTTATAGAACACTGAAGAACAAACAGCATCATGAAGACCAAATAACTCACCAGACAGGTCAGGGATAAAGTTCTGGAGAAGTTTAAAGCGGGGTTAGGTTATACAAAAAATATCCCAAGCTCTGAACATCTCAAGAAGCACTGTTCAATCCATCATTCAAAAATGGAAAAAGTATGGCACAACTGCAAACCTACCAAGACATGGCCGTCCACCTAAACTGACAGAGCGAGCAAGGAGAGCACTGGTCAGAGAAGCAGCCAAGAGGCCCATGATCACTCTGGAGGAGCTGCAGAAATCCACAGCTCAGGTGGGAGAATCTGTGCACAGGACAACTATAAGTCGTACACTCCACAAATCTGGCCTTTTTGGAAGAGTGGCAAGAAGAAAGCCATTGTTGAAAGACAGGCATAAGAAGTCCCATTTGCAGTTTGCCAGAAGCCATGTAGGGGACACAGCAAACATGTGGAAGAAGGTGCTTTGGTCAGATGAGACCAAAGTTGAACTTTTTGGCCTAAATGCAAAGCGCTATGTGTGGCGGAAAACTAACACTGCTCATCACCCTGCACACACCATCCCCACTGTGAAACATGGTGGTGGCAGCATCATGCTATGGGGATGCTTTTCTTCAGCAGGGACAGGGAAGCTGGTCAGAGTTGATGGGAAGATGGATGGAGCTAAATACAGGGCAGTCCTGGAAGAAAACCTGTTGGAGGCTGCAAAAGACTTGAGACTGGGAAGGAGATTCACCTTCCAGCAATACAATGACCCTAAACATACAGCCAGAGCTACAATGGAATGGTTTAGATCAAAGAATATTCATGTGTTAGAATGGCCCAGTCAAAGTCCAGACCTAAATCCCATTGAGCATCTGTGGCAAGACTTGAAAATTGCTGTTCACAGACGCTCTCCATCCAATCTGGCTGAGCTTGAGCTATTTTGCAAAAATTTTGGGCAAAAATTTCAGTGTCTAGATGTGCAAAGCTGGTAGAGACATACCACAAAAGACTTGCAGCTGTAATTGCAGCAAAAGGTGGCTCTACAAAGTATTGATGCGGGGGGCTGAATACTAATGCACATCACATTTTTCAGATTTTTATTTGTTTAAAATTTTGAAGACCATTTATCATTTTCGTTTCACTTCACAATTATGTGCTACTCTGTGTTGGTCTATCACATAAAATCTCAATAAAAAACTTTTAAGTTCGTGGTTGTAAGATGGAAAAATGTGAAAAAGTTCAAGGGGTATGAATACTTTTGCAAGGCACTGTAACTGATGCATGATAATGATGGCTCTTGGTATCTCTTTTATGCAAGACAAAGTAAAAAAAAGTAATATTATAATATATGTTTTGACATTAGCCTTATGTTCCTTCTCTAACATTATTTGATAAACTATTTACGGTATGCAATTCTTATCCACGTGTTCTATATGCACTTTGTAGCTATCCATCAAATCTGCTTGAGACCAGTCACGTGAAGTAGCTGAGGAAATGTAGACATTTAGGACTTCAGTAAGGTTTTGTTCCACAAACTGCTATTTGTTGCTACATTGAGGAAGAAAGGTCATTTAATAAAGAACTTGTTTTTTTAATGCCATCTTTCAAATCCGAATGCAGATATTGATATTTGGAGCATTAAACAGATACTGACACACACACAGATGGTGGCATTACATCTCGACAGCACAGCATATGTTGGAAGTGTCACCTTTCCTTACACTTCCAAACAACCTCACTGACTCAGCAAGCAAAATGACATCATTACCCTTATCTGATTCAGACAAAGCACTCGAAAGTAAGTCAACCTACAAAGTGTCATGACAGCCTTGTGTCAAGCAAAAAACTTTCTCTTGACTTAACACAACTATTATGCCAGCTCGACATTCACAAAACACTGACAAAAGCAGTCTTTATGTCAACTGATGCCTTTATAACTAATTGTGCAAGTTATATCATGTTAGTTATGTCTGTTATCATGAAGGGTGTATATTGGTATTATTAACACGACCCCTCAGTGTTGTAGTCGAGTCACTAAACCTCGAGTCCGAGTCCAGTCTCGAGTCCCCAGTGTTCAAGTCCGAGTCATTAAAGAAAATTTCGAGTCAAGTCCACTATTGATCTGAGTTGAGTCCGAGAACAAGACTCCAGCCGCACCATTTGACGGTGGCTGTCGCTGCCTTTATGTGAAAGCGCCTCTGCTACTGTGTTGGACTAACGTTACTGCTCGACTGCCCCATTTTAGTTAACAGGCTACAGATAAAAAGCTTGTTCATCGCTCAGCAAGCCCCGCCCACTATCAACAGGGCAAATAACATGAGAGAGGGCTAACACTAGCTAGTTCACTGGTCAGCAAGCCCCGCCCACTATCATCAGAGCAATGAACATAGCGTGTCACTTCCTTCTCTGGGTGGAGTCTTACCAAATGACGATTGAAGTTCGAGGTTGTCCCCGTCGTCCCCTCGATAGTTCTTCTACATATGGAACACACAGCAGTACATTTTTTCCCACTGCACGAGAAGTCTGTATAAGCAAAGTGGACAATCCTAGCGGCGTCTCTCCAGGCGTTTTCGCGCCGTTAACGTTAGTTTGTTCCTGAACATGACGTATGAACAGGTGAATGTGCATTCTCTTGCACAAAATTAGTATAAAAATTAATGTAAATATAAATATAAATATCTTATACCAAATTATTATGGCATGTTACAAAAAAATAAAGAAAAAATCCAAGTCCTCGTCTCCAATTTACGAGTCCGAATTCAGTTAATCCACGAGTCCGAGTCATCAGTGCTCAAGTCCAAGTCAAGTCATGAGTCCTAAAAATTAGAGTACGAGTCAGACTCGAGTACTACAAGCATGATACCCCAGGTAAAGTGTGAGCTTATTCAAAAATTAATAATTGAATAATATTGGCTGGCTTTGAGTGGTCTATCAGATATATTCCATTCAGCTAGCATGATACTGAACGAGTCGAAGACGAATTAGCTGAATGGAATATCTCTGCTATACCATAGAAAAACAGCCATTATTATTATTATTATTATTATTATTATTATTATTATTATTATTATACATTCCTTTCGGGTGTTCAACGCATCTTTCTCTTTCAAAATTCTCTCAAAATCTTCCATATTTAACAAAGCAATCCTGGCAGCCATGTTTGTTTACAAACTGTCACAGTCGCTCACTAGCACAGAAGTTTTACATCTCTGATGTGTCTCTTTTCCAGTTTTTCGATGTCCGTTGGTATGTTTTTCTCTTGTAAATATGTGTGAAGAATACCTAATGAAGTTTTGGTTGCCTTTCGGGTGTTGAACACGTCTTTCTCTTTCCCGGTGAACAAAGAAATGGTCGTGCGCATTTCGGCAGCAAACATTCTCATTGAATATTCACGTCAGCTCCAACGTGTGACGTCATGTTGTCTTGCCAACCATGCAGTATCATAAACCATCTTCAATGCGCATTCTGCATTGGGTAGAGTGACGTAATACACAAAGGATAAGCGATATGCTAACAATACTGCATGCTGTCAAAGAAAATGAATGAAAATTGCTAGAAGGGAATAGAACGCATGTTTTTATTCCATGGAAAAAGTGTCCTGTAGGTATAATAATCAACAATATGATTTCTGTTCTAAAAATGTGAGTTAAATGAGAACATTGCATCTTATTTGTTTTCAAAAGCCATTTCAGTTTGAACCTGGTCTGAGGAGACGTGAACTTTGATTACTTCCTGCTGATGTAGCTCTTCACTTCTAGAAGATTAACAATATATATATTTTTTGATGAAACAGTTGACTGTGTGTGTTTCCCACTCGTCTCAATGTACTTAGCTCTCATGATTTGTAACCTTGTGTGGAATCTGTGGAGTTTCAGCATGTAATTCAATGAAATGACTCTCTTTGAATGCAAACACCACAAAAAAAGAAAGACAGTAAGAGGAAAAAAATGACTCCTGTGGATTTCTTCGTCTTACAAACACAGTATTTTTTCATTTCAGGTGAGATGGGGGACTGTCAGATGGGGTTTTAAGGGTATAGTGTGCCAAGTATCTTAAATCTGCTTTTACAATAATCTACCTGCACGTCCACGCATCCTCCATGACATACTGCCGGTATTAGTATTCTGCCTCTTATATTTCATGTGACAGAATAACAAATATGTTGACATCATGTCTGTCACATAAGAAAAGTTATTTGTTTGCTTTGTTCAGTGTCTTGCACTGATCGATGCCTTTCAGATGGAGTAACAAGTGATTGACGATGAGTCAGGCAAATAAAACACAGCAGCCTGCACATGGCTCCAAAAAATTGACAGAATCAGATGTGAAGGGAAGGCAAAGCAATAGAAATAGAAGCAGTTTTCATCGGTTTTCAATATCTGAACTTTGTTTACAGTGGTATAACTCACAACTCTTATGAGATAGAAGTGCTGGAGTTCACCTTTGGTATGATGCACAGGTGATCAAATATCTCACTGCAATATCACACAGTTTATTCATTAAACTCAAACTCTTTTCAGTGAACAGCACAGCCTGCCTGAAAATCTCTTACGATGCTCTCGTCACAGAGCTAACAAACACCCAGTGAAGCCTTTTCACGTATAATTTTGAGACCCGCCCAGATGCACGGCTTCACTGGGAGTGAATGGAGTGTGGGTGGGTGTGTTTTGTCCAGAAAAAAATATCTCAATGTTGATTGGACAACGTGCTCTTCATTTGTCCTGCCTGGATGCATGGCTTCTTCTTTTAATGACTGGTAGACCTCTTAGATTCGATTCGATTAGTTTATTGCTATAATATCTGATATATGTACAGTGAGCAGGGCAGACAAAAAACATGAATAATACAGCTTTTACCAAAAAAAATAATCAAGCCAAGATGAGATAATAAGCATAAATGAAATAACAAGAACCTCTCAAGGGCTACAAATATGAACCTATAACAGTAGAATTTCAGAGGATTTAAGTCTAGACAGCAAGGTCTACTTCAGGCCCTACGACTCAAAAGAAAACGCTGGGGTCATGAAAAAGCCGACTAATACCTTTTCATGGAATTCACACATACTTTGCACACTCTTACTTTATTAGAGTTTTTTTTAAAAATCATGAATGTTCAAAAAGTTCTTATCTGAGTTCTCTGCAGTCAGTGAGCATTTACAAAGGATATGTTCTTCAGTTTGAACTGCACCACAAGGACATAATCATTCATCACTTGGGATTCCAGCCCATCGACCAGTCTCTACAGCAAGATAGTGAGCTGAAAGGTGTAACCTAGTGGTTGCGATTGTATATATACCTGGTGAGGATAAGCCTGGGTTCAAATTGCAATACGTCTTATACAACCCCGATTCCAAAAAAGTTGGGACAAAGTACAATAAATAAAAATGGAATGCAATAATTTACAAATCTCAAAAACTGATATTGTATCCACAATAGAACAAAGACAACATATCAAATGTCAAAAGTGAGACATTTTGAAATTTCATGCCAAATATTGGCTCATTTGAAATTTCATGACAGCAACACATCTCAAAAAAGTTGGGACAGGGGCAATAAGAGGCTGGAAAAGTTAAAGGTACAAAAAAGGAACAGCTGGAGGACCAAATTGCAACTCATTAGGTCAACTGACAATAGGTCATTAACATGACTGGGTATAAAAAGAGCATCTTGGAGTGGCAGCGGCTCTCAGAAGTAAAGATGGGAAGAGGATCACCAATCCCCCTAATTCTGCGCCGACAAATAGTGGAGCAATTTCAGAAAGGAGTTCGACAGTGTAAAATTGCAAAGAGTTTGAACATATCATCATCTACAGTGCATAATATCATCAAAAGATTCAGAGAATCTGGAAGAATCTCTGTGCGTAAGGGTCAAGGCCGGAAACCATACTGGGTGCCTGTGATCTTCGGGCCCTTAGACAGCACTGCATCACATACAGGCATGCTTCTGTATTGGAAATCACAAAATGGGCTCAGGAATATTTCCAGAGAACATTATCTGTGAACACAATTCACCGTGCCATCCGCCGTTGCCAGCTAAAACTCTATAGTTCAAAGAAGAAGCCGTATCTAAACATGATCCAGAAGCGCAGATGTCTTCTCTGGGCCAAGGCTCATTTAAAATGGACTGTGGCAAAGTGGAAAACTGTTCTGTGGTCAGACGAATCAAAATTTGAAGTTCTTTATGGAAATCAGGGACGCCGTGTCATTCAGATTAAAGAGGAGAAGGATGACCCAAGTTGTTATCAGCGCTCAGTTCAGAAGCCTGCATCTCTGATGGTATGGGGTTGCATTAGTGCATGTGGCATGGGCAGCTTACACATCTGGAAAGACACCATCAATGCTGAAAGGTATATCCAGGTTCTAGAGCAACATATGCTCCCATCCAGACGACGTCTCTTTCAGGGAAGACCTTGCATTTTCCAACATGACAATGCCAAACCACATACTGCATCAATTACAGCATCATGGCTGTGTAGAAGAAGGGTCCGGGTACTGAACTGGCCAGCCTGCAGTCCAGATCTTTCACCCATAGAAAACATTTGGCGCATCATAAAACGGAAGATACGACAAAAAAGACCTAAGACAGTTGAGCAACTAGAATCCTACATTAGACAAGAATGGGTTAACATTCCTATCCCTAAACTTGAGCAACTTGTCTCCTCAGTCCCCAGACGTTTACAGACTGTTGTAAAGAGAAAAGGGGATGTCTCACAGTGGGAAACATGGCCTTGTCCCAACTTTTTTGAGATGTGTTGTTGTCATGAAATTTAAAATCACCTAATTTGTCTCTTTAAATGATACATTTTCTCAGTTTAAACATTTGATATGTCATCTATGTTCTATTCTGAATAAAATATGGAATTTTGAAACTTCCACATCATTGCATTCCGTTTTTAGTTACAATTTGTACTTTGTCCCAACTTTTTTGGAATTGGGGTTGTACTTAAATCGTTCTTAAAGGGGTGGAATCTTCTAAGCAAGTGCCAGTCAGTAAAACAGGAATGAACACAACTAGCATCCATCCATTATCTCTAGCTGCTTATCCTGTACAGGGTCACAGGCAAGCTGGAGTCTATCCCAGCTGACTATGGGCGAGAGGCGGGGTACACCCTGAACAAGTCACCAGGTCATCGCAGGGCTGACACATAGACACAAACAACCATTCATACCTACGGTCAATTTAGAGCCACCAATTAGCCTAACCTGCATGTCATTGGACTGTGGGGGAAACCAGAGTACCCAGAAGAAACCCCTACAGACACGCGGAGAACATGCAAACTTCACACAGATATAGGGTGACCAGATTTCCCTAGTCTGAAACCGGGACACTTTTGCGCGCGACCATGCTCGTGCATGCACACCTTTTTTTTTACGTAAACGTGACACTCAGAGAGGTGCTCTTATCATTTTGTTGAAGCTCACTTTTATCAACATCTCACATGAAATAAAACAAACAGGCATTTTGTTATCTGGTAGCATAGTGGTATACAGATCAGTTAAATTATGGTCAGACAACAGATTTTGTAATGGCTGAGAATAGGCCAGGCTATGTCCATAGGCCACATTTAAACTGATTTATTTCACCTGTTTGTGAGAACACCAAGAAGAATGCATATGCACATGTAGGCTATATCTCTAAAATTGTATGCACTATATAGCATGAACTTAAAAAGTAGATATGTGACCTCAACATAGCCTAGGTCAGAATCAACCTTACTAACCATTCCCCACTACTGAATGAATAAAGCAAGAAGATGTGTACAAAAGTGAACACTTTAATGGAAGCTGCAACAAGCTGTTCAACACAGCAATATGGCCAAACTGTCAGAATGGTATGTTAAACAGAAACAAAAAAGAGACAAGTGACTTGAGAATATATACTATGGAAGCCGAGAGAGGCCCTTCATATAATCCTTTTTTTTTATTCACCTTGTTATCCCGAGATAACGACATAATTAATTCAGGATCTCGAGAAAACAACACAACTAATTCGAGATCTCGAGAAAACAAAACCGTTATTTCATGATCTCGAGTAAACAGCTGAGAAATGGTTCATTCAGGTGCGCCAAGAGACTTGTGCTATGCTGACTTTGGGGCTATTTCTCATTCTGTATAGACGCAACTTTGGTCATTAGAATGTCTGGAATAATCGATCACCTAATAAGGCAATATTTTGATCAGGGGTTGACGCAGGGAGAGATTGCATTAAGTCTTTTAATAAGGGATAATTTCAAAATTAGTCCGCGGCACCTCCGCAGAAGACTGGCCCAGCTTCGTCTCTACCGACGGAGATACAGTGATCCAGCTGAGATCATGAAATAATTGTTTTGTTTTCTCGAAATCATGGAATAACAGTTTTGTTTTCTTGAGATCTCAAATTAGTTGTGTTGTTTTTTCGAGATCCTGAATTAATTATGTCGTTATCTCGGGTTAACAAGGTGAATAAAAAAAGATTATATGAAGGGCCTCTAGCGGCTTCCGTAAATATACACTCAAACAAAACAGCAGTGAGGGGCGACAGCCCGAGGAAAGCCCCCACAGGAGCGCACAGCATTTGCAGCATAGGCTACCCAACTCAGTACAAGAACAAAGCACTTACAGTGTGTGCAGTCGGCTTCGTGCGCATTGTTCTGCACCTCTCGGAGGAAGGGGTAGGTGCCCTGTAAATCTTTGGAAAAGGTACATTTTCTTTTCGGCATAATTGCTGCGGCATTACTGCTGCTAGCTACTAGACAAAGAACATTCGCGCCAGTTAATGTTTATTTTATTGTTGCATGGCAACCCGTTCTGTTGTGTGGAATAATGTGGCTAAATAAACACCCATGCCACAGGGCCAGGGGGCAGTAACCAGGAAAGTTTGCGATTCCTGTCAATTCATCAAAATAGTAAATGCAGACATTTTTCCGCTAATGATTCCCATGCTGCTCAGTCGCAAACGTCGCGAGTGGCGAAAACCGGGACATATCCGTGTCCCGACAGACTTTTGTCGGGACTCGGGACACACAACCCCAAATCGGGACTGTCCCGGTAAAACCGGGACGTCTGGTCACCCTACACAGATAGGCCCTCGTCGGCTGCTGGGCTCAAACCCAGGACCTTCTTGTTGTGAGGAAACAGTACTAACCACTACACCACCGAACACAACTAACAACTGAAACTTAAACATATCGGCATCAGTCGGTGATTTGCTGCGATTGGAGCCTGCAATGGTGGTATAATTTGTAAATATTAAAAGTAAACTGTAAGTATGAATAGTTCTGCTTGTTTATTATTTGCATTCATTTCTGAAATTTGTTGTTTATAAGTCTAATCAGCTAGATCTGCTCGACAACAACCTGTTACTCAACGTCAGCAAGGCTAAGGAGTTGATTGGGGACTACAGGAGGTAGCAGGAAGGCAGCAGAGAGAAGGACAACCCCCCCCCCCCCCCCCCCATCCACATTGAGGGAACAGAAGTGGAGAAGGTCAGCTGCTTCAGATTCTTGGGAATGAATGAATATGAGCGAGGATCTGAGCTGGTCACATCACATCGATGTGGCCATGAAGACGGCAAGACAACAGCTCTTCTTCCTCAAGTGGCTGAGGAGGTTTGGAATGGGCTCCAGAATACTCATGGACTTCTACCGATGTACCATAGAGAGTGTCCTGACTGGCAGCATAATGACCTGGTATGGCAGCTACACTGGCCTCAACCACAAAGCTTTGCAGAGGGTGGTCAGATCAGCACAACACATCACCAGGACTGAGCTGCCAGTCATCCAGGTCTTCTACACCCAGCATTGCAGGAGGAAGACACGTTAAATCGTCTCAGACCCCATCCATCCCAGCAATCCTTGACTTGCAAGTGACATCAAAGCAAAATAGAAACCTGTATGTTGGCCATGTTGGTGGATATACAAATGTGGGGTCAAGCGACATTCCATACAAAACATAATCACGCATGCGTAACTCTCTTTGTTTTTCCACTGCTTTAAGCGTTCTTTTAGCCAGTGTTTCCCAACTGCTGTGCCGCGGCACATTAGTGTGCCGTGAGAGATCATCAGGTGTACCGTGGGACATTATCCAATTTCACTTAAAAGGATAGTTCGGGATTTTTGATATGAATCTGTATGGCATCCCCATCAATAGTGTTGTGCAAACACACTGACTTACCCCTGACAGCATCCTGTGAGTCCAGTTCTTGTCCAGTTTTGGTCCAGACGAAAGTAGTCCGGCAAGTTTTTTGGGGTCACGAAAGTAAAACGTTTTTCATCTCAAAACAGTACGTGTTCAAAAGAGTGATATATTTGCATCACAAAACCGTTGCCAAATAAAAAGTCAGACCTCGAAATCGCTTGGCACTATTTTCTCTCCCTTCTTATCACTGCGCGCTGCCGCCAGCCACGGCTGTTTCATTCATTGTTTTAGTGATGGGAATTTCGGCTCTTTTTCGGGAGCCGGCTCTTTTGGCTCTTCTTACTATAAGGAGCCGGCTCTTTCGGCTCCCAAACGGCTCCTGAGATTTTATTTTTGATTTAATTGCTGCAGTTAACTAGTTAATTAATTACATTATTATTTATATTTTATCAATAGGATGTTTTCCATTTTATTTTTTAGTTTTTGTAGCCATTGTAAAGCTTTGTAAAGTATAGCAGTGTAACAATGTTCTAGCTATAGAAATAAAACTTACTTACCAATTAATAAATTATTTTCTCACAAACATAATGCAAAACTGTGCTATATTACCAATATAAAATACACAGAAGACATCAACTGTTTATCCTTTATGGCTTTATTTCACACTCGACCTTGAACAAAATGCCACAAAATAAATTATGAAGTATAAATCGGGCCTAAGAAACTATGAAGCAAAGTTGGAAATTATTTTAACAAACAAAGAACAATGTGCAACAAAATATGTGGCACCTTGAGCGCATGTAAAAAGAGAAAAAAGTGCCGCACTCTGCTCCACCAGTAATGAGAAGCCGCTGGAACAGCAAATATGCTCCTGTTATAATGACTGCTGTCTCGTTGTATACCGCAGATTAATCTGGCCATGCCAAGGCGGTTGCCGACCGAACCGGTCAATTTATGAGCGACAATTTATATCATGAGCTTTAGGAATTCACGGCAACAAAACAACGATCATGGTTGTCAAATAGACAATCATCCTTCAGCTGAGCTGAACTCTCTCTCTCTCTCTCTCTCTCTCTCTGTCTCTCTCTCTCTCTGAGGCACCTAAGGACAAAAAACTAATTCGGCTCCCCAACTCTGCTCCCACCGAAGAGCCGGCTCCCGTCGTTCACTTCAAAGAGCCGGCTCTTTGAACCGGATCGTTCGCGACCAACACATCACTACATTGTTTACTGCTAGCAAAGTTAGCGACAACATGTCTGACTACGACGGTGAAACGTGTGCGGAGATTCAGCCACATCTTTGTTGCTACAGCCTGGATAGTCGCAAGTGCGCACCATTTTCACAAATATATTATTGTATAGGTTATAGAAGGTGATAAATTTGTTGCTGTTCTTGCTCTCAAATTAGCTTGTTAGCGCCGCTGATCTGAACTCCTAATCACTGCCAAACAATGGGAAAGGTGTTGATTCCTGCGCAGATGTCAACATGACAGCGAGCAGTGATACCGAGGGAGAGAAAATAGTGCAAAGCGATTTCGAGGTCTGACTTTTTATTTGGCAACGGTTTTGTGATGCAAATATATCACTCTTTTGAACACATGCTGTTTTGAGATGAAAAACGTTTTACTTTCGTGACCCCAAAAAACTTGCCGGACTACTTTCGTCTGGACCAAAACTGGACAAGAACTGGACTCACAGGATGCTGTCAGGGGTAAGTCAGTGTGTTTGCACGACACTATTGATGGGGATGCCATACAGATTCATGTCAAAATCCCGAACTATCCCTTTAATTGTTCCAAAAATTATTTATTTACTGCAAATAATTTGTCTTCGTTCGTCTATGCCAGCAACGTATAGTGACCGGCAGAACAATTAAATACTCTTCCAATAGATGGCAGCAGATACTTGTTGCCATTCAAACAATAGAATTAGTAATGCTTCGGGTGTGACAGCGGTGATAGCGATAGCAGGGATGAGAGTTTCCCGCTTTTCGGCGGATTTCCGCTTTTTCTGAGTAAAAATCAACCTTTTTATATTATGCCAAATCCGTTGAGATTTTTTTTTTCATTTATTGACGGGGGTTGGGGTATGTTCCTTCGTGATACTCAAGCGTAATTCATTCCTACGACGATATTACATGTTTACATTTTCGCCATCTTTAGTCTCGCTAAGTCTCGCGGTAGAATACGTGTTATCTACAATGTAATTGGCCAAAACATCGATGGCGAGAGCATGATAGCCAATCATAACAGTTCTTACAAAAGAGAGGACTGACAAGCTTTTGTCTTTGGCCAAAAAGCTGAAGTCGTCGTCGAAATGATTAAATGAAAATGAGAAGTGACTGTGAACTATAAATAATTGTAAAAGTGTACATAGACATTATCCCATAAACTTAGCATTCGTTTGATTTAATACATTGAACATGTATATGATAGTCAGTAAATCTGAATTAATCCTGACAATTTTGAAAACTTAAATATTTCAAAAGACTTTTTGAAGAAATCATATGCAACTAATGAGGACATAGGGAGAAAAGGTCATTCACCCGAAGAAATTTTATTTAATATATGAACATTTTTATAATTAATAGAACTTAAGTTTAATGTGAATTTAGTTTGTCATTTTTGTTGATCATAAATTATAACCATATCCTTGAATGTAGAAAGTGACTTTATTTTATATTCAAACAATACTCCTATTGATTTGAAACATATTTTCATCTCATCTCATCTCCTGTAGCCGCTTAATCCTGTTCTACAGGGTCGCAGGCAAGCTGGAGCCTATCCCAGCTGACTACGGGCGAAAGGCGGGGTACACCCTGGACAAGTCGCCAGGTCATCACAGGGCTGACACATAGACACAGACAACCATTCACACTCACATTCACACCTACGGTCAATTTAGAGTCACCAGTTAACCTAACCTGCATGTCTTTGGACTGTGGGGGAAACCGGAGCACCCGGAGGAAACCCACGTGGACACGGGGAGAACATGCAAACTCCGCACAGAAAGGCCCTCGCCGGCCCCGGGGCTCGAACCCAGGACCTTCTTGCTGTGAGGCGACAGCGCTAACCACTACACCACCGTGCCGCCCCATATTTTCATGCAAATATATAAAAAAACAACAGATTTATCTACTACAGCTCAGATTGCAGGAAAAGTGGTTTGGAAGGCCTTATTTTTTCAAAATTTTCCTGGGGGGGTATCCCTCCCAGACCCCCCCATTGCCTTTGGCTTTTTGTGTGTGTGTTTGGTGGTGTGCCGTGGGATTTTTCAAATGTAAAATATGTGCCGTGGCTCAAGAAAGGTTGGGAAACACTGCTTTTAGCTATGCCATATCTTTGTGCTCTATATGGTTGTGGTCATGACAGTACTCGTGACCATGGCACGTTCCGATTTTTTAGAATTCCATCTGTGATTCGGAAAGAGGGCAAGGAAACTCTGAGGCTTAGTACGGAGAGGAGACGAGGGGATCAGGATACTTTGTACAATGCCATTTCATTCAATAGTTAAGACATTTCATCCAAAGCCTTTTTCATACGTGCTATCAATTATTTTATATTTCAGGTATTCCGGTGTTCGTGAACGAAGCCCCCGCGAGAGTGCTGCTCCCACCCTGAAGATTTAATATGATCCAGCCAGAAATATAGACATGCAAGCAAGCAGCCTGCAATGACAAGGGAGTTAACTCATCCCAGGGTCAGCAAGTGGAACGGGCTGATGTGGTTATCCCCCCCCCTTAGTATGCTCTTTAGTGTTGAAGCGTACGTACTATGGCACTCATTTGCTTTACAGAAATGTGTTATGCTTTGGTCAAATTCCATTGAGAATTCCTCCCTTTTTCAAACAAACAAATACCTGAATAAAATAATTGATAGTGCGTATGAAAAAGGCTTTGGACAAAATGTCTTAACTATTGGACGAAAAGGCATTGGCCAAAATGACCTGTATTCATACTCGATGGTGGGTAGAAGCAGCTTATCTTCAGAAAAGTCTGATTTTTTAAAATAATATGGGTCAAAACCATGGGCGGCACGGTGGTGTAGTGGTTAGCACTGTCACTTCACAGCAAGAATGTCCTGGGTTTGAGCCCAGCAGCCGGCGAGGGCCTTTCTGTGCGGAGTTTGTGTGTTGTCCGCGTGGGTTTCCTCTGGGTGCTCCGGTTTCCCCCACAGTCCAAAGACATGCAGGTTAGGTTAACTGGTGACTCTAAATTGACCGTAGGTGTGAATGTGAGTGTGAATGGTTGTCTGTGTCTATGTGTCAGCCCTGTCACCTGGCGACTTGTCCAGGGTGTACCCCGCCTCTCGCCCGTAGTCAGCTGGGATAGGCTCCAGCTTGCCTGCAACCCTGTAGTACAGGATAAAGCGGCTACAGATAATGGATGGGTGGAGGGTCAAAACCACACATATCTATCTTTGCTCGATCATTCAAATCGTGGTAATACTGCAAAAATTCAGCATTGTTTACAGACATGCTTTCAGCAGCTGCCATCCTAGTTGCTTTGTATATCCACCATCATGGCGGATGCTCATGACATAGCACATTTTGATCACGTGGTTGCAAGCATGGGCGCCGCCAGGGGGGGAAAGGTTAGAACAATTCTAGGGGCCCAGCACTGCCATGGGGCCCTTTAAGGGGCTGATAATATGCTTTTAATGATTTTAATAAGACTTTTGAAATAACAACAATGCAATATTCCATCTGGTAAAATGAGCTAATTGAACAAGGTTGTCTATTTCTTGAGTTCTTCAACATATTGTCATTTAACCCTCCCCCTTTTGCGAAATGGTACGGTCCAGTTCTGGTAGAAGCGCGATGCGTTAAATCTGTGTGCTGATCAGTGCAATGCAGCCAGCCAGCCAGCAGTGGAGTGCGTACAGTCTATGATCACTAAATATGAAGAGTGTCTGTCAAAACGTAAAGAAAGCAGCTGAAAGCTGAGAGGGACCGGAGAGGCAGGCAACTGGTCACTCAGTTTTTCCCAAAGAAAGTTAGCTATCGCTCAGGTGTGTGTTCAAAATATTAGCGAACGGTAAATGAACAGTATGAACGTGGTTGGATTAGCCCATCAAGAGAACACTTTTACAGTTTGTACAGTGACATTTTTTCCATTTTAATAACTGAACTGACTTGTGTGATAAACAAGATGAAATATTACGTTATGCTGGTGCTAATAACTAGTGTTAATAACCAGTTTCATAACTAATGGGGTGCCCTAAATAAGCACAGATTCAGCCTCAGGGGGACCTCCGCCCTACCAAACCACTGAACCCCCCTTTGGAGAAGGAGGTAAGCAACAATACAACCCATAAATGCTTTAGGATTGAAGTTTTTAATGAGCGAGCGCCATATACAGTTTGCTAGATTAAAGTGTTGCTAATAACGGACACCAGTCAAGTGTTTGACATGGTTATGTGTGTGGAATGTTCACACGTTCTAAACCATTGGTTTCAAATTGAGGGGCTGGAGAAAGCGCAGCACACATAAAAGAGGGATAGAGGTTACAACATATGAAGAAATACGTACATAATTGATCAAACTGAAATGTCACTCCGTGTCACTTTGAAATAAATTTATAATAAGATGTTTCCTTGCAATTGTGACAAGGTTGGGCAAAGTTGGGGGGCCCAAAATTCTAATCTTTCATGGGGCCCAAAATTTCTGGTGGCGCCCCTGATTGCAAGTTATCTATAGTGTTTTCATGTTCTTACCAAATTCTCTTTGCACTGCAGACTTTTTTTTTTTGAATAAATACTGTTTTCTCATTGCACCCTTTGCAAATAAATTTAACATTATTTAATTTACTAGGTTAAGTTGAGTTGACTCTGAGTACAAGAATTTCATTATTGGTAATGATGTTGCATTGTAATCAAGTATATGACAATAAACAAGTATATGACAGGTGGCACGGTGGTGTAGTGGTTAGCGCTGTCGCCTCACAGCAAGAAGGCCCGGATTCGAGCCCTGTGGCCGGTGAGGGCCTTTCTATGCGGGGTTTGCATGTTCTCCCCGTGTCCGCGTGGGTTTCCTCCGGGTGCTCCGGTTTCCCCCACAGTCCAAAGACATGCAGGTTAGGTTAACTGGTGACTCTCAATTGACCGTAGGTGTGAATGTGAGTGTGAATGGTTGTCTGTGTCTATGTGTCAGCCCTGTGATGACCTGGCGACTTGTCCAGGGTGTACCCCGCCTTTCGCCCGTAGTCAGCTGGGATAGGCTCCAGCTTGCCTGCGACCCTGTAGAACAGGATAAAGCGGCTACAGATAATGAGATGAGAAGTATATGACAAAGAATCTTGACCTGTATTGATAACTGTGTGTGGATGTAACCTTATATGGATGTGTGACAGGATTTGGTAAATGGCGGATTTGGAGATAAGTCCAATGCCAGTGCTAAGAAGAGAATCCATTGAAGAGTAGAGATTCCAGTCAACTGGATGGTGAGCCAGCCTACAGGTCCTTGAATGGGACTGTTCAGACTTACTTTCTGAGGATTGATGTTCTTCTCCACTTCATGGTGCACCAGGACAGACAATTATACCACCGCGGATTGGACCCCAATGATCGATTCACAGAGTTAACATTTAAAGACTGGACTTATGGAAACCGAAGGGTTATTTTATGTGCACACTTGATTCTTTTAGTTTGTTATTTTGGGAATCATTTAAGAATAAGAAGAAAGAAGAAACCTTTATTTGTCACATGCACACTTCAAGCACAGTGAGATTCATCCTCTGCATTTAACCCATCTGAAGCAGTGAACACACGCACCCAGAGCAGTGGACAGCCATACTACAGCACCCGGGGAGCAGTCAGGGGTCAGGTACCTTGCTCAAGGGCACCTCAGCCCAAGGCCGCCCCACGTTAACCTAACTGCATGTCTTTGGACTGTGGGGGAAACTGGAGCACCCGGAGGAAACCCACACAGACATGGGGATAGCATGCAAACTCCACACAGAAAGGCCCTCACCGGCCACCGGGCTCAAACCCAGAACCTTCTTGCTGTGAGGTGACAGTGCTAACCACTACACCACCGTGCCGCCCAGTGTTGTGTCGTATTTACACAGTAAGCATTTGAACTGCAGGTTACATGTTCAATACACATTCATGCAAATTTATCTCGCCTCTTTACCAGTATTCAAGCCTCAGGTTCCTGCCATCATAGTCCTTCTGATACTGGTCCACAGTTATTCCCTGATTGATAGCGATTAAGTCTAACCAGGGTTACGCTACTGATATAAGGGTAATGCAAATAAAAGAGAATTCAGTTGAAAGGTCCTGTAGTGTGGTGGTCCTGTAGTGATCCATTTCCACTGATGGAGGAAGTAAAGGGTGATAGACAAAATCTTCTTACCAACAGCTGGACGACAGCCACTAATGATACCTCCAAAGAGCATCTATAAAATGGCCAGTGAGTGCAGCTGTCAGGCATGTGTACCTAATAAACTGGAAGCTGACTGCCTTTACTTATCATTTTAAATGTGCTAACAAACCCATCAATGACAGCAATGTTTCTCTTTTTATGTGAATTGTTATTACCAAACAGTGATTGAGTCTCGGCGAGACGGGAAATAAAATTAAAGCAACAGTGCCTCCTGCAGGCTTCAGGCTGTACTGCATTTCCAGTGGAGGAAACTTCTGGATCAGAGGATGTGGCTAAACATTCTTCAAGCACCTGTGCCTTTTCATCAAGGCGGAAGTCTCTTCAGAGGCCTATATCCTGTTCCTGATGATACTATGTACTGATGTTTGTTTTTTTTCCTGTTCTAATCAGTGGACTGTTTTACATAAAGCCCAGCAGGTGCATCAGTTATTGCTTTGAACCATTCATACATATGGAAAATAACTAGACAGTGCTAACCTACTGGTGTCCAATTTCTCATCTCATTATCTCTAGCCGTTTTATCCTTCTACAGGGTCGCAGGCAAGCTGGAGCCTATCCCAGCTGACTACGGGTGAAAGGCGGGGTACACCCTGGACAAGTCGCCAGGTCATCACAGGGCTGACACATAGACACAGACAACCATTCACACTTACGGTCAATTTAGAGTCACCAGTTAACCTAACCTGCATGTCTTTGGACTGTGGGGGAAACCGGAGGAAACCCACGCGGACATGGGGAGAACATGCAAACTCCGCACAGAAAGGCCCTCGCCGGCCACGGGGCTCGAACCCGGACCTTCTTGCTGTGAGGCGACAGCGCTAACCACTACACCACTGTGCCGCCCGGTGTCCAATTTGTAAAAAGTTATTTTAAATAGTTACACTATCATGATATTCTCTTGAATATGAGTTCCACCAGTCAATTATAACTATTGAATGGATAGATTTGTGCTGGGGGGGTTGGTTGGTTGTTTTTGTTGTTGTTTTTTCAGTGCAAGGTGGTGCAGTGGTTTCTACTGTTGCCTCACATGAAGAAGGTTGCAGGTTTGAACCTCAAGGGCCTTTCTGTGAGAACTTTGCATGTTCTGTCTATGTCTGTTTCCTCCCACAGTTCAAAAACATGCAGGTTAGGTAAAAACACCCAGTCGCTGGGGTTGTGCAAGGGATTGGAAGGAGTAGCATCTGACATTAGCTAGAGAAAGGCAAGTTGCCTGAGGAGACTCATAATTATGCTTTCTTTTAACTTTGCATTATGGCATTGTTATAAAAGAAAAAAAACATGACAGAGTTAAGTCTATAAAATTATGGATTATCACTTAATGAGTAACATGAATATGCCATTTATGTTTTTTATCAGTGATGGCGTACATACATTTCAGGCCATAATTCAGCTCCATGTCAATACTGTTAACTGTTATAGACACTCACTGTGTATTTGGGGGGAAGCCATGGCCTTGGGACCAAAAGGTCGCTGGTTCAATTCCCTGGACCAGCAAGACTGGCTGAAGTGCCCTTGAGCAAGGTGCCTAACCCCCAATTGCTCCAGCAAGTGTGGTGGCGTACGTTGTGTCTGATTAGCCAAAGAAAAACTGATGATATGATTATCAGTTTGGGCAGGAACGCAGATTAAAAAAAAAAAAATACACTCACTGGCCACTTCATTAGGAACACCGTCCACCTGCTGTTTTATGCGGTTATCTAATAAGCCGATTCCTTGACAGCAAGACCATGCATACAAATCAAGAGCTTCAGTTAGTTAATGTTCACAGTGTTCAAACATCCGAATGGGAAAAATTGTGATCTCAAAGTGTGACTTTCTTTCACTGTGGCATGAGCCAGATGGACTGGTTTGAGTATTTCAGAAACTGCTGATCTCCTGGGGTTTTCACACACAACAATCTCTAGAGTTTACATAAACAGAACGGTGCGAAAAACAAAAACCACTGAGTGAGTGAGCGAGTGAGTGACAGTGGGTGGAAACAAATGCCTTGTTGATAAGAGAGGTCAGAGGAAAATGGACAGATTGGTGAAAACTTTTTTGCCAGGAAGGCCATAGCAACTCTTTACAACCGTGGTGAGCAGAAAAGCATCTCAGCATGCAACAGCAGAACAGAAGACCACATTGGGTTCCGCTCCTGCCAGCCAAGAACAGGAATCTTAGACTCAAGAACAAGTTCCTATTAAAGTGAGTGTGTGTTAGTATTATATTTGAATTTGACTTTCAGTAATATATTTTTATATTGTGCTTCATGTGCCTTTCAATGCATTTGTCTCTGTAGAGTGGAATTAAGCTGAGCATATCCTTGAACTCTGAATTTCTGAGCCCTGATGTTCTCATTGCCTCGACGCTTCAGTCAAATTAGAAAGCAAGCTGTCCAAACAGCCATGTAAAATTCAATCAAAGTAATTGGCTATGCTTATCCAAGGAAACAATATTATTACATTGTTCTCATGTGAGTAATATAGCATAAAAACAAGCCTCAGCCCTGCCAAGATGAAGAATGTGGCTTTTAATTAACTAGATCGTGTGATACCGTCATTTATTGTCAATTGTCAATGCACTACATAATTATTTCTGCCAATTTGAAAATCCATTGATCGACCGTTTTTATTGAAGGAAAATGATTAATGTTCCGTCATTTGTCAGAAATAGAAGCTGTATGTATATCTTCGTGCTGCTACAGTCAGGATAGTCTGTAAGAGGCATCTTTGCTTGATAGCGAACCATGTACCTGGAAACAAGTATGAATTAACATGAGCTAAATAAATAATACAAGCTGTGGAAAACCCCGGAAGCATGTTGCGAAGTTAACTAGCAACACTTTATTATATATTTAAGCAAAATCACACAAGCAAGAAGGTTGTTATATTGAGTATGAGCACAGCTGTGATTCAGCCATCGGCGCAAACCCACAGGCCGAGTACCACAGCTCATCACAGCTGCACCGGTACTCAGGAAAACAGCATGATTGCGAGTGAGATATTGCTTTGACACGGCAGTTTTATAAATAAGAAATTAATCTTGCGTAACGGACATGTCGGACACAATCTCACCAAATTTTTTTTTTCTCAGTGAATGGAAATAAATGGCGGCATGGTGGTGTAGTGGTTAGCGCTGTCGCCTCACAGCAAGAAGGTCCTGGGTTCGAGCCCAGGGCCGGCGAGGGCCTTTCTGTGTGGAGTTTGCATGTTCTCCCCGTGTCCGCATGGGTTTCCTCCGGGTGCTCCGGTTTCCCCCACAGTCCAAAGACATGCAGGTTAGGTTAACTGGTGACTCTAAATTGACCGTAGGTGTGAATGTGAGTGTGAATGGTTGTCTGTGTCTATGTGTCAGCCCTGTGATGACCTGGCGACTTGTCCAGGGTGTACCCCGCCTTTCGCCCGTAGTCAGCTGGGATAGGCTCCAGCTTGCCTGCGACCCTGTAGAAGGATAAAGCGGCTAGAGATAATGAGATGAGATGGAAATAAATCCTGAAGAAGTCATACTCGCAAAAAGCCCGTCAGCTAGCTGCTAGCAAGCTCACAATAATTTGTACGTTCCTGTTAAAAGCTCATCCAGTCAAATTTGCTTCCCTTCTTCCTTTTCATCTTCATTTGACAAGAATTCATATTTTAATACAGAGGTTACTGTATATTCATGAAAAATGTATCATTTGCCATTTCGTTTGATGATGTCACTAACTCTACTGGAGTAACTGTTTGAATTGGACTGTTGCTAGAAGGGGGCGGCACGGTGGTTAGCGCTGTCGCCTCACAGCAAGAAGGTCCGGGTTCGAGCCCCGTGGACGGCGAGGGCCTTTCTGTGCGGAGTTTGCATGTTCTCCCCGTGTCCGTGCGGGTTTCCTCCGGGTGCTCCGGTTTCCCCCACAGTCCAAAGACATGCAGGTTAGGTTAACTGGTGACTCTAAATTGACCGTACGTGTGAATGTGAGTGTGAATGGTTGTCTGTGTCTATGTGTCAGCCCTGTGATGACCTGGCGACTTGTCCAGGGTGTACCCCGCCTTTCGCCCGTAGTCAGCTGGGATAGGCTCCAGCTTGCCTGCGACCCTGTAGAACAGGATAAAGCGGCTAGAGATAATGAGATGAGAGATGTTGCTAGAAGTGGTGGAGTGGTTAGCACTGTTGCCTCACAGCAAGAAGGGTCTGGGTTCAAGCCCAGCGGATGGCAGGGGGCTTTCTGTGTGGAGTTTGCATGTTCTCTCCGTGTCTGTGTGGGTTTCCTCCAGGTCCAAAGACACACAGGTTAGGCTAATCGGTGGCTCTAAATTGACCGTGTGTGTGTGTGAATGGTTGAGAGGAGAAAACCTCTAGTCTATAACAATCCAGTACAAGGCAACTGGAAACCACTACTGTAATGTTCCCAAGAGACTTTGATGGCTGAAGCTGTCAGAGCAGCCACGTCACTGCAGTGATATGCCAAAATGGATGGATTGCTAGAAATGGGATTCGACATGGTGAGCACAGACAAGCGGAACAAAACATCCCAATGCAGTTCTATTAAATATAAGCGGCCTTTTAAACGCTGCTCATCCAGTCAAATTAGTGGGCTAGAACTAACTGCTGCATAATGTCTGTTTAATGTCCTGAAAGTGGGTTATGGCTACTTTAAAAAAGAAGGAGAATATGATATAATATATAAAAAAAAACATTTTTTGTATTAGTTGTGTCAGTTGTAGACTTATGAAAACAATTATTTGTAAAGGTTATTATTATTCACCAGATGACTTCTTTACTCTTCTTCTTTCGACTGCTCTCGTTAAGGCTCACCACAGCAGATCATCGTGATTCAGCATAGGTTTTACACCAGATGCTGTTCCTGACACAACCCTCCCCAGTCTTGGGACCAGCACTAAGTATGCACTGGCTCATGTAACTCCAGTGGCTGGGTATTTTACCTAATCTCCCATCAGCCATGAGATTCAAACCCGGAACCTTCTTGCTGTGAAGCAACAACACTAACTACTGCACCACCATGCCATGACTTCCTTACTCTTAAAGGAGATACACAGAACCATGGCCTCACTTTTTGTTTATAAATGCCTTGAGACCTCAAGAATGGCACAGGAATAGTTTTCAGCATTAACAATAAATCAAATATAGTAATTTTTACAATTAAAATGATTCATATAGGTAGCGGTCTGAGTAAATGACCTTAACGTCCATGACATCACAGCAGGAAGTCTATCTGTCTCATCGCCATTTTTGCTATACTAAAACACAGAGCTGACTGCAACTCTAATCCTTCATTTTGAGCCAATTTATCGCCATGCCACGCAGATGTGTTGCTGGTGGGTGCAGCAACATGACAAAAGCTGGATTTATGTTGCATTCATGGCCCAAACTGCAAAGATTTGGATGCGTTTTGCGACTATTCACGGATTGGGCGCCTATGAAGTGGTCTCTCTTCTGCTCTGCACGTTTTACTGAAGACTCGTACGTGACCTCTGATCTGTTGAGAAGCGTTGGCTATAAGCCTGTATTGAAAGAGGGTGCAGTACCAACAATTAAAGGAAAAGAAAACTACATGAAAAGGAAAGTTAGTTCAGTTGCACCAGTTCTCCCAGAGTGTGAGCCGAGCAGTAATGGCAGAGTACACAGTATGGAGAAAATGGAGATCGAGTGGACCAGCTGTCAGATTTCTCCGCTGGATATGCTTTTTTTCTTCCGCTGGATATGCTTGCCTCAGCAGCAATATGGTGAAGAAGTGAATGAACGAAGAACTGAAAGTCAGACTGTTTCAAAACAATCAGCCACAAGCTCGGCCTTCAAGAAGCGAGAACGCAGTTGGGTAAGCTGCGACTCTCATTTGGTTACAGAACAAAAAACAACACCACTCGTTGTTTGCCTACATTTAGATTAATACATGTAACTTGTATTGTGTGTTTAAGTTACCGGTATAAGATTATTTAATTTGTTTCAGAATGTGATTGTCTCAGTTCATCTGATTATTTAATTAGCCTTTTACGTTTTATCAGTGAAAATGCATGCATGTACATGTATGTTGCATAAGTTATAGCGCCTATTCTGTTTTAATGAGAGTCACATGAGACTGTCAGTTCAATTCTATTCAATTCTCTAGACGGCTTTGTTCTCTGGGCTTATTTTGTAAGGTGGGGGCCTCCGTGGCCGACGTGTTACTATCGGATTCACTTTCCGATGGTTAGAGCTGATATGGGTCTACGTGTATAGCAGTAGCATGTACACACACTCCAATTTCAGGACTATCGCAGTCAGATGTATTACCATCTGAGGAATCTGAAGAAACTCCAATAAATCCAAACGAAGAGGCCATTGCAACCACTCTCGCCTGCCAAGTCTGGCTTTGGTCGTTACTGCTGTGACGTCACACACTCAGGGCTGGCTGGTTCAGTGGGGCAGCTCGAATGCCAACTTTGCGGTCAATTGTAACTCTCAAAAATATATATATTTTTTTTATTCCCAATTACGCAGCATACAAGAGTCAAGGATGGAGATACTATCCACTCGGAAATGCATTTAAAAATAAAGACTCTGTGTATCTCCTTTCAGGAGCTATTTTCTTGATGGCTACTTTTACTCTTACGGAAGTGAATTATTATTACAGTCGCAGTACTTTTACTGAAGTCAGTGTGTTTTGTATTCTGTCCACCACTGTTCTGGGCTGAGGTTATATTTACAACATTTAATAATATGCTGTAATTTTTGTAAGTTTTGCTAATTTATGTATATTTAGTCATTGAGTTAGTCACGGGCGGCACGGTGGTGTAGTGGTTAGCGCTGTCGCCTCACAACAAGAAGGTCCGGGTTCGAGCCCCGTGGCCGGCGAGGGCCTTTCTGTGTGGAGTTTGCATGTTGTCCGCGTGGGTTTGCTCCGGTTTCCCCACAGTCCAAAGACATGCAGGTTAGGTTAACTGGTGACTCTAAATTGACCGTAGGTGTGAATGGTTGTCTATGTGTCAGCCCTGTGATGACCTGGTGACTTGTCCAGGGTGTACCCCGCCTTTCGCCCGTAGTCAGCTGGGATAGGCTCCAGCTTGCTGGCGACCCTGTAGAACAGGATAAAGCGGCTAGAGATAATGAGATGAGTTAGTCACTGAATGAACATCAAGTAAACATTCATCAATGCAGGTGTATTTTGTTAACAAAAGTCAACCGATACAATTGCACTGACTGGCCACTTTAATAGGAACTTGTTGTTGATTCTAAGATTCCTGTTCTTGGCTGGCAGGAGCGGAACCCAATGTGGTCTTCTGCTGTTGCATGCTGAGATGCTTTTCTGCTCACCACGATTGTAAAGAGTTGCTATGAGTTGCTATATCCTTCCTGGTAAAAAAGCTCGAACCAAGCTGTCCATTTTCCTCTGACCTCTCTGATCAACAAGGTGTTTGTTTCCATGCACAGAACTGTCGCTCACTCACTAACTCACTCAGTGTTTTTTGTTTTTCGCACCATATGTAAACTCTAGAGACTGTTGTATGTGAAACCCCCCAGGAGATCAGCAGTTTCTGAAATACTCAAACCAGTCCATCTGGCTCAAACCAACACCCATGCCACAGTGAAAGAAAGTCACACTTTGAGATCACAATTTTTTTCCATTCTGAAGTTTGAACATTGTGAACATTAACTGAAGCTCTTGATTTGTATCTGTATGATTTTACGCATTGTGCCGCTGTTAAGGGATCGGCTGATTACAGAACTGCATCAAACAGCAGGTGGATGGACGGGTGTTTTTAATAAAGTGGCTGGTGAGTGTAGTTGTTAAAGTTAACAATGTTGTGTTTCATATTTTTTTTGGAATGTCGATGAACTGATTTATTTCCTGTTCTCACTTTTTGCGTATAACGTCTAAAAGCAGCTGTGCTCATGTCAGCCTCTGCCTTTTCCACCCTCTCTTCAAGGTAATAATAGGAAATAAATGCAACTTGTCATATAACTGAGAAACTTCAAATTGCATTCATTCTCTGCTCTGTAGAATTTCTTTCTGGTGGAAAACTTAATGGAGCACCTTTACCTTAAAGTGCCGACACTCACTGATGTCATCTTTCATAAAGGTGAAAAGTGTCCTTCAAAAGAAAACCTCACCAGAACAACATGTACAGTGGGGCAAAAAAGTATTTAGTCAGTCACCAATTGTGCAAGTTCTCCCACTTAAAAGATGAGAGAGGCCTGTAATTTTCATCATAGGTATACCTCAACTATGAGAGACAGAATGAGAAAAAAAATATCCAGAAAATCACATTGTCTGATTTTTAAAGAATTTATTTGCAAATTATGGTGGAAAATAAGTATTTGGTCAATAACAAAAGTTCATCTCAATACTTTGTTATATACCCTTTGTTGGCAATGACAGAGGTCAAACGTTTTCTGTAAGTCTTCACAAGGTTTTCACACACTGTTGCTGGTATTTTGGCCCATTCCTCCATGCAGATCTCCTCTAGAGCAGTGATGTTTTGGGGCTGTTGCTGGGCAACACGGACTTTCAACTCCCTCCAAAGATTTTCTATGGGGTTGAGATCTGGAGACTGGCTAGGCCACTCCAGGACCTTGAAATGCTTCTTACGAAGCCACTCCTTCGTTGCCCGGGCGGTGTGTTTGGGATCATTGTCATGCTGAAAGACCAAGACACGTTTCATCCTCAATGCCCTTGCTGATGGAAGGAGGTTTTCACTCAAAATCTCACGATACATGGCCCCATTCATTCTTTCCTTTACACGGATCAGTCGTCCTGGTCCCTTTGCAGAAAAACAGCCCCAAAGCATGATGTTTCCACCCCCATGCTTCACAGTAGGTATGGTGTTCTTTGGATGCAACTCAGCATTCTTTCTCCTCCAAACACAACAAGTTGAGTTTTTACCAAAAAGTGCTATTTTGGTTTCATCTGACCATATGACATTCTCCCAATCCTCTTCTGGATCATCCAAATGCTCTCTAGCAAACTTCAGACGGGCCTGGACATGTACTGGCTTAAGCAGGGGGACACGTCTGGCACTGCAGGATTTGAGTCCCTGGCGGTGTAGTGTGTTACTGATGGTAGCCTTTGTTACTTTGGTCCCAGCCCTCTGCAGGTCATTCACTAGGTCCCCCCGTGTGGTTCTGGGATTTTTGCTCACCGTTCTTGTGATCATTTTGACCCCACGGGGTGAGATCTTGCGTGGAGCCCCAGATCGAGGGAGATTATCAGTGGTCTTGTATGTCTTCCATTTTCTAATAATTGCTCCCACAGTTGATTTCTTCACACCAAGCTGCTTACCTATTGCAGATTCATTCTTCCCAGCCTGGTGCAGGTCTACAATTTTGTTTCTGGTGTCCTTTGACAGCTCTTTGGTCTTGGCCATAGTGGAGTTTGGAGTGTGACTGTTTGAGGTTGTGGACAGGTGTCTTTTATACTGATAACGAGTTCAAACAGGTGCCATTAATACAGGTAACGAGTGGAGGACAGAGGAGCCTCTTAAAGAAGAAGTTACAGGTCTGTGAGAGCCAGAAATCTTGCTTGTTTGTCGGTGACCAAATACTTATTTTACCGAGGAATTTACCAATTAATTCATTAAAAATCCTACAATGTGATTTCCTGGATTCTTTCCCCCATTCTGTCTCTCATAGTTGAAGTGTACTGTGGCAGCGGGGGCGTGGTCAAGCGCCAGTCTGTGACAGGAGGGCGGAGTCAGGGAAGGTAAGTGGCAGAATCGCTACACCTGAGAGCAATTAACCTGTGTTTGTGTGTCTTCCCAGTTACCGCGCCCTATATCAGGAGGGAGAGCGAGAGCGGAAGGAGCTCCCCAACCAGAAGACTGGTGTGTGTGTGTTAGACTGGGAGAGTGCATGTTTAACGCTGAAAAGTGTAAAAATAAAACAGTCTGTCAAACCTTATTTCTGTCCTGCCGTCCTCTGTGCTCCACCCACCAACACAGAATCGTTACATGTACCTATGGTGAAAATTACAGGCCTCTCTCATCTTTTTAAGTGGGAGAACTTGCACAATTGGTGGCTGACTAAATATTTTTTTGCCCCACTTGTATATGTGTCTTATGGTTTAATAAGAATCTCATTGGTTTCGACTGACTTATTGTTACATGTAAATGAAGTGGATTGTCCACCAGGATGGCATGGTGGTGTAGTGGTTCGCTTCACAGCAAGAAGGTTCGAGCCCAGCGGCCGACGGAGGCCTTTCTGTGCGGAGTTTGCATGTTCTCCCCATGTCTGCATGGGTTTCCTCTGGGTGCTCTGGTTTCCCCCACAGTCCAAAGACATGCAGGTTAGGTTAACTGGTGGCTCTAAATTGACCATAGGTGTGAATGTGACTGTGAATGGTTGTTTGTCTCTATGTGGCAGCCCTGCGATGACCTGGCGACTTGTCCATAGTCAGCTGGGATAGGCTCCAGCTCCAGCTTGCCCGCGACCCTGTACAGGATGAGCTGATTAACTACTATCAAGGCTCCTGTTGGAGAAAATTCATCAACACCTTCTGACCAGTCATATTCGAGCATTCCAGAGCACTGTGTTCGAATGCTAATTAATGCAGTAAATAATGTTAAAGGAAACTCACCTTGAGTGTTACTGAATGATCTCTTTGACATTAATTGAACAAGACTACTCCGATACTGCGCTCAATTTGCATGCATCATGCACTGAATACGGCATGAGATTGGTAAAAGAGTGGCTTTTTTAACATTTCCCTCGTCGGTCTGCTGATGGATGAATTTGTCCAACTACATTTTATAGTTAGAGGTCAGGAAAGTTTAATGTTTCTCATTAAAGTCACATTCACATATGCACTTGCTCAGTCATAAATATTTCGAGCTATTTTTTGATGCAGCTGAGGAATTTTTTTTATGAGCGAAAGAACATGGACAGGGTATATTATATTATATTATATTATCTGCTTCACTGCCCTGTGATGGACTGGTGTTTTTTTGCCCAGCGTTCCCAGGCTAGGTTCCAGATCCATCATGACCCTGGCTTGGATAAAGCTGTTACTGAACATGGCTCACTTTCAGCCTTAAATACAGTACTTTCAAAATTACGTAGAACAATGGCCTTCTATGAGTTGTTCCTTTAAAAAAAATAAAAAGAAGAAGAAGAAGTAGAAGAAGAAGAAGTGACTTTAAAAATGATCCTATTTTAAGGAACGTTTTAAGTGTCTTTTTTTTCTTTCATATTTTATGACAAGGTTATTCTCTCAAACATCTGTATTTTATCACTGCTCCTTTGTTATTTGTTAACCCACATGGTTGATGATTATTGTTCCTGCTTTCATTCTTCCTTCTGTCCCAGATCAGGGTCATGGCATATTCGAAGATTATTGTGAAGCCCAGGAGCGCAAATTCACACCAGATTGAATGCCAGTTCATCACATACAGACAATTTTAAGGAGATCGGAGGAAATAAGATAACCCAGAGTCCCAAAGACATTCAGAGAACATGCACAGCAACTCCGCACAGACAGAAGATGCTCTTATCCAGAGTGACGTACAACATACCCAGAGCAGCCTGAGGAGCAGTTGGGGGTTAGGTGCCCTGCTCAAGGGCACTTCAGCCATTCGTGCTGGTTGAGCAACTTGAACTGGCGACCTTTTGGTCCCAAAGCTGCTTCTCTAACTTTTACACTATGGGAAAGCTTCCCCTTAATACAATATTCAAGGTGAAGTTGCAACTTGTTATTCTCTGCTTACAACCAGTAAAACCCACAGAAAACACCCTCTCAATTTGAAATTTCAACTCGGGGTCAACTTGGAGTAGTCATCTCAACTATTAGTTCTTTCCCTATTCATGGAGTGGCATCATATACAGTTCCAGTCAAACGTTTGGACACCTTATAATTCATTCATTATCCATAACCGCTTATCCTGTACAGGGTCGCAGGCAAGCTGGAGCCTATCCCAGCTGACTATGGGCGAGAGGTGGGGTACACCCTGGACAAATCACCAGATCATCACAGGGCTGACACATAGAGACAAACAACCATTCACACACCTTCACATTCACACCTACGGTCAATTTAGAGCCACTAATTAACCTAACCTGCATGTCTTTGGACTGTGAGGGAAACCGGAGCACCCGGAGGAAACCCACGGAGAGAATGTTCAAACTCCACACAGAAAGGCCCCCGTCAGGCGCTGGGCGCAAACCCAGAACCTTCTTGCTGTGAAGTGACAGCGCTAACCACTACACCACCATTAAATCAAAAAAGATTAAAGTCCTTCCCACACCATATGGTGGCACCGATCTCCATAGCCCTCAGCCTCTCACATAGCTAGGGTTACAGTGGGGGGCTAGTCCTCTGGTAACCACGAGAGTTTGACTCCCCACTCGCATCTGTATTGCAGTGTGCCTTGCCAAAAGGTACCATTTTTATGACGGTCTTTGGTATGACCCAATCGCGAGTAGAACTCGCGATCTCCCAATTGAGAGACAGACACACTAACCACTAGGCCAACACACGGTTCCTACACCACTCTGCCACCCCTTATAATTCAGCTGTTTTTCTTTATTTTTCTTAATTAAAAGACACTTCATGTGTTAAAGTAATGATGGATGTCATTTCTCCTTATTTACTCGAGCAGTTCTTGGCATAATATGGATCACTACAGTTGTGGATGGAATAGGGCTATTTACTGTATTTTTATTATTTTATTATTTACTGCTTAATGGACTCAAACACTATTGCACACTATTGGCATTATCTTAACCAGCTTCATGAGGTTGTCTCCTGGAACGCTTTTCAATTAACAACTGTGCCTCATCAAACAGGGGCGTAGCTGGGGGGGTCCTGGGGCGCCCGTGACCCCCTCCCTTTGTCGGACCATACATTTTTTCAATCGCCACATAAGAATATTAGAAAAGCGCCCACTGTCATTTTTCTAACATTTTTTTAAAAACTAGATTGTCACCTCAGCCTCATTAGGGTTTCTATAACCTTGTATGGACTTCCTGTGGTTTGGGCGCGAAAACCCAGTTTGTCAGAGTGTGTGCGGGAGAGGCGGATGTAAGTGCAGATATGTTAAATAATACACAGTGCGATATGAGCATAAAGTGCGTGAAACACACAACAGGCAAACAGTCTGAAACAGCAGGCAAAGTCGTAATCGAGGAAACGGGCAGGAGGTCAATCGAGGCGCGGACAGAATATCAGAAGCAAAACTATACAAGATCAAGGGACGAGAAACAGGAGTCGAAAAACCAGGAGGTCAACAAGAACAGGGAACAAGGCTCAGTCAGGCACACTAGACGCGGCAGAATACTTCGCATCATCCTTGCATGGGCGCAGTCCTTAAATAGCCTAAACATAGTACATTGATTAAAGACAGGTGTTCTTTGTTAACGGCACGCGTGCCGGAGCTCGTTAGGTGCGCACGCGCAGGAGGCGCGCCTTCAGGTGCACAAGCCAAGGCGTGCAGGACTGACATAGTTCTGCGCAAGCGCAACACGATCGCACTAGAAAGCATGATCAAGCTGCCAGTGTAGCTGCAGTCTTTTTAGTTGCGAATTACAAGTATTTCCTCTTGTGTTAATAATTCGCCGTGTCAAAACAAGCAAAACTTTCCTCCTTCTTTCGACGTGAAGAGAGGTCAGCAATTTATTATATATTTTTTTCCATCAAAGTTGCATTTTGTGGCTTCGAAGCTAAGTTTTAGTGCCGTTTCTACAACACAACATCAAGAAAGCGTGGAAGAAACAGCAATAATGGAAGAGCCGGTTTCTAAGCTACCTAAAACTAGCAATGGTAATTATTTTTTGTTGCATAATGTACTCAGGCTGCCAGTCAGTGTGTGACCCCCCCCCCCCTTTGAAAAATCCTAGCTACGTCCCTGTCAAAAGTTAATTAATGCAATTTTTTGCCTTCTTAATGTATTTGAGATCAAACAGTCAATAGTAAATGAGACCGTCAATGATGGTGGAGCTCACTCCAGCTCCGTGAGAAATCAAATCTGGGTAGAAGTTCTATGCACCCGAGGTACGCCTACCTTCATGACAGAAGGATCAAAATCAGTGAAGAATTGAGGGAGAAGCAGCGATTTGTGTGGAAACTGCTCGTTAGGGCTTAATTATTCCATATCATCATTATTAATTGCAATTATGCAAATTTGAATAGAAGCTATTTCTTTGCACCCCAAACAGACCTACCTTCCTGCCAGAACGTATCAAAATCAGTGAAGGATTGAGATAGAAGTGATTTTCGTGAAATGTGGATGACACTGGATGGACGACGGACAACAAATGATGGCATAAACTCATCATCTGTCAGCTGGATGAGCTAATAATAAATATACACTAAATAGCCCTGTTCCACAACTGTAGTAATCCATATTATGTCAAGAATTGCTCAACTAAGTAAAGAGAAACGATATCCATCATTACTTTAAGACCTGAAGTGTCTTTTAATTCATAAAAATAAAGAAAAAATATTGAATTCGAAGGTGTGTCCGAACTTTTGATTGGTACTGTATATACAGTATATGACAAGCAGACCAATCGATGGATAGATAATGCACAATTCAAATTATATATGAATCCTGTGATGACACTGCGTCAAAAATTGACTTTTTTTTTGTAAATAAGGTAGAGTTGCGATTAAAAAAACACATTTTTAGACGTTTTGAAAACGCCTGTGCACCAGCAACAATATAAAACTGTCCGTAACATGCAGTGAATAAGCCGGAAAATGTAACAATACAACAAACAGGGCAACACTTTAGTGCACAGTTTATATACGCGCCCCTCATCGAAGACTCACTTCACCCACATTACTCCCCAGAGTAATGCAAAAATCTTGCAGAGGAAGACAGAGGAAGCAAAAATCTTCAACACATACAAGGCATTCCGTACTCTGTGTCTCATTCTGTGAATAAAACTTGGCAAGGATTTTGTGCTTTATGTTTTATATTTATATTTTTATTTAATATATGCTACCGTAAATGTGTGGGCGGCACGGTGGTGTAGTGGTTAGCGCTGTCGCCTCACAGCAAGAAGGTCCAGGTTTGAGCCCCGTGTCCGGCGAGGGCCTTTCTGTGTGGAGTTTGCATGTTCTCCCCGTGTCCGCGTGGGTTTCCTCCGGGTGCTCCGTTTTCCCCCACAGTCCAAAGACATGCAGGTTAGGTTAACTGGTGACTCTAAATTGACCGTAGGTGTGAATGTGAGTGTGAATGGTTGTCTGTGTCTATGTGTCAGCCCTGTGATGACCTGGTGACTTGTCCAGGGTGTACCCCGCCTTTCGCCCGTAGTCAGCTGGGATAGGCTCCAGCTTGCCTGCGACCCTGTAGAACAGGATAAAGCGGCTAGAGAGAATGAGATATGCTAAATGTTGACTTTATAGTTTGTTTACTCTCTTGTCAACTGTACACTTTTGTATCTATTGTGTCGTCCATCTTATGTATTCAGTATTAATGGAATGTAACAGTAATTTTACGTGACTCTGGAGCTATACATTTTTATATACACTCGCCGGCCACTTTAATAGGAACTTGTTCTTGAGTCTGCAGGAGCGGAACCCAATGTGTTCTTCTGCTGTTGCATGCTGAGATACTTTTCTGCTCACCACGGTTGTAAAGAGTTGCTATATCCTTCCTGGCATCTCGAACCAAGCTGTCCATTTTCCTCTGACCTCTCTTATCAACAAGGCGTTTGTTTCCATGCACAGAACTGTCGCTCACTCACTCACTCACTCACTCAGTGTTTTTTGTTTTTCGCACCATTCTGTTATGTAAACTCTAGAGACTGTTGTATGTGAAACCCCCCAGGAGATCAGCGGTTTCTGAAATACTCAAACCAGTCCATCTGGCTCAAACCAACACCCACGCCACAGTGAAAGAAAGTCACACTTTGATATCACAATTTTTTCCATTCTGATGTTTGAACATTGTGAACATTAATTAACTGAAGCTCTTGATTTGTATCTGTATGATTTTACGTATTGTGCCGCTGTTAAGGGATCGGCTGATTACAGAACTGCATCAAACAGCAGGTGGATGGATGGGTGTTTCTAATAAAGTGGCCAGTGAGTGTATATGAATTAAAATTAATTCTCAATGTTAAATCTGTATGTGACGAGAGGAATGACAATAAAGCCTCCTTGAACAAATCTGAATTTAAGTGTTACCATTTTTATGGAATTCCTAAAAGTCATTAATTTAATGAGTTGAAAATATTACAAAATATTAAAATGGATTATTAAGTAAGTTAAATAAAAAAATCCATTTTATTATTTCTCATACAGGCAATAATATTTTTAATCCCCTATACTGCTCCTTTTATCATTTGTGCTCCCTTTTTTATTTTATGATTGAGTACTTTTCATTTATAATCTCACTGTTTATATGATAATGAAGGGGTGTGTCCAGACCGAATCAAGCATGAGATTAGAAAAGATTAACTGAAAGTGTTGATCATATTTTCTATTTCCAGTGAGGTTCTGCTGATGAGGATGGAGTTTTATCAAGTTTGGAGTTCTATACAGTCCACATGCAACCCCAATTCCAAAAAAGTTGGGACACTGTGTAAAACATCAATCAAAACAGAATGCAATGTTTTACAAATCATGAAAACCCTATATTTAATTGAAAATAGTACAAAGACAACATATCAAATGTTGAAACAGAAATTTTATTTTATTTTGTTTAAATATATGCTCATTTTGAATTTCATGTCAGCAACACGTTTCAGAAAAATTGGGACGGAGCAACAAAAGATGAGGTATAAGAAGAGCATCCCAGAGAGGCGGTGGGAGGGGTTCACCGCTCTGTGAAAGACTGCGTGGGCAAACAGTGCAACGATTTAAGAATAACGTTCCTCAATGTAAAATTGCGAAGAATTTAGGGATCACATCATCTATGGTACATAATATCATTGAAAGGTTCAGAGAATCTGGAGAAATCTCTGTATGCAAGAGACAAGGCTGAAAACTGACATTGGATGCCTGTGATCTTCAGGCCCTCAGGAGACACTGCATTAAAAGCAGACACGTGTCTGTCGTGGAAATCACTGTATGGGCTCAGGAACACTTCAGAAAACCATCGTATGTGAAAACAGTTCATTACTGCATCCACAAATGCAAGTTAAAACCAGATATAAACAATATCCAGAAACACCGCCACCTTTTCTGGGCCCGAGCTCTTTTACGATGGACTGAGGCAAAGTGGAAAATTGTCCCGAGGTCTGACGAATCAAAAGTAGAAATTCTTTTTAGAAATCATTTACACCACGTCCTCCAGGCTGAAGAGGAGAGGGACCATCCAGCTTGTTATCAGTGCACAGTTCAAAAGCCAGCATCTGTGATGGTATGAGGGGGCATTAGTGCACATGACATGGGTAGCTTGTACATCTGGGAAGGAATCATTAATGCTGAATGATATATACACGTTTCAGAGCAATATGCTGCCATCCAGACAAAATCTTTTTCAGAGAAGACCTTGCCTATTTCAACAAGACAATGCCAAACCGCTTTCTGCACATATTAAAACTGCATTGCTCCGTAATGAAAGAGTGCAGGTGCTAAACTGGCCTGCCTTTTTTGGAATTGGAGTTGTATGGGAATACTGAACCAAGGCACCACAAATATGTGTGTGGCAGTGGGGGCGTGATCAAGCATCAGCTGTGGGCGGCAAGGACTCATGGAGAAAGCAGGCGGTAACATGATGAATTTCATCTGTGTTTGATTACTGGCATTTTACTTGTGCGTCTTTTGTGTTCTTTCAGAAGACTCTAGTAACCAGAGACAGAGAGAGCTGAACCATTCAACGCCATGTGGGTGTATGGGTGTGCGTGCGTGCATGGAGCAGAGTGAAGTCAATGAAAAGTAAAGTCAAGAGAAAATAAAACACACTTTGAATTGTCAAGCCTGTCTCTCAGTCCCTGATTTCCCATGAATCAAAAGTGTTACAATGTGAATTGTCCCTCCGTGTGAGTGATTGTTTGAATGCGTTGGACATTCCCCGGATAGGTTCCGGATCCACCGTGACCTTGACCAGGATCAAGCACTTCCTGAAGGTGAATGAGTGAAAATGCAGGTTATATTTGTATTATATTGGATAGCAAGGAAATGAGTAAGGAATGACCAAGGATTCATGCTGTTAGAGGAAAATAATCAGTGATGAGGTGGTGTGATGTACCTCAATATGAAACAGAGTTAATGTTACCATGTTGAAGGCAAGCCTTTTGTTCCTCTTATACCACAGACTTTTCAAATTTATTCAAGAACTACACATCACATTATTTTACACTTGGTTTCTTTTCATGCCATGGATGGATTCACTTTCAGATCATTAAATATATTCTGCAATTTTTATATTTAAATTGCACAATATACCATTGCAATATTAGCCTAAAGCTAGACTGCCTTTCAGATTTTTCAAGTGTAGCTCATAAAAAGAATTTTCCCTGACACCCAATTATTTTTGTTGAGTGGACCGAATTTGTTTAGTGAATTCGAATCACAGACTTCCAATTTTATTATTTTTTAAAAATAGAACAATTAATGAATTTCAGGCCATGTGGCCCTAAATTCCTCGCTATTTTTTCCTGCTTCACCATGACCCAATTCAAGATACTACGTCATACATGATATGGTGGGCTTTCCCCATTCACACAAGGCATTGCGGGATACAAATTTGAAACAGGAGAGAAAAATGGAGGACGCGAATGAAACGTAAAAGACCGACTACAGTAACGGAAAGCGAGAAGAAAAGACGTTATGTTATATGCGAAGGAAAGGAAACGCAGGACCAAACTAATAAATATCGGCGGTCAGCGAGCACCTCGGTGTGATCAGCTGTTTGTTTAGTGACAGAATGATGGAACTGTCAGTGCACAGTCAAAGGTAAACCTGCGCATGCGCACACACACACACACAGACTTCCTCTGTCTGCTCAACTGTGCGAAGCGAGCGATTTCATGCACATTATTTGCATGGGAAACTCCTCAAATTAAATAACTTCCCAGCCACAGAATGGCCTGATATTTTGTAAGATATTCCAGAAATAAGCATATATCACACTGACCACATTTTAGAGAGAACTAAATTTCGCCGATTTTATGAAATCGAAAGGCCGTCTAGCTTTAATTGACAAGGCTGTTAAGTTGCATTATTTATTTATTGGTATCATGATGTATGTCAGCCTAATTTTTTACGTTACATTTTTTGCTACGGAGATGTAAAAGAACACAGAAGAGGCTATATCTTGTATGTTTCCAACTAGTTAAAATATATGATGATGATGATGATGATGATGATTCCTTCATTGATCCTCAAACTGTTAGTGGATTAGTATAGGTAATCGTGGAGCGCAGGTGGCCAAGTGGTTAGAGCGCTTGACCGCTAAGCGAACAGTCCCTGGTTCGAGCCTCGGCTTGACGGGGATCTGGGGCTTGCTCCCTGTTCACCCAGCAGTGAATGGGGACCTGGTGGAAACACTGGGGAAGTTAAAGGTGGCGAGGAAAGGAACTGGCCACCCTACCTCACTATGCCGATGGCCCAGGACAAGTGCGCTCTCTAACAGGCACTCCCCCAATGTAAGAATCGTATATGGGACTCCCCTTTGCATAGGTAATCGTATGGGGCCGAGTAAAATTAAGGATTAATTTCACAAGTGATTTTGAAGTTTTGAAAATTGCGACTCGGGCAATTTCAAAACTTTGAAGTCACGAGTGAAATTGATCCTTAATTTTACGAGGAACCATACGATTACTTGTTTATAATATATAGGGCCAAATTCATACTTCGGAAGCCATTCAAGTTCACAACATTTGTCATTCATGTTTTCTGAACCAATCAGGGCGCGAGACTGTCTTGCACGTTTGAATCAGTTTCTAAAGCGTTTTTCATCATGACACAAAAAAACTGCGATAGCACCTTGTCTAACTCACAGCATTCATACGCCACCAGAGTCGTTTATTTGTCTTTCTGCGGCCCATTTCTTAAACACGGAAAGCCAAAAATTCATACTTTTTTTGGTATTTTCATTTTCGCTTGCAGCTTTCAAATGGGGGCGGCACGGTGGTGTAGTGGTTAGCGCTGTCGCCTCACAGCAAGAAGGTCCTGGGTTCGAGCCCCGTGGCTGGCGAGGGCCTTTCTGTGTGGAGTTTGCATGTTCTCCCTGTGTCCGCGTGGGTTTCCTCCGGGTGCCCCGGTTTCCCCCACAGTCCAAAGACATGCAGGTTAGGTTAACTGGTGACTCTAAATTGAGCGTAGGTGTGAATGTGAGTGTGAATGGTTGTCTGTGTCTATGTGTCGGCCCTGTGATGACCTGGCGACTTGTCCAGGGTGTACCCCGCCTTTCACCCGTAGTCAGCTGGGATAGGCTCCAGCTTGCCCGCGACCCTGTAGAACAGGATAAAGTGGCTACAGATAATGAGATGAGATGAGATGAGATGAGATGAGCTTTCAAATGGTTTATCATTTCTTCGTCAAATATAGCGAAACGTGGCATTGCAGAGTCGGCCATTTTGTTGACAAAATTTGCTAATTTTTGTAACCGTAACCAAGCAACGAACTAGCCAATAGCATTTCAGAAATACGGCCCCGTGTTAAGGAAAAAAGCCCTCCTTGATTGACCAATCAGAATTATATGTATTATAACTGGCGATATACATCCTGGATGGGATGCCAGTTCCTTGATGATGATGACGATGATGATCTCATCTCATCTCATTATCTCTAGCCGCTTTATACTTCTACAGGGTCGCAGGCAAGCTGGAGCCTATCCCAGCTGACTACGGGCGAAAGGCGGGGCACACCCTGGACAAGTCGCCAGGTCATCACAGGGCTGACACATAGACACAGACAACCATTCACACTTACGCTCAATTTAGAGTCACCAGTTAACCTAACCTGCATGTCTTTGGACTGTGGGGGAAACCGGAGCACCCGGAGGAAACCCACGCGGACACGGGGAGAACATGCAAACTCCACACAGAAAGGCCCTCGCCGGCCACGGGGCTCGAACCCAGGACCTTCTTGCTGTGAGGCGACAGCGCTAACCACTACACCACCGTGCCGCCCGACGATGATGATGATGATGATGATTTGTTAAATTTGACAGCATGACATACAGCTGTAGGATTCCTGGTTTTATTAGTTCAGCAGGGATTGTTGCTGCCTCATGGCTCCGACATCCATGACTCAATGCTGATCTCAGGTTGCTGTCTCTTTGTGTTGCATGTTCTCCCCATGCCTGTGTGGGTTTCATTCGGGTTCTCTGGTTTCCTCTCATCCCTCAAACCATACCAAAAGGTCAATTGGCAACTCGAAATTCTTCCTCGGTGTAAATGATGTGTGTAGACATAGTGCACACTGCAATGAACTGGTGTCCTGTCCAATGTGTGTGCTCCCAGTGTTCCCAGGACAGACTCTGGATCCACTGTGACTCTGACGAAGATAAAGCCATTATTTAAGATGAATTAATTACGTTTGTTATTACTATTACGATTATTTTCAGCAGTGGTGGCTCACTGCGGCTGGCTCTGGGTGACAACTCAGAAGATTGCGGGTTCAAACCCCAGCATCACCAAGCTGCCACTGTTAACTCTGAAATTTTTTTAAACCTGAGCCATATTTTCTCATCTCTTTGGGGCTAAATATTTTCTCATGACAAAAACGATTGAAATCAGTCCAGTATTTCGTGAGAATGCTCTTACAAAATGGATCCCCTCCATGTTGTCAGACACTTGTTCATAATGTCGTAATTAGCACAATATTCTTCTTTACAAATTCTGCGTGACTTCTCCTTTTGTAAATATCAGAAAACAGCCCTCCCGTCATGCGATAACCAACTACAGGCAGTGAATGGTGTGCTGCGTCAGAGACTGGAAGACGATAAAGGTAAAAAATGAGAGGAGAAACAGTCTTTTTTTTTCTTTACAGTTTCTTTACAGTTATTGAGGTAAATAGAGACAGGTGTATCTCTGTCGGGATCCTTTCCACTGACTGTATAATAATATAAGTGAGTCTGTCAGTGGTGCAAACAAGTGGCTTGCTTTGACACAGACGATCGCTCCTTAGAATGACATTGTACAGCTGGATTGCAGTCGACGTTTGTAGCGTTATTTAACAATTAATCACTGAAGGCTCAGTGAATATTGGTGAATAATAACCAAGACAAATTCCAGGTTATTATTCACAGATATTCACTGAGCCTGAGGCAGAGAACAGTTTTAGTATAAATCAGGGGTCACCAAACTACGGCCCGCGGGCCAGATCCGGCCCGCCACCCCCCTTTGACCGGCCCCCCAGCCCCTCTGCCCCCCATCACTTGAACCGGCCCTATGAGGCAATCCCCAAAAGTGGTCATGGCCTATTTTTTTAAAATTGCTTTTTGGCAAATAATAACATGTCTGCATCTTGTATTTTGTTGATTTTATCAATTAAAATTGATATTTAGTTATAAAATGAACTATTCATATTTTCCGAATTTTCGTCATATGCTTGCGATCAAGCAGTGACAGGCAGCGCACGCGCAGAGAACTGTCAGTGTTCAGGACAGCAAAATGGCTAGCGGTCAGCGAAAAGCTGACAGAGAGTGCAGAGTTTTTAAAGAACAGCAGGCCACCGATTATTTTTTCGTTCAGTGTAAGGACCGTGCAGTTTGTCTTGTATGTAAAGAAAGTGTGCCGGTTTTCAAAGAATATAATCTGCGTCGTCACTATGAAACCCGCCACAAAGAGTATGCTAGTTTGCGAGGGCAAACAAGAGAAGACAGGATTCGGAGGATGAAATGCAGACTGGCTGTACAACAGAATGTATTCCTTCGCCAAACCCGGATCAACCAGGCTGCTGTCCGAGCGCGCTATAAGGCAGCTCACCTACTAGCTACCCATGGAAAGCCGTTTACTGATGGGGACTTTGTTAAAGTATGCATGCTTGCTGTGGCCGAGGAGGTGTGTCCCGACAAGAAGGATGCGCTCAACGCGGTGAGTTTCTCCGCACCTACTATGACCAGGCGAACCGAAGATTTGGGGGACAACGTGCATGACCAGCTGAATGACAGAGCGTCAGAATTCGAGTTTTTTGCTTTGGCCATGGATGAGAGCAATGATGTGCAGGACACAGCACAACTGCTGTGATCTATTGCTCATATTATTATAACTTCACTGTTTTTTAAAATGTATTTATTTTATAGGCCTATTTATTTGACCTTTATTAAGTGCTGCATACAATTATTATTTATATTATTAATAATATCAACAGGCCTACCTACAATTTATAATTTTCCACTCACCTTTGCCAGTGTCAATCACCTCAACTAGGCAGATGTTTCTTACCTTGACAGCTTTGATATTATTTTTATTAGAAAATAAATAAATGGAATATCTGTGGTATTTCAAATTAAAACAAAGTGTGAAGACTCGATTACTACTTTTGCAAACCACTAGTAAAGATAAACAAATATGTGCCAGGAATCAAGTGTTGATACAGTAGTGGGGATATAGTAGTGTGGATATAGTAGTGGGGGTATAGTAGTGGGGATATAGTAGTGGGGATATAGTAGCGGGGATGGCCGTGCCAGGCTAGTAATCTCTACTACACAATGAGGCCTGCTGGTGGTCATATTTGTCTGGGTCATACAATTCTATGTGATATAGCTGACCCGACCCCGGCCCCCCATCACAGTCAGGAACGACAATGTGGCCCCCAGAGAAAAAAGTTTGGTGACCCCTGGTATAAATACACAGGTGATTATTTTTTAAAAATACAAAAGAATAATTTATTTCAGACTCGAACCCGGACCTTCTTGCTGTGAGGCGACAGCGCTAACCACTACACCACCGTACCGCCTAGTCAGCTGGGATAGGCTCCAGCTTGCCTGCGACCCTGTACAGCATAAGCAGTTATAGATAATAATAATAATAATTATTATTATTATATTTCATTTTTATAAAGATGCAAAAGAATGGCCGTGCAAACATCCATCCATTATCTATAGTCGCTTATCCTGTTCTACAGAGAAGCTGGAGCCTATCCCAGCTGACTACGGGCGAAAGGCGGGGTACACCCTGGACAAGTCGCCAGGTCATCACAGGGCTGACACATAGACACAGACAACCATTCACACTCACATTCACACCTACGCTCAATTTAGAGTCACCAGTTAACCTAACCTGCATGTCTTTGGGGGAAACCCACACAGACACGGGGAGAACCTGCAAACTCCACACATGCCCCTTTTCCACCAAAGCAGTTCCAGGGCTGGTTCGGGGCCAGTGTTTAGTTTGGAACCGGATTTTCTGTTTCCACTGACAAAGAACTGGCTCTGGGGCCAGAAAAACCGGTTCCAGGCTAGCACCAACTCTCTGCTGGGCCAGAGGAAAGAACCGCTTACGTCAGCGGGTGGGGCGGAGTTGATAAGACCAACAACAATAGCAAGACCACGAAAGGTCGCCATTTTTAAGCGACGAGAAGCAGCAGCTGTACATCCATTAGTGAAGTCATCCATTATTATTATTGTTGTTGTTTTTGCTTCGATAGTCATGCCAAGGTTTATGCAAACGTAGCGACGTAACTGACGTATAGCGACGTAACTGACGTATACAACGATGTAACTGACATATACAGTGACGTAATGACGTGGCTTCCCTTAGCACTGTGAGCTATGGAAAAGCAAACTGGTTTTCAGCTGGCTCGCAAGTTGAATGAGTTGTGAACCAGCACCAGCACTGGCCCCGAACCAGCCCTGGAACTGATTTGGTGGAAAAGAGGTAAAAAAGGCCCTCGAACCCAAGACCTTCTTGCTGTGAGGCAACAGTGCTAACCACGAGATTAGATTAGATTAGATTAGATTAGACAGAACTTTATTGATCCCTTTGGGAGGGTTCTTTCAGGGAAATTAAGATTCCAGCAGCATCATTACAGGATGAATAGAAAATAGTGAAAAAAGTTCTACATAAATTACATTAAATTATTTACATATACAAATATAAAAAGAATAAGATGTGGGGAAGAGAGGAAAGTGGGGGAAATACTCTGAAATGGCAATAATTATTATTCCTTTAGAATAAAGTCGAGCTCAAGTGTGCGTGGTGTAGGATGAGGGCGTGGTTTGTGTGGGCGGAGTTTCAGAAAGGGGCGGTCCTTTGCGCAGACAGGCGGAAGAGGAAGAGAGTAAGTCAGCCGTTGGGAGGGGGAACCGGAAGCCGCTGTTGGTGTTTGTCAGTGTATTTGTTTAGCAGTTGTTTATCTGTCGCTGGTTTTTTGAGTTGTCGGTGGATTGCGGCGGAATTCCGGCTCGTCGGTGGTTCGCGGCGGCGTCTGGGAGCTGCTGGCTGTTCGGGTGTGGGTTCGGTGGCCCCTCCTGCTGTGCAGCCGTGAGCTGAACTTCCCGTTGCGGGAGACGGAGCGGGGGGGAAACGGGAAGCAGTGTGCGCAGGACGGGACGGAGCTCAACAGGACGGCGGTGAAAAACGACTCGTTTGTTTGAGTGGCTGGCGGAAAGCGCTAGAATCCGCCATTGCGGTGTGCTGTGTGTGTTTTGTCGGCGGCTCGACGCCAGTGACAGCGCGCCTGACTGCAGCGGAGCGGCTTTAATGGCCCCGGCGCCTCGGTAGAGTCTCTGTTCCTCCCCCCGACGGAGGACCCTCGCTCGGAGTGACTCGGGCGCTGTCCTCACCGGGGGGTTGGGCTCTGTTCTGCTTGTTTTCCCCTCTTTGTTTTTAAGTGAACCCGCTTGTTGGACTCGGAGCCGCGGGCCGGGTCTCTCCAGCAGCAGCAGCAGTGAGGCTGTCCGACTCCGAGCCGCTGAAACATGGCAGGAAACCTGAAGAAAGGCGGCGGCGGACTCATCGGGATGATGAAGGACGCGTTTCAGCCTCACCATCACCTCCATCACTCCCATCACCAGCCCGGAGCTGTGGACAAAAAGACGGTGGAGAAGTGCTGGAAGCTCATGGATAAGGTAAGCGCCTGTTCTCTGCAGCCGGACACAAAGCGAGGCTTGATCGAGACATGGCCCGGTCTGGGCTTGTTAGCTTACTGGCTAATCCGGCTAGCCTGGCCTGTGTGATCCTCTCTCTCTCCCTCTCTCCCTCTCTCTCTCTCTCTCTGTGTGACCGGATGCCGGAGATCAGAGAGTCGGATCAGATCAGCCGCTCATCTCCACACAGAGAACTGTGCTTTATTATTTTATTATTTTTCCTTTCTCTTAGAAATCAAGTCCCCAGTGCTCTCACCCCCCCCTCTCTCTGTCTCACCCCCCCCCCTCTCTGTCTCACCCCCCCCTCTCTCTGTCTCACCCCCCTCTCTCTCTGTCTCACCCCCCTCTCTCTCTGTCTCACCCCCCCTCTCTCTCTGTCTCACCCCCCCTCTCTCTCTCTCACCCCCCCCCTCTCTCTCTGTCTCACCCCCCCCTCTCTCTGTCTCACCCCCCCCTCTCTCTGTCTCACCCCCCCCTCTCTCTGTCTCACCCCCCCCTCTCTCTCTGTCTCACCCCCCCCCTCTCTCTGTCTCACCCCCCCTCTCTCTCTGTCTCACCCCCCCCTCTCTCTCTGTCTCACCCCCCCCTCTCTCTCTGTCTCACCCCCCCCTCTCTCTCTGTCTCACCCCCCCCTCTCTCTCTGTCTCACCCCCCCTCTCTCTCTGTCTCACCCCCCCCCCCTCTCTCTGTCTCACCCCCCCCTCTGTCTCTGTCTCACCCCCCCCTCTGTCTCACCTCTCACCCCTGTCTCTCACTCCTTTCTCTCTCACCTCTCACCCCTTTCTCTCTCTCTCTCTCTCTCTCTCTCTCTCTCTCTCTCTCCCGTCTCACCCCTCTGTCTCACCTCTCACCCCTTTCTCTCTCTCCCCTGTCTCACCCCCACCCCTCTCTCTTTCCCCTTTCTCTCTGTCCTTTCTCCCCTTTCTCTCTCTCCCCTTTTTGTCTCACCCCTTTCTCTCTCACCCCTCTCTCTCGCGCGCTCTCTCTCTCTCTCTCTCTCCCCTCACCTCGCTCTCTCTCCACTCCGACTGCTTTATCTAGGTGGCTGTTAGAGGTCTGTTTCCTTTTGCTCAGGCGGCTCATCTCGTTTTCACCTCATGATTGATTTTAGATGCAAAGCAACAGGAACTGATCACATCCAGCTCACACCTGTCTCTCTCTGTCTCTCTGTCTGTGTCTCTCTCTCTCTGTCTCTTACACTGTTGCTCTCTGATTTGCTTCTTAGTTTAGTGTCCCTGAAAACACCCTTTTTTAAAATATTTTTATATAATTCACTATCACTTACTCAAAGGAAACCTTAAACTCCCCCTCTCTTTTTTTTGATGACTCATCCTGTACTAGTCTTGTGTTCATCCAATTAAATGCTCTCGAGGACATGCCCCGCCTCTAAGGGTGGGTTTTGCTCTCGAGCAGCAGGGTTTTCAGTACGTTTTTGGCAGAATGTCTTCCCGTCGATACAGGTCATTTCGTCCAAAGCCTTTTTCGTACACACTATCGATTTTTATTTTATATTTCAGGTATTTGTTTCAGAAAAAAGGAAGAATTCTCAACCAAATTTGACCGACACTTTTTTGCAGCGTGTAGTTTCACCAAATGCGAGTTGTGAAATCTAACGGCAAGTAAAGATCGCCCCAGACTCGCCTTTTTCAGCAAGCGTGTTCAAAACGATGGGTCCTTACCTACTAATCATGTGAAATACAAGAAATATTTGATAGAAACTGCTTCCTCGTGCATGTCGGAGGCCGCGATTGCAAAATGAAACCGGAAATGATGGAAATCAGCGAGTGTCAATTTTAGGCGCGTTCATATGCATACATACAAACTCTTGCCAGATGTCCTTTTTTCGGGCTCCAGCTATTATGTGGGTGTCGGAACTGCACTCTTGGACGTGTGCACCTGAAGGCGCGCTCCGGACTGCGCACGCATGCTGAGCGGACTCTCGCACACCTGCTTGTTAATGAGGCTGACCTGCACATGATCGAGGCATCAGCGTGCCTGTATAAAGACTGAGAAAATAAATGTGCAATATAATGTGCATTACCTCTCCTGCTAGATTTCCCCCCATACTTTAATTTTTTATATTTGTATATGTTAATACTTAATTTATCTAGAAGTTTTCTCTATTTTCTGTTTATTTGGTAATGATGCTGCTGGAATTTAAATTTCCCTGAGAGAACCCTCCCAAAGTGATCAATAAAGTTTAATCTAATCGCTCTAAAATGCAAGTTCAGCGCAAAGTATTGCGCCACGTCAGCGCGCATTGCCGAGCCTTATTCTCCTGTGCAGATTTCCGATCCTCTTTTCTGTTTAGTTTTTTTTTCTCTTGATCTTGTCGTGCGCACACAAAATAATTGACAGTGCGTACCGTATGAAAAAGGCTTGAGATGAAATGTCCTGATCCCCTTCCTGTACATGAGCCCCCCTTTCTGATCTTTTTTTTTTTTTCGGTTTGGGTTTATTCAGATGAAGGTTTCGATTGTGCAAGATTGTCTGTGTGTTACAGGCACTGTTTGGACGAATCTTTTGCAAGCTCGGAGACCGAATGAGGTTTTTTTTTTTTTTTTTTTTTTTTGGGGTACACAATTAGTCCAGTAATGTCGTATCATTCCATCACACGACCTAATATTTGAATTTATCTGAAGGCTCCCAGTGGATCTAAAATTAAATATTGTCCTGTACAAGATCATCCTCTTGTTGAACTCCTCGTCTGTATTTAGGGAATTCACAAAGCTATTATCAGGTTTGTTTAGATTTGGCGAGGGTGTGGTGTTTCCCAAACACGTTTGACTGTTGTGTAAATCGCTCAAACACACAGTCGCTCTGGCTCACTTTTTCAAAAGGAAGTGCATCAAGTCATGGCCATTTCATGCTGCAGAAAGATATAACAATAATTCATGCCTCAGTCACTGCGATCAAATAAAATAGTCTGGCTCTGGTCAGGTCATGTGACTGGAACATCACATGACCGACACAGTCGGTTATTAAGACAGAGCCACGTCTACCTGTGTGTGTGTGTGTGTGGGGTAATTACACGAGGGACTGCTCAGCTGATCCTGTAATTAGTGTAATATTTTCGGATTGAACCCCACATGCACGCGGCTTACTCTCGTTTCAGGTTATGTTGGATCTTTTTTCCAACACGTGACAAAAGTCAAGTCCGTTTTAGAGAAACAATTATGTGTAAGAATATAAAGCAGAAGTGTTTTAGATCTAATCAATCACATGTAATGGTTTTTTCAATTTTTCCCCCTACGTTTCAGTACATCTCGATGGCTTTTGACGCACGGTGCACAACTGCAGTTCATGGAAAGAATTGTGGTTACGTGCTGACCTTGTGTTTCCGGTGAGATTCTCACCAATACACAAGTCAAGAAAAGTGTTCACGAGCGCAGGCAGAAGACACAGCTCGCTCACATCGAGTGAACAAACCCACCAAAAGGTTCTCGTCCGAGTTTTTTTTTTTTTTTTTCCTCCCCGAGCTCTGCCGGGGACACAGGATGTTCCTTTAACGTGCCGATTCAGCTTTAATCCGCTGTGTTCTTTAGACGAAAAGCAGAACAAACATCACGAGCAGCTCAGAAAAGAGAGAACTTCCTCAATCGCACTTGTATCACACCCAGACGGACTTTAGGTCGCTGCGTTGGTGCAGGAAGAGGTCTGAGAATAAAGCACTTCCGCTGATATAAGAAACGCGCTGCAAGCACTTATTGAATACTTCAGGGTTCTGCGTCGGAGCTGTTCAGATAGGAAAGCACTTTTTGTTGGAAGGTTCTGCGTAGAACCTGTAATCCTCCACGTGAACTTTTTAAATGAACAGCTGATCTTTCATAGGGATCCAAGAACTATTCCAGAATAAAATTGAGTTTTATTTAAAAAAAAAAAAAAAAGTAACAGCATGTTAGTCTGGTTAAACAGTTCCAGTGTTACCCACAGTGCCGTTTGACTCCCTGCTGATCGTGGTGCCAGCAAGAATTTTGGAGCCCTTGTTACCTAAAGAGACCGATGCAGCGGCACTTTAGTCCTTTTGTCCGTCGAGGTCTCTGAGCTCACAGTTAATTTCATGCCGGTTGAGCTGGAACTCGGCTCAATTCTGTTGTCACTTTTTGTCTACTACGACTTTGTTGAAGCAACTCGCGCCGCCATTTTTTTTTTCCTACTCGTGGTATATGAGCTGATAGCCTAGTAGTAGAGTAGCCAATCAGAGCGCACGGTTGTTCATATCCGGTGAATGCGGCTAGAATAATTGTAGTTATACAGCATACAAATGCGTCCGCGCCAGTCATGCGGTGAGAGTTTGGGCTAGACGGTCAAACAAACGTTTGGTTGTGTAGCGTGGGTCATTTAATACACTGTAGCCAAAAGTTTGTGGACACCTTACTCGTATGTCATTGCTCTTATAATAACCTCTAGTCTTTTCGGAAGGCTTGATGCAAGATCTTGGCACGTGGAGACTTGGGTTCATTCAGTCGCAAGAGCGTTACGTGAGGAGGGCGTGCAAACAACATTCCAGTTCTCATCCCAAAAGTGTTGGGTCAGGGTTTCTGTACGGGACATTCGGGCTACATCCACACGGCAACGAGATTTTTTTTTTTTTTTTTAGCGGGTAAAAAAAAATATCGCGTCCACATGGGCAACGGATCAGTAAAATATCAGGTACATATGGCAACGCAATGCTTGCTGAAAACGATGCAATACACATGCCACACCTCTACGTGCGCTGTAAGACGGTCCCATCGGAGACACCAGAACAATAGAAGAAGTAGGACGCATGCGCATAAAGCCCTTCTACCCGGCGTGATGACTTGTTCTAGTCATGTGGTTGTGACGTCATCGTAAACAAATCCATTCTACTCATCCAGACGACTTCGCAACAGTGCCGTTGCCAGATTTTTTTCCACTCTGGAAACCGTTCTCAAAAAATATCGTTTTGGGGCACCCAAAACGCCGGTGCCGTGTGAACGCCAGGCTGAAATGATAATAAATTTTATCGGATTCACCTGAATCCGTTGCCGTGTGGACAGGGCCTCAAGTTCTTCCATAGCAAACTTGGCAAACCGTGTCTTCATGGACCTTTTCTTCGTGCACGGCAGCATTATTGCATTGGAACAGGTTTAGTTCTAACGAAGGGGCATTTTAACAGTTATTTCATGAGGTTGAGTCGTACACATCTCAGAGATTGAGTGGAATAACTGCTTTATTCTTCCCGCATTCACTGGATTTTGAGAAATGGAGCATTTTTATTTTTATTTTTTGCAAATTCCATCAATAAAAACTTGATACAAAATAATTTCTGCTCGGAAATGTGAACAAAGCAGCGAAACGACAGGAGAAATTTGTGAAAAATGAGCTAAGAAAATTCTTGGGGGGGGGGGGGGGGAAGACGCTACCATCAAATACTTAGTCCATTTTTAATTTTTTTGTATTTTTTGAGGGTTTTGTTTTCGAGCAGTTTTTATTTCGTCCTCAGTTGGTTCAGCGACACGCGCCGCCATTTTGTTTTCCTCTCCTTACGGTATATGAGCTGATAGCCTGGTCGTAGACTAGCCAGTCAGAGCGGGCGACTTCTCATATCCAGTGAACGTGGCTGGTATAATTGTACTTGTACAGCGTACAAACGCGTCCGAGCCAACTGTGTGCTTCCGACTCTGTGGCGAGAGTTTGGGTGAGATGGTCAAACAAGTGTTTGGTTGTATGGTGGAGGTCATTGAACGCTGCTGGAAACAAGAGATTGCAACTAGAGACCTGTGAAGTTCGTTTTTATCGTGGGTTTTTCCCTTTAAGGCCTCGAAATGAGTGGATGCTCTGACAGCATGGTCATTAAGGGCTTCGTCAGCCTGTCTATTGATTACACGGTTCTCTCTCGGTCTTGTTTCAGCAGCGACAAAGCCCCATGACTGGAATTTCTGAGAATGAACTGGTTGCGTCATCTGTATTAGAGGAGATCTCGTTGATGGATGGATGGATGGATGGATGGATGGATGGATGGATGGAGAGAGAGGGTGTAAATATAGCTCAGCATCTTGAGCACTTGAATGGGTTATCTGGAAGTCTCAGAGATGGACTGCGCTACGTATAGCGGAGCCAGCCGTCCATCACAGTCAACCACATGGACCTGGAGCTTCTTCAGCTCGAAGCACCGGAGAGTAAAAAGTCGTGTGTTTGTGGTTTTTTTAAAATTTTTTTATGATTATTATTAGCAAAGCATCCAAATGTGCCATATACTGAGATTAGATACTGTTCGGAAATCTGATAGGAAGAAGGGCTAAACAAATTAGTTTGTTTCCTGTTGTTCATATCTCGTTGTTAATGAATGGCTGCTCTTTGATTTTCTCCAGGCTAATCATTAGTTAAGGCACACAGTAGGGTTATTCATTTCCTTCCACTTCTCCTTTTCTTTGCACACACTTGGCAAAGGAAGTGTTTTTACTGGTCTAAACGCTAATTCTGTAACAAATGTGATCTGGTAAGAAACGGTTTTCCGGACATTTTCTCCAAACGAAGGCTTGATTGAGCACGCCGTGCCACAGCCGTCTTATCGTTTCCATTCTGCTTACGCTGCCTTCGTTTAGTCAGTTAAACAACCAACCACCCACCGCAGGCATTTACACACACTTTGAATAAATGCAAGTTGGTCGGGGGGGGGGTGAATGAACAATTTAGTTCACGAAGGTGAAGAAGCATATCTGATTTCCATTATCCACTTTGAAGCTAGAGAGCATTCCGGTCTCGGATGTGCCTCTAAGACTGCTCGGGCTTATCAAGTCCAGAAATTTCAGCCGCATCATCTAATCCTGAAGCTACTTTCTTTCCCCCCCAGAGTAAACATCAAAAGCTGTCACCTGCATCTCGGATTCTAAAAACGGAAGAAAACCGTTTGGAAGCCTGTGCAAAATAGTAAGTGGCTGCTGAGGTACAATGCTCAAATACAGTGTCTTAAAGTATTCATCCCCCTTGGTGTTTGTCCTGTTTTGTCGCATTGCATGCTGGAATTAAAATGGATTTTTGGGTGGCGAGCACCGTTTGATTTACACAACATGCCTACCACTTTAAAGGTGCGCTTTTTTTTGGGGGGGTGACAAGATGAAAAAACAGAAATCTGGAGTGTATATATGTATTTACCCTCCTCAATGTCAATACTTTTGTAGAGTCACCTTTTGCTGCAATTACAATTGGGGTGTGCCTCTATTAGCTTAGCACATCTAGCCACTGGGATTTTTGCCCATTCCTCAAGGCAACACTGTTCCAACACCAAGTTAGATGGGTTGCGTTGGTGTACAGCAATCTTCAAGTTATGCTACAGATTCTCAATTGGATTGAGGTCTGGGCTTTGATTAGGCCATTCCAAGACATTTTAAATGTTTCCCTTTAAACCATTCCAGTGTAGCTTTAGCAGTATGTTTAGGGTCATTGTCCTGCTGGAATGTGAACCTTCATCCCAGTCTCAAACCTCTGGTCGACTCAAGCAGGCTTTCCTCCAGAATTGCCCTGTATTTAGTGCCATCCATCTTTCCTTCAGTCCTGACCAGCTTTCCTGTCCCTGCAGATGAAAAACATCCCCACAGCATGATGCTGCCACCACCATGCTTCATTGTAGGGATGGTGTTCTCAGGGTGTTGGGTTTGCATCACACATGGCATTTCCCATGTTGGCCAAAAAGTTCAATTTTAGTCTCATTTGACCAGAGAATCAGCTTCCATGTGTTTGGGGAGTCTGCCACATGCTGTTGGGCAAACTCCAAATGTCTTTTCTTAAGCAATGGCTTTTTTCTGGCCACTCTTCCATAAAGCCCTGCTCTGTGGAGCGTACGGCTTAAAGTGGTCCTATGGACAGATACTCCCATCTCTGCTGTGGATCTTTGCAGCTCCTTCAGTGTTATCTTTGGTGTCTTTGTTGCATCTCTGATTAATGCCCTCCTTGCCCGGTCTGTGAGTTTTGGTGGGCGGCCTTCTCGTCAGGTTTGTAGTGGTGCCATATTCTTTCCATTTTGCTATAATGGATTTAATGGTGCTCACTGGGATATTCAAAGCTTGGGATATTTTTTATAACCCAACCCTGATCCATACTTCTCCACAACTTTGTCTCTGACCTGTTTGGAGGCTCCTTGGTTCTCATGTTGCTTGCTTAGTAGTGTTGCAGAGTCAGGGTCCTTCCAGAACAGGTTGATTTATACAGACATCATGTGACACTTTGATTGCACGCAGGCGGATCTTAATCAACTAATTATGCGACTTATGAAGTGAATTGTTTGGACCAGCTCTTATTTAGGGGTTTTGTACGAAAGGGGGTGAATACTTATGCACACTCCAGATTTCTGTTTTTTCATCTTATTGTTTGTGTGACAATAAAACAACAATTTTCACCTTTAAAGTGGTCGGCATGTTGTGTCAATCAAATGGTGCTAATGCGTCAAAACAGAACAAACACCAAGGGGGATGAATACTTTTTTTTGCCAGACACTGTAAGTTGTGTTAAGTTAAATCGCTGGTCCGTGTTGGTTTCAGTAGAGACAGATCATACATGGTGGGGCAGTGGGTGCGATTGCTGTCTCACGGTCCTCCAGTTTCCTCCCAGTACATGGACTGGCTGCTTGTGTACTGAGGTGTGTGTGTGTGTGTGTGTGTGTGTGCGCGCATGGTGCTCTGGAGATGAAGGTGTGTTCCTGCCTCAAGCGCAGTGATCCCACGATAACTCCTGGATCCATTCCAGTTCCTGAAGAACATGAGTTTCAATCCCTGAATTGACGTTTGGTCCAAGTTGTGCATCTCTGCATAAGAATCGGACGAATGTCATCATTTCTAATTGCTGCCAGACTGGGTGGCGTCTTTTATTCTGCGCTTGCAGCGTTGGCTGATTTAAATATGAAAACCTGCTGACACAGAAGTAAGCCAAGGTTTGCATGTCATACTTTTTTCCCCTCCCTCTTAAATCTAATATACTTTTTGGGGCAGACCAGCAATTTGTCCACCACTGCATTCTAAGGAAGGATGACGATGTGGCAGTTTATGCCACTACATTATCCCAGATCAGTGTTGATGACCCATCCATGACATAATCGAAGTCTTTAAGAAGATCTTTAATATTTTATTTAATTTAAAAAAAAAAAAAACCTTGTGCAATTTGTTTCATATTCAGTGTTTTCCCCAGAAAAAAATGAAAGCCCTAAATTCTGGCGTGATGATACGCAGACAAGCGCCAACGGCATGAAGGCGAGCACCGAAGGTGCAAAGCAAAACTCGGGGGGGGTCCGGGCACATGGTCCCCTTGGATAATTTTTTTTTAAAATAGATGCTCTCGGGTGCGTTTTCAGGGTTTCTGAGAGGTTTTCGATACATGATTATAGGATAGATTTTACCAGTGTTTCAATGATTTCTGACCTAAATAGTATTAGAAATTTCACCTTAAAGTTCAACATGCGAGTTAAACTGTTTTGTTATAGATTACTGAGGTATACGATAGATTGAAAATCTACGAGGATCCCTTAATTATCTATGCTCAAGTCGTGTTGTAACAATGTGCATGAAAATATGACCAGTGGTTTGGTCCATCTTACGCAATCCAGTGAAGAGAATCGATCATCATGACCTCCTGTTGATCACAAAGGGATCTGAACTGAAGAACTGCCACTTTAAAATAAGTCGCTGTATTACTATAACTGTAATGATTTAGAATGTTTCTGATGCAATTACCATAATTTTTTTCGCGGTGCAGTTTCCATCAAATCCTGCACTCTGATTGGCTGGCGAGCGGGTCTGTACGGACCCTGGTTACGGACCTCTGCCAACTCGCTCGTTCACAACAAGCAGCATAGTAGCGCTTTTTTTTTGGTCAACATTTTTTTTTTTGGATAAGATTTATTAATAAGATTATCAAAAATCTTATACATTTTTGCCAGCATTTCTCAGGAGAATAGCATTAATTTTACATCATGGATAGCGATAACGACAGTGTTCACAGCGAAAGCGAGTTTTACTCCTCTGAGGAAGAAGAAATGAAAGAAAACATTTCAGGAGAAAGCTAAACACCTCTAACTGTTGCTAACGTCGAGCAAAAACATGGCTGAATCCTGAATGTAGTTTTTTCCCTGCCATGGAAGTGCACTTGTATACCGAGGAGGAAGCAATTTGCATTACAGCCGTGAATGAGGATTCAAAATGTTGGCTCGGCTCGGTTTTCCCTTCCGGGCGCTCTTGTTTTCTGTTAGAATTTGGTAAAGAAAAAAAATATATATATTATTTACCAGCTTAAGGTCGGTCCGTATGGTGAAATACCGTGACCTCGGCCTTAAATACTGACCTCGACCCAGAGGGCCTCGCTCAGTACTTTCAAGACCTCGGTCACCGTATTTCACCATACGGAAGAGACACTGAAAAGAAAAGTAAGGCAACTGCATATTATATTAAAGTTTAAATTTTAGCACTTTATTAAATGGACTAGATTAAGATTAAAACATATATTTAAAGGAAAAGAGAACTTAATTCATACATTTAAGTTTGCAGAAAGTTTATGTACTTAAACACATTCATGAAGAGAATTTGTTAAGTGTCAAATGTAGCATGATCTCATTCTCTCTAGCCGCTTTATCCTGTTCTACAGGGTCGCAGGCAAGCTGGAGCCTATCCCAGCTGACTACGGGTGAAAGGCGGGGTACACCCTGGACAAGTCGCCAGGTCATCACAGGGCCGACACATAGACACAGACAACCATTCACACTCACATTCACACCTACGGTCAATTTAGAGTCACCAGTTAACCTAACCTGCATGTCTTTGGACTGTGGGGGAAACCGGAGCACCCGGAGGAAACCCACGCGGACACGGGGAGAACATGCAAACTCCACACAGAAAGGCCCTCGCCGGCCACGGGGCTCAAACCCAGGACCTTCTTGCTGTGAGGCGACAGCGCTAACCACTACACCACCGTGCCGCCATGTAGCATAATTTTGAATGATGAGCGTATTTGGCAGTGTGAGGTCATGGTGAGCTTTTAACAAAAGAATAATCCGGAGCCTTCTTTTGTTAAATGGATCCCAGTGACATCACACTGCCAAAAATGCTTATGATTATTATTTGAAATTATGCGATATTTGACACATTTGGAGAACTTCACTTCGTGAGAGTGTATTAGTACATAATGTTTCTGCAAACCCAAACTAATGGATTAAGTTTTCTGCTCCCTTAAAGCAGATTACTTCTCCTTGGCTTTTGCTTGGCCTGACGTTGGGCAACCCTCTCATAGTCCATCTCGCTGTCATCCATGCTGATGTGGATCAGATTGTCCAGCGAGTGCTTTCTGAGCCAGTCGCTGTGATCAGAATTGACGGCGTTTTCGTTGTCGTGACTGTTGTCTGGTTTTGTACGCCATTACTCACGTGGGTTTGTTGACGTTTAGTCGACCAATCTTTGATCGAAGCCATAATGATAATAGACTAGGTCAAACTTCTGTGATTAAAATCAGTCGGCTTTGTCCGTCTGGTCGGGGACGACATCGGCAGCCGATGAGATCGCTTATAACGAATCGGAAACTTCCAGGATGTCTGATGTTTTCTTTCAGTGTTTTTATTGGACGGTTTGAACACGTGATCTTGACGTCGCCAACAGATTAGTTTGTCTACATCCTACCATGCAGACGTATCACTTTGACAGAATCAACACAAACATTGGAAAAAAAGGCCGCTTGTTTAACACAAATATCAATCCGTATGTAAATGGATCTCTTATTTGCTCTCCGATGTATCTAGTTACTTGTGGGTAGGAAATTTAACGTATCGGTATAAATCTAAGCGTACCGGATTTTAGCTAAAGCGACTAAGTGTATCAGCAGGCAGAGCGAGCGTATCGGGCCCGATCCGCTAAAACGCTTTGGGGAAAACCATGATGTTCGTGGAAGGAGTCTCAAGTGTTGGTGCTTTTGTAACAGTCAGAGGTAAAGCTGGACCTGGACAGCATTTTTTTTCTGACCAGGCTTCAAAATGGAGGACTTTGCAGTTTGTCGTTTCTTTGTATCATGACGAGCTGCCTTTTTTTTTTAATAAACTTGATGTGAGAAGACAGACAGACAGGCTGGTGAGGGGTTTACTATTTATAGCGAAAGTAAGTGATAACAGGAACTGGCTTGTTTTAGCGGTTATAACTCGAAACGGTTGAGGTGTTGGTGCATTGCAGCAGTTTAAAAGGAATCTGGAAGGATGAACTTTTTGGTCAGTAATGGACTTGAGGGTGGGAGCAGCGGCTTTGCTTTGTGTCAGGGTTGCGTCGTTGATCGTTGCAGCGTCCGTTTGATGCTTCATAGCAACCTGGATCAGTTCGGATGTGTTTAAATATTTCTGTACCAGGTGTGTTAGTTGTTCGTGTCGGCACACTGTTTTGCCAGCACTCTTAGTCGGCGTATCGGGTGAAAATTCAGTCCAAATTGCTTTGAAACTGCTTTCGTTGAATTCAGAATTGAATGCAGAACAACACGTTTTAATTCTGTAAAAAGTACCTTTATCCATTCTTGAGATATTACGAATCAGATTGGGGGGAAAAAAAGGCTTAATTTTTAGAAAGCTGCTGTAATATTCTGTCTGAGGATCACATGGTCCAAAATGGACCTCATTAACCAATGAGATCAAATTTTTTTTTTTTTTCCTTCATAACTTTATTTTTCGGGCAGCACGGTGGTGTAGTGGTTAGCGCTGTCGCCTCACAGCAAGAAGGTCCTGGGTTCGAGCCCCGGGGCCGGCGAGGGCCTTTCTGTGCGGAGTTTGCATGTTCTCCCCGTGTCCGCGTGGGTTTCCTCCGGGTGCTCCGGTTTCCCCCACAGTCCAAAGACATGCAGGTTAAGGCCAATTTATGCTGACAACCCAGTCCTCGCAGACAGTGTCTGCGTAGCCCCCCCACCTTCGCAGACGCTCTGCGCGCACCTCCCAAAAATTGTGACCACCGCAGAAGCCTCGCAGACAGCGCCGCAGACAAGAGGGCTCTGATTGGTCCACTCTACATCCGCTGTACACGCACTTCCGCTTCCCTACTTTCCCGGTTTGGTTTGTTTTCACGACCGGCATTTTTAAAAACACGAGCGAAGATGGAGCAGCATGAAGAGCGGTTGATTGAGGAAGTACGTACATCTATACGACTCCAGTTCTAGTCATTATAAAAAAAAAAAATTTCTAGTCATTATAAGTAACCGGAGGATAAACACTCCACTAACCACACCCACCAACTACTCCTAGCGACTTCGCGCCCCCTTGTGTTGTGCCGGTGAATAACATCGCGCACGCCTATTACTCCCCGCTCAACGATAAATTACAACTGTCTGCGAAAAGCTATCTGCGAAAGCCTTGTCGCAAGAGCATGCAGAGGCCTTTAGGTTAACTGGTGACTCTAAATTGACCGTAGGTGTGAATGTGAGTGTGAATGGTTGTCTGTGTCTATGTGTCAGCCCTGTGATGACCTGGCGACTTGTCCAGGGTGTACCCCGCCTTTCGCCCGTAGTCAGCTGGGATAGGCTCCAGCTTGCCTGCGACCCTGTAGAACAGGATAAAGCGGCTACAGATAATGAGAGAGAGAACTTTATTTTTCAAGATATTTACATGGAAATTCTCAGCCACATACATGGCTGTATACCGAATACAAAAGTTGGACAAGTTTTTGGAAAAACTAATTATGTAAATTAGTATTAATTATGCTAATATGGTTTAAAAAAACCCATTAAATCGATACTCTCCAAAGTTTCATCAGATGGCTTTATTCGTGCAGTATAAAGCTGACCGTAACGCTCATTTATACACCACAAAGAAGGAGAAATCCGTGTTAATTATAAAATCTGCATAAATAAGCACTGAATGTCTCACATCTACCGTTCTCTATCAGAATAAACAAGTAATACAAGATTATTTCTAATCCCCTCTTTGTGCTCTGTAGGACTTTGTATTTCTCAAAAGTAGGGCCTACTAGTGTTTATATGAAAGAATAAATAAAATTATTTCCCAGCTGGGAGGTCCGTATGGTGAAATACCGTGACCGAGGTGTTGAAAGTACTGAGCGAGGCCCTCTGGGCCGAGTTCAGTATTCAGGGCCGAGGTCACGGTATTTCACCATACGGACCGACCTTAAGCTGGTAAATAATATATTTATTTTTTCTTTACCAAATTCTAACAGAAAACGAGAGCACCCGAAAGGGAAAACCGAGCCGAGCCGCCATTTTGAATCCTCATTCACGGCTGTAATGCAAATGGCTTCCTCCTCGGTATACAAGTGCACTTCCATGGCAGGAAAAAAAAACTACATTTTGCCGCCTATGTAGTCCCCTATTTATACAAATAGGAGTCATTCAGGATTCAGCCATGTTTTTGCTCGGCGTTAGCAACAGTTAGAGGTTTTTAGCTTTCTCCTGAAACGTTTTCTTTTATTTCTTCTTCCTCAGGGTAGTAAAACTCGCTTTCGCTGTGAACACTGTCGTTATCGCTATCCATGCTGTAAAATTAATGCTATTTTCTTGAGAAATGCAAAAATAAATGTTGACACAAATTGCTACTACGTTTGTTGTGAATGAGCGAGTCGCCAGAGGTCCGTCACTGGGGTCCGTACGATACGGACCCGTTCGCCAGCCAATCAGAGCGCGGGATTTGATGGAAACTGCACCGCAAAAAAAATAAAAATGATTTCGATGAATATTCGCAGCTTTCAAGGCGAATCTCAAAAAAACTGTGAGATCCACATCCAATAAACAATTCCAGGTAACTGAATTGAAATTGGCACTCGCGTTTCTGACTTTGGGTTTTGAAAAATCTCATTCTGGCCACGAAGATCTCAATATTTTTCATCAAAACAACTCTAGTTATATTCTAAAATTGTTATTTATTTACATGAGTCAGTTTGATTTGAAAAAATAAGTAGGTAAAGCTGAGTCTCCTGTGAATCATAACATCAAAACTATCAGATGGAACATTTTGCTGAATCCTTCATCAGAAACGGTGAAGGATTCAACAAAACAGCCCGATTAAAAGTTATCTGATTGCTATTGACGAGTAATCCGGTCGGAAACCGATCAGAAAAGAGAGTGAGAGAGAGAGAGGGACAGAGAGAGAGCCTGAGCGCTTTCCCATGACTCAAAAAGAAAATCACCGGCAGTTTCCTGACGTCCCGCGCAGAGAGTGAACTCTGTTGTACCAACTTCAGCCTGCCGTTACTCCCAAAGCACTGAACAGATCTTAATGAGAGAAAGTTCTTTGGAAAGCAGAGATAAGGTTTTTCATGATAGAAAATATTCAAGAGTTAACAGATTTGGAAACTGCATGCAGACGCTCATCGAAGAATTTTCACAGCACGGCCGGCGAGCGTCTGGTGCGCCTAAGCTGAGGAAACTGAAATGGAGCGGAGCAGGCCAGTGACGCGTTAATGCTTAGATTGGTGTTCTCCGACTCAGAAAATAAGGTCACTCTGTGTGGGAGTATGTGTATGTCTATGTGCATCCATGTATGCACGAGAGAGCGATTGGCGTATCTGCGTCTCAGTGAAGCTGCATGCACGCTAACTGATAATTCAGAGGACGTGTCGTGACAGCGGTGTTATCTCCAACTTGTCAGGACTGTACGAACTTGCTCATGTTTTGGGAGTGCATGAGCCAGAAGGTGAAGTTGAGCGCAACACGGGGTCTGTTGTGTCCTCACGGTGATGTCGTTTATCCCCAAACCCAATCACAGCTGCTGTTGGACTGAGGACGGTGGATTTCTGTGCAGATAAGAGCGACTGGCAGGCCCCACTTCCTCCCTCCCTCCCTCCCTCCGTCCCTCCCTCACCACCATGACTCACCGTCGTGCAGTTCTACAGCTGCTCCCTCTGTGCCATTCAGGCGGCGCTCACTTTCCTGCCCACGGATTGATCACTAGTACTGAAAGTAACCCTGCACAGCTGTTGCGCAAGCAAGAGAGTCAGTTTGAGCAGCAGTTGTTAAAAAGCTGTCGGTTTGAGTGCTTGGTGAAATGAGGACGTTGTGATTGCATGTCGTGTAGTTGCATTTCCGAAAACGTAGCAGAGGTTGGACAAATTGCAGTGACGCATCCGGAGTACCACTTTTGGTCATGTCAGTAAGTAAGTAGGTTGTGTAAGATTCACGTTAAATGGTCATCGGGATTTTTATTTTTTTTTTTAATGTATTTATTTGCTTCAGTCATCCTTTCAGTAAGAAAGGAGAGAAACTGTGCGTCGACTTTCCACACTGATTTGAAAGGTTCATACGTTTCTTGATGATGGAAAGCAACTTCAGGCTTTCGTCTAAACCGGGGAACAGGGGTGCTGCGCCCTCTTACTGAAATGCCAATTGAACCCCAAGTCACACTTAGGCCATGCACTTGTATGCTACTGCACAACATGCAATCTTTCTCAAAACGATCTTTTCTCCATGAAAACATCCCAGCAACACCACGTGACAATGTGTCTGATCATCAAATACGTTATAATTACTCCAGAAATATTCCAATCGTAGTAGATACACCGCCAGACGGTGCAAAAACAATCCGAATTGGTGTTTTCCAGACTGAGGCGCCATGTTGTTTAGTTGTCGTGGCTGCTCTCGCGAGATTTGACATGGGTTACATACAAGGTCAGCTGACTTGTAGAGCGAGATTTCTCGAGACTGAATGACCTTTCACCCACCGGCGTGGGAGCTTTTGACAGAAGTTGTTCGCGAGTTGTTTTTGTTGACGCTTGGGCATTTAAAGATGTCGTCCCGCAACACGAAACGGAAGAAAGCCAAAGACTGTCCGGGGCAGAAGACGATTACTTTTTCAATGTTGACAATTTGTTACAATTTCCCTCTCAGATAGCTTCAGGATTAGGGCTGTGCAATATGGGGAAAAAATGAATATCCCGATACACATTTTCACGATATACAATATCTCGATATAGTGAAATCTCCTCTAAAGGACCCCATGAAATCTAACTTTTACTCTTTACTGTTTTCACTACAATCCCTGCAGATTAAATAACATTCTTGGTTAACTTTACAGGTGGTTTTCAACAACACATTTTACATTTTCATGTTCGTGATTAATCACAATTGAATTGAAACAAGACTATTTTTGTGTTCAACAAAGACGCGGCACAAACTGCAAAAACAATCTTGAAAATTGCAACAAAGGGGCAAAACAATACAGAGCTGCTCAGAGCTCAAACCAATAAAGTGCAGCTCAACACTGAGAGACATTTAGCCTAAATAAAAGTGCTCTTTCATTAAATTACATAGCTGCCAACATTCCGAAGTTGTAAATAGTAATACAAGGTTGGGTACGGAGTCTTGGTGGGGGGTCGGAAGCCCCCTGCCGCCAAAGCTTTCTAGCAAAACTACCCTGAAAAATCAGACTAAAACAAAATAGTTTGACAATTTATTCTACAAACTAAACTATCTTGCATTAATTTGCAAAGTTCTTTTCAACAATGTATGAAAATAGTCAGTGAATCAGGCAAAAACTTCAAACAATGCAATCGGCACATATAACTTTTGACAGAGTACACGTTAGAGAAATAGACCAGAGCTTACTCAGCCAACAGTTGATGTTATTGCACCACAAAAATGTCTCGCCGACATGGAGCACGAAACGCGTAGTGATCACCCTTAAGGCCTCTGCATGCTCTTGCGACAAGGCTTTCGCAGATAGCTTTTCGCAGACAGTTGTAATTTATCGTTGAGCGGGGAGTAATAGGCGTGCGCGATGTTATTCACCGCCACAACACAAGGGGGTGTGAAGTCGCTAGGAGTAGTTGGTGGGTGTGGTTAGTGGAGTGTTTATCCTCTGGTTACTTATAATGACTAGAACTGGAGTCGTATAGATGTACGTACTTCCTCACTTCCTCGATCAACCGCTCTTCGTGCTGCTCCAGCTTCGCTCGTGTTTTTAAAAATGGCGGTCGTGAAAACAAACCAAACCGGGAAAGTAGGGAAGCGGAAGTGCGTGTACAGCGGATGTAGAGTGGACCAATCAGAGCCCTCTTGTCTGCGAGGCTTCTGCGGTGGTCACAATTTTTGGGAGGTGCGCGCAGAACATCTGGGAAGGTGGGGGGGCTACGCAGACACTGTCTGCGACGCTATCTGCGAGGACTGGGTTGTCAGCATAAATTGGCCTTTACTTGACTTAGAAATGAAGGGAAACTCCTCCTGGTATGAGTCCTTGAAGCGCTGGCCCTTCCCCTTAGCCATGCTTTCTTTAGAGATTAGTACTACGCTACATCTTCATAAAAGCTTGAAACGCCATGCTTTTGTTCAGAAACTTCGTGAACAAAGGCCAGACGATAGCGTGCCATGGATGATCTAATAGCATATTGATTGGCTGAGAGAACAAGCAATAGCCAATGAAATTTGGCGTAGTATCTGCTGCTTGGAACGAAGCGGTGTTTTATCAAATACGAATCCCACCGGTAATGGACTTCGAAAATGACCCATGAAAATTGGCAAAATCGTATTTTATTGTAGTAAATTCGTATTTTCGTAATCAAAACGACAAATCATAATAAATACGATTTATTCGTAGTAGTTGGCAGCTATGAAATTATTATTTTAAAAATGGATCTCCAAGCTATTAACCTGACTACTGAGAACCACTGGAACATTCACAATAGAGAGAGAGATTGAGGGAGAGAAGAGAGAGATCTGCAAAACATCATTTTTCTCTTTGCACACTTTTGAACTGAATGTTTTCTGGCTCTGCCTCTCAGATGTGTAGAATTCCGGCTGCTGCCTTTCGTGATGACAGGGTTTTTGCACACTTTACAAACTGGCATTTGCTGTTCCACGTCCTCCTCGCGATACGGGTCAGTCCATGAAATGATGTTACTTTTCATTGGTCCGGGTTTACATAATCATTTCATCTTTAATTTCCATGATTTAAAGAAATATTTAGCAGATCATCCATAAATATTGTTTGAAGAAATAAAATAAATAAAAAAATGAAGTTTTCTTTTGAAATAAAGAAATGTGAAACCTTTTCTTCCCCTGTGACTGGACACGGATGACACGTTTTTTTTGTGACATGGAATATTTGCTGACTTTGAGCTTAAATAAACCTTCATTACTTTCTGGGAATTTCAATAAAATTAGTTTCATGGTACTTGCAATTTAGTTTTGCACTCACATAATAAAGTTAAGAAGGTTCTATAAACTATTTAGCTTCGAATTCATCCACTATAAATAGGTTGTGAACGTAACATTGCGGTGTCCTACCGTGTTACGTTAGAAACCAGGCTTATAAAAAATGATAAAACGAGTTGAAATCATGATTGATGTTTTTAATATAAAGAAGAATGTACTATAAAACGATGTAGGTAGAAAGAAATTTAAACAAACGGCAATAAAAGAAATTATCGATGTTTTTTTTTCTCACATCCTGACTTGGTGTCCACTCACTTCCTGGTTCGTTCACAACCTGCGAGACCTATTTACTCAATCTAGGTCAGCTGAACTGACGCGAGAGAACTTCTCGCGGGATCTCGCACACCACAACACATGCTCGCGTCGCTATCAGATCTATTCATAAAACACTAAAAAAGGATCTGCATTAGTCACAATGCCTCACAGTTTTGTTCTGAAATTGTGTTTTGAGACCTTTTAACCTATATTAACAAACATTTCTGGGACATTTTGAAAAGTTTGTGTCTTCGTTACACGCGCAACTTCGTGGGGTAGGGTGCAAGTTCTTGTTATTTTAAGAAATTAAGCTAGAGAAGTGCAGATATAAGTGTGACTAAGTAAAGTAATGAATTCAGTAATCTCATTTACCCCATATAGGATGAAACTGTTTCCTGTTAATGACTGTTATTGTTCAAATCTTAGATTTTATGAAGTTTGTGAAATACTGGTATTTCATATTTTCAGTGTTTATGATGTTGAACTAATATTTCTAATGAATTCTTATTCAGTGTTAATGTTTAAAGTAAGCAAATAAAAGCAAAAAATTGATTTTATCAATATTTTTCCTTTATTTTTAAAAGCTTGTTCGTGTCCTTGTTACATTAGCAACCGGGTAAATATTTATGGATTTTATCATACATTGTAGAGCAGGAGTTATCTTAACAACTATGTTCTATTTTCTTATATGGTCAATGCTTCATGGAAATAAAAGTTGTTTTCAGTTGTAAATTGTTTTAAGTGACTCCCTCTATGTCACATTTTGGTCACCCCATTTCATGAAATCCAAAAAAATCCAAAAAAATGCCAGATGACTGACCCCTTACTAGTTCTTTTAGGAACCAATTCGTCCGCTTCCATTTTTAATTTGTCACTGAAATTGACAGAGCTTACACGGTAGCCTATGCAACACCAGCGACTGCGCGAACTGAGTCAGCGCTGTAAACCGGAACCAGGAAATCTTCCCGCCGGCAGTGTTGCCAGATACTGCTGACGTTTTCCATCCCAAAATATGTTCAAAACGCACTTAAAACCGCCCAATCTGGCAACACAACCGAAACTAGAAAATCTTCCCGGAAGTTCCTTTCAGCACTAGATGTCGCCCGGGATTGGTTGGCGAGTGCGTGACGTTATTGTTTTCTTTACCCTTAGGCAGCCTGTCACGTTACTGCCTGAGGGACAGTGAGAAAACCACCGGGAAATGTTTTAAACACGAAATGAACGCAAGTCGGAAGATGACCATAAAATACTCGATAGTTACGATATAATAATTTTTATGTATCGCATGCAGAATTTTCGGCGATATATCGAGTATATTCGATATATCGCACAGCCCTACTCAATGTCCCATTGTAGCCTCAATTTTTCAAAGGATTCGCACGGCGGAGGGGGACGGACAACCGGCACCCCCCCCCCCCCCCCCCCCCCCCACTCCCTCGCCATGGTGAGCGCCCTCATACTAAATTTTTCTAGAAAAACCCCTGAACTTGACAGTCATGTGCTGCTTGTTTGTTTGTTTTTTTATTTTCTGAATCCTGTCGCCTACTGCATTACGCATGCAAACTGAGCACGTGCTGTAGCTGTTGCTGAGGATTTTTACGGAGCTTATTAATCACGTTCATGTTCTGTAAAATATCATGAATGGACACAAACCTAACAGTGAGGATGTAAAGATTTACCCAATACCCAAGATTGACCCACAGTGCTGTAGTGGTTAGCGCTGTCGCCTCACAGCAAGAAGGTCCGGGTTCGAGCCCCGGGGCCGGCGAGGGCCTTTCTGTGCGGAGTTTGCATGTTCTCCCCGTGTCCGCGTGGGTTTCCTCCGGGTGCTCCGGTTTCCCCCACAGTCCAAAGACATGCAGGTTAGGTTCACATGGGGTGGTTAAGTGCCCTTGATCAATGCACCGAACCCCCAACTGTTCCCCGAGTGCTCTTAGCATGGCTGCCCATTGCTGTGTGGGTTTTTCTTTTTTCCTCACTGCTTCAGAGAGGTTAAATACAGAGAGGATTTTCACAAGTGTTCATGTGATGAATAAAGTTCTTCTAAAAAAGGGGTTTTGTGGGGTGGGTTCATAAAAGAATGAGAACACTTGGACGACCACTCTCCTCCTCGTTTCTCACTCACTCCACGCCCTTGATATCTTAGACCTTTAAACCCAGAATTTCTCACACACCTGTCTTTGTCTAATTTAATCTGCTTTTATTTTTCTTTCCTCACTTTACTGTCCTTGCTGAGACTCGAACTTGGGACCTTCTGCTTTGAAGTCTACCAGTTTACCACGGAGGATACGGTCGCAACAAAGGAATTAAACATTCCACTCGATTAGTCGACCCTAATCTAATCGTAAATCTCCGAGAATCACCTCCGTGAATCCAGATTCACCCGATTTGTCGAAATCACCTGTAACATATCAAAGTCCTTCCCATGTCATGTGGCGTATAGGGTGGCGCTGATCTCCCTTTCCTTAGCCCTCGGCCTCTCACCTATTCCATAGCTAGGGTTACAGTGGGGTGGCGGGTCCTCTCTGGTAACGGCGAGAGTTTGACTCTCCACTCGCATCTGTATTGCAGCGTGCCTTGCCAGACAGCAGTAGGTACCATTTTTATGACGGTCTTTGGTACGACCCGATCGAGAGGCGGACACGCTAACCACTCGGCCAACCTGTAACATGTACTTTTTCAGTTATTTCACTTTTGAGCTCCGGCTTCTGTAAAGGCCTTAAAGAGAGAACTCTGATTTCTTGTTAAATCTTTTTGTACAGTCAGTCACACAACAACTCTTTCCTATTTTCGATATATATTTTTTTGTGGCATTAGAGCTGTGCTGTTTCCGCCTGTGGTGAAGTCACGTTGAGCCTCGGTCACAACCAGCTGTATGTGCTCCTACGGCCGGTCTACGTGCAAGAAACGCATGTAGGGCGCGTGTGAAATGCACAGAGGGCACGCATGTGACGTGCTGATTTTCGAGCCGTAGACCGGCCGCAGAGGTTCTTTGTCATGCCAAACAAACTCTACGGGCACTTAGGTTTTTTCAGGTTGCAAGACAAACTTACGGCGAACGTGCGTCTTTCTCCATGAACAAAAAAAACGCAGCGATTTGGGGAAACGCCAAAAATCATACGTCCGGTTGTGACCTAGGCTTTACCTACTTATAGTCCAGTACAGTGCAGCACAAAGGCTGTTCTAACTCGAATACAAAAGGCCAATTTACGCTGACAACCCAGTCCTCGCAGATAGCGTCGCAGACAAGAGGGCTCTGATTGGTCCACTCTACATCCGCTGTACACGCACTTCCGCTTCCCTACTTTCCCGGTTTGGTTTGTTTTCACGACCGGCGTTTTTAAAAACACGAGCGAAGATGGAGCAGCACGAAGAGCGGTTGATCGAGGAAGTGAGGAAGTACGGACATCTATACGACTCCAGTTCTAGTCATTATAAGTAACCGGAGGATAAACACTCCACTAACCACACCCACCAACTACTCCTAGCGACTTTGTGCCCCCTTGCGTTGTGGCGGTGAATAACATCGCGCACGCCTATTACTCCCCGCTCAACGATAAATTACAACTGTCTGCGAAAAGCTATCTGCGAAAGCCTTGTCGCAAGAGCATGCAGAGGCCTTAAGACGTTTGTGAATTCGATGTGGTTGTGTCCGTGTCTCAGTGCATTTCCAAATAAATTCAACCGACTTGTTTCTTACTGAAAAGAGACCCCCCCCCCCCCCCCCCCCCCCCTTCGCGGTAAGACAGCAGTATGAATTGTGTAGTTTACGCACAGCAGTTTGGTAAAAGTCTCACAATATGGAATTTTTTTTTTTTTTTTTAGTTGAGTCACGACAGTAACGAGCATGTGTTACATAAATACACGAGTCCTTGGGATTGTTCACCACAAGCAACCAATAATTAGTGATGGTGGGCTTTTAAGTCAGAACTCCAGCACAGCCGGAGAGCAGCAGGCAGAACTTTCCAGAATGTGAGCGAGGGGGGGAAATGAACCCAATCGAGCTGAACTCCAGACTCTGATCTACTCGAGTATAGGAAATAAAAAAGGCTTGAGCTACAGGAATAGTTTTACTAGATTTTTATTTTTTTTTTAAGCAGGTTGGTGTCAGGATATCGAACAAAAAGCTGCAGTTCCTTCAGACTTGATACAAAACTGTTGGCTTTCTTTGCCTCCTCGTCCTCAGAGTATCCGACTGAAGGAAGATTAACTGCGAACTTTAGCTTGAGTGTTTTAATGTTTATTACTTCCTCCAAACAGGAGTCGTAAGACAGTTACTGCTCGGTTGAGTTTAGAAGCAGTGCTTATTCTGGGCTTTGCTGCTCATGTTTGTCTAATGTGTGCTTTATTTCTGCCACTCAGTGGTGTAGATGGCGTTTTCAGATTATCCATCCGAGGTTGTCGTCAGGGCGATATCTCAGAACATCGCTGCACTCAGCAGATGGGCCGATTAGATTGTGGAATTGATCTAGACAGGGTCAAACGGCTCAAATAGTTTTTCTTCAGACGCATGAATGGCTTCCTTCCTGTTTATAGTACAAGCATATTTTAGGCATATTTCTGTCATACGGCTCTGTAACACGAAGGACGAGACTCGTTGGCCGTGGTCGCATCCCCATGGACGCTTTTGGCGCCGAGTTCCGCTCGTTTTCTCGTCTGTCCTGCAGAACGTTCATGTGCTCTGGTCTTTCACGATGCAGAAGGAAATCAAACTCCTCTGAAAGGTCACTTCTGATCCTCAAGTAGCTGATACTTTCCCCCCCATTGTAATGCTGATCTGAGAGAATTCAGCAGAGTTAGCTTCCGTTTCTCTCTTTAGATTCCTTTCAGCACTGTTGATATTTATTTCCCTCTGCTTTCGCTCATTCGTCCCTAAAGCAGCTTTCACGAGTCTTTCATGCAACTTTGTACTCTTATGGCCCTTTTCCACTACCCTTTTTCAGCTCACTTCAGCCCGACACGGCTCGCGTTTCGACTACCTTAGAGCAGCACGACTGAGCTCACTTCAGCCCTGCTTAGCACCCAAAACTTGCACGGTTTTGGAGTGGGGCTGAAGCGAGCCAAACCGAGCCGAGTGAGGCTGGGAGCATGAGCAGACACTCCCCTGTGCACTGATTGGTGAGGAGGAGTGTCCTCACACGCCCACACATGCCCCGCGAGCACGCTGGGATCTGTAAACACTGTATACCCGGAAGGAGAAGAATTACGAATTACGAGAATTTCTGAAGCCTTATGCGCCTCGCCTCATCTATACGCTCTTGCCAGTATCTGTTGGCGTTGTCGGTGACAACAAGCCATAGCACCAAGACCAGCAACACTAACGACTCCATGTCCTCCATGTTTATTGTTTACTATCCGGGTCGTGAGACTACCGCTTAAAAGCTCACTGATGTCACTGTTTGCGCCGCCTAACGACATCACGTGACGTCCACCCACTTTCGCTAACTCCACCCAATGTGTCCACCCACTTCCAGCCAGCACGGTTCAGTGCGGTTGTAGTCGAAATGCAACTCCAACAGCCCCACTCGGCCCGACTCAGCACGGCACGGCTCAGCCCGACTCAGCACCGCACGGCTCAGCCCAACTCAGCCGCGTTGGTAGTGGAAAAGCGGCATTAGTATTCCGAACAGGGTCCCCCCCCCCCCCCCCCCCCCCCCCCCAATTTTTCAGATTTGGTTTTAAATTTTATAACATAATTAATGACTGGAATGTCATTAATTTACTCAGTAAATATTGCTAGCATTAAGTTGCCATGGTATAAGAGGGATGGAACACTGGATTTGTTCTTGGGGGAAATAAATGTTGGGGCGTTGACTAGGGTTGGGCGGTATCCAAATTTTGATACCTTTAAACTGTCTCTGTGTTTTCCCGGGGTATACGGTATTACCGAGAAAAAAATATTTTTGTTTCGGCCTACTGTGTAATGTGCGCCTATACCGGCGGACCTTGTCCAGACCTGCGCCTGTGCCTCAAATGTACTATTTAAAAGCAGCATAGCGAATTATGTGCATTGTGGTATGGATTAAGCAGCAAAGCGAATTTTGTGCATTGATGAATGGATTAAGAGATATTTCAAAGCATCACGCAACTCTTCCTTCATCTTGAAAATAGCATTCAACTGTCGTTTACACGTCTGCGTTGAAACGCCATTTGCAGCACTATTTCACCTACTCCATCAAAAAAAAGTACACGATGAGCAGGATCATACCCTTTCAAGCATGGGAAATAAAAAAAAGAAAAAGAATCAACCAACACCCAAGTCCGTTTAGACTGCGCGATAAACCATATATTCTTCAGCACAAATGAGGCGAACCTAATTCAAATGCGTGATAGCTGCACAAGGCAAAATCATATGGGCCCACGTCATGCCATGGCGGGGAAATTAATAATCAAATGGCCTTACCTTGCTTAAAACGTTGTCTTGATCACATAACTCCTTACAATTATTCCACTTAAATCCATACGGTTTAACACACCCAACAAAGATAGCAAGCGCATTGCTAATTCCCACCAGAAACCTAACAGTTTACGCTACGATGTTTTCTTCCGTTTCTTCAGTAGATGACATTTCAAACGTTTATTACCCACATCCCAAATGTCATACGTTATTATTTTACCTTGTTGTTACTCATGTAACCTACTCAAAACACAACTCATTGGAGAGATCTCGTGGAAGTGGAGTACCCCAGGCTATGGTGTGCCTTAGGGGACATATTAGATTTTTTTCGATTTTGCGCGGTCATTTACATTATTGCTGGCTCTTCCTTTTCGTTTGGTTTGAAACCAAAATACTGCCACACTGCCGATGTTGTGTATTTTTTTTTGCTACTAACTCGTTATCTTGACTTGCCATCTTTCAACCGCGGTCTCAGTCTCTTGCGAAGCTTTCTGTCAGACTCCAAATGTCACGCAGGGTTGCCATGGTAACGACATAAACAACCTGCACGCGATGAGAACTTCTTTAGGAAATTGATAGAATTAGTGAAAATACGATCACACAGTTATTCGGGATGATCTTCAATTTATTATTTTATATTATGACCTCATGTACTCCATATTTATTTAGATATTATATATTTTTTTAAAATGACGGTAATGAGACCGATACCGTTGGTACTTTTGGATACCTTGGGATACCTTCTTACCGTAATACCGCCCAACCCTAGCGTTGACGGGAACTCTGCTTCACCTCAGCTCCTCTTATATCAGCATGGGTCTCCCTTCAAAAATCAAAACCCTCGTTAAAATTGGAAATAAACAGAAGGTTTTAGAATTTTGAAAACAAAGAAAGTAAATGTTGAATATATTCTAACAGCAACCGAGAGCACCTGAAAGGGAGAGCCAAGCCGCCATTTTGAATCCTCATTCACGGCTGTAATGCAAATTGCTTCCTCCTCGGTATACACTTCCATGGCACTTCCATGGCAGGAAAAAAAAAAACTACATTTTGCCGCCTATGTAGTCCCCTATTTATACAAAATTGAGTCATTCAGGATTCAGCCATGTTTTTGCTCGGTGTTAGCAACAGTTAGAGGTTTTTAGCTTTCTCCTGAAATGTTTTCTTTTATTTCTTCTTCCTCAGGGTAGTAAAACTCGCTTTCGCTGTGAACACTGTTATTGCTATCCATGCTGTAAAATTAATGCTATTCTCCTGAGAAATGCTGGCAAAAATTTATAAGATTTTTGATAATCTTATTATTCTTTTAAAAAAGATAAATGTTGACAAAAAAATGCTACTGTGTTTGTTGTGAACGAGCGAGTTGCCAGATGTCCGTACTGTAGGATACGGACCCGCTCGCCAGCCAATCAGAGTGCAGGATTTGATGGAAACCGGACCGCAAAAAAATATTTAAGGTTATACACCCAGGCCCCTTTTTCCATGGAATAAAAATGTGTTCTATTCCCTTCTAGTGGGTTTATTTATTGATGGCATGCGATATTTGTATCGTATCACTTATCCTCGATGTATTACGACACTCTGTTCAATGGAGAATGAGCATGCAATAGTGCACATTGTCAAGACAACACTGTCGCACGTCGGAGCTGATGCGGATATCCACTGGGAACATTTCTGCTACGCATGCACACATGGCTTTGTCGGCCAGGAGAGAGAGAAGACGGGGTTAATTCAGTGCTCGGTTTCAGCACTAAATAAATAAACTGAAAGTAAAGATGCGCTGAACACCCGAAAGATTACCAAAACTTCATTATGTTCAGGGCTTGACATTAGCACTTGCCCGATGGCCCGGCGGTGTTTTTACGTCGTTTGGGCCAGTTCGGGCCACTAAATTTGGCCAAACAGTGGCCTGGGCGGGCCCGTATGTTTTCGATACAAATTAACACATTTTATGACTCATGTTTTACCCAGAATTGTGAAGAAATTGTTTGTAAAATGCACCTTTTCGATACGAGGTCCGCCATCTTTGTTTTCGTCACGCTCTGCTCCATGGCAGGAGTGTGTCATCTTCGTGCATCTTCGGAGATGTTCGGCGCTGTTCGGAAGCGTCATTTTGGCGGGAAAATAGCATCTTGTAGACGAAGACGGTTGCAGCAAGGAGACCATCAGAACGGTGAAATTCAAATAGAAATATGTTCAAACTCCACGCTCCCCAACCTGGCCAAGGCCAGGTAAACAGTTTAAATATGATTGTGCATAAATTAACTATCAGGTGTTAACGAACGGCTTCATTTTGAACTCGGCAGCCAATCAGAGCGCGTGACGTCACGCTCGGTTTACAACTCGCCAAATCGTAAAACAGCATTTCACCACACGCACTTCAGCTTCAGATGGGGTAAAATTGTTCACACTTTGTATATTAAGATCAAAATTTCAGGATACGCTGCCAAGAAATATGGCTACACGTGTATCAACTTTTAGTGATTAAAGAATTGAAGTATAAATGTTGGTTGCTATGACTGAAATAGAAGAACAGATAAAATAATGTGGTAAATTAGATCTGATCCCATATATTATATTATATTATTCAAATATCCAAAAATGATGAAATCTATCAAAATAGCCAAACTAGGTCTACATTAGTTCATTACAACAAAAAGAACTATTCTGACCCTCTCTGGTACAACCAGACCATGCTAAACCCAGTATACCCCCAGTTGCTAGGCTATCTGCTGTTCCCATGGCAACAGTTTATGTAAATGAGCTGAATTTGCAAAAATGTACTACTAGTTCCCCCAAGGACATATCCTGAAAATTTGTTTACATCTTGTCTTATTAAAAAAAAATACAACATTTCACCCCTTGTTGGCTCACCTGAGCATACCTGTTAATTAGCTAATTAACAGGTAATTAGGGTTATAAATCACCCCCGAGCAGGTAAGGCTTTGCAAAAATCTCACTAGATTATTCCCCAAAGTCCACCCTTTCAGGAAATGTATGGTTTGTCAATGATTCTCATGATATTTTATTAATTAAGAAATAAAACTTCATGGGCAATAAAAATGCCCATTTAAATCCAGCATGATAAGGGTTAGTATGCCACCCTCACCTTTCATCCAGACTCAGGACTGGCCTGTGTGTGTCTTGTGGCTATTATATAAAGGTGTATTTAAAAAGTTCATTGTACCTCTATTTCTATAAGAATATCTACAGTGGTGAGAATTCAATATCTACAATGTTGAGAATATATGAGCCGAAGTTGAAACCATGACAAAAAAGGAAAATATGTCTCCGTCACACAGGGTGGGTTACAGGCAAAGCTTATTCTATAAACAAGTTAGTTGCATGGTGAGGCAAAACTTAGCTTATTCTAAAACTTATACAAACAATTGTTAATGTAAAACAGTAATCAACAGCATGTGTTAAACGAACAGAGAACAAAAACAAAGGACATTTTTAAATGCAACTAAGAAATTGATAGAACAAGAAATGCAAACAATAAAATATCAATGTGAACGAACAATAAAGATATAATAATGTTAGCAAAATATGAATCTTATTTTCATTAATTTCACCGTAAAATGCACCAGAATGCACGAATATGAATTGAAAAATCAAAAATTTCTGGGGGAGAGCTCCCGGACCCCCCTCTTTGTGCAAGCACCTGCGGTGCTTGCAGGTGTTTTGGGTACCGCGCGCATTCGGGCCACCACGTTTTCCATTTGGGCCAGTAACTTTTCAATTCCACTGGCCCAATGGGCCACCAGTGGTAAATGCTTAATGTCTAGGCCTGATGTTCTTCATGCATATTTACAAGAGAAAAACATAGCAACAGACACAAAAAAACTGGAAAAGACACACGTCGGAGATGTCAAACTTCTGCGCTAGCAAGCCACTGACAGTTTGTACATAAATACGGCCACGAGGTTTGCATCATTAAAAGCGGAAGATTTAAAGTGCGTATCACGGGTAAATTCAGGAGCAAGATCAGTGTAATTCTCCTATTTTATATTAAACTTTGGTCAAATATCTGTCACCTTCTGCATTTTGTGCAATTTTTTTACCTTGCACAATACCAGAAAAATTCAGTTGAAATCGAGCCATTTGAGTTGAATTGGTCCGCCTCTGAAAAAACTTGGCGTTTGGATTTCCCGGCAAACATTGATTTTCGTGACGTCGCTTGCGGGACGCCTCCCTCTGAATCCTACGTCAGCGCTGGTTTGTTTATGAGAAAACGACCTGGTGGTTTTCTGCAAATTTCTTCAATGTTATCGCGTAATTATTAAAATGGTTAACAGATGTAGCGTAGGAGGGTGTAGCAACACCAATCTTGATGGGATTAGTACTCATCGTTTCCCAAAAGACCGGACAATGAGAGAGAAATGGGAGCGCTTGGTCTACACAGGCTGTGCACTGAAACCGTGCAAAGCTCTCGCAGCCTGCTGGCGCTTCTGCAGGTGACGTCACGAATCTGGCTCCAGACTCCCTTGGGATTTTTCAAGACGCGTTTTATTTTTTTTCTGCCTTGTGCAAAATTACCCTTCTGGATGAGTGTGTAAAGGGACATGCTTTCATTAAAAAAAAAAAAAAAACAAACTAAATTGGTCCAGAATATGCACTTTAAAGAGACGGATGTGCCGAACACCTGAAAGGCTACCATAAACTCCACTGGATATTCTTCACGCATATTTGCAAGAGAAAAACAGACCAATGGACATGGAAAAACTGGAAAAGAGAGCAATAGCGGAAATCTTGTCAAAGTTCTGCGTGGAGGTGAGGAAAAGTGACGGAGACTTTGACAAGAGGACTTCACTCAGCATAACCCTTTTTGTTTTGCAATGTAACCATGAACTACGGCCAAAAGTAACTGAGCTTGAACTGTAAACCTGTATATAGCTTGTATGTAAGTTGGGTGGTTGCTCAGGCTTTTTGTAATCGTACCATTTTTATTGTTGGAACTTTGATGGTGGTGTAGTGGTTAGCATGGTTGCCTCACAGCAAGAAGGTTCTGGGTTTGAACCCAGAGGCTGACGAGGGCCTTTCTGTGTGGAGTTTGCATGTTCTCCCCGTTACAGGTCTGCGCGGGTCGGATTTCAGTCCTGCCCGCGCCCGCATTGTGCAGTCCCGCCCGCGCCCGCAGAGAATTATGATTTTCAGTCCCGCCCACGCCTGCCATAAATTTGTCCCGCTCCCGCCCGCAAATCCCATATGATGCAGACGTTCGTTATTTCTCAGGAAAGTTCTTGTCTTGACACAGCGTGATGGTGCCCCGCCCCCTACTTTGAGTGGATTTGAGCATAAATATCTACAGCTCACGTTCACGTTTGTTATTGTTTACCTTGTTTCTGAATTCAGCATGTAGTGTCTCTAATAATAATAATAATAATAATAATAATAATAATAATTAGTGCTGTCAAGCGATTAAAATATTTAATCGCGAATCGCACATTTTTATCACATGAGAAACCATTGTAATTCTCTGATCAGCATAAAGTGAATGGGCTTGCTTTGTACCAATGTTTTTTTTTTTTTTTTTTTTTTTTTTTAATTGCAAAGCAGAGCTAGTAAGAGAAGTGAATTGATTTACTGCTTGAGTTAGTCTACAACTCTATTCAGAGAGACAGGTTACACAGTGACGGTAGGCTTGACTCAATGCTATCCCAGAAATCCTTCCTGTAATATGCAAATTTGGCCGCCTCTGATTGGACAGCCAAATTTGCATATTACAGGAAGGATTTCTGGGATAGCATTGAGTCAAGCCTACCGTCACTGTGTAACCTGTCTCTCTGATTAGAGTTGTAGGCTAACGCAAGCAGTAAATCACTTCACTCATGGTTCTCTTGCTAGCTGGGTGTGAACTGCGAGTCATTAGAGTGATCAAAGGATTTCCCGTTAGGGTGATCAATGGCAAATTTAAGATGCCATTCCTCACTCAATCTGGCAATCTGACACTCTCTGCAAATTTAGGCATCTTAAAATGTTTTTATTAATGCCAAATAAAATATCCAGCACAAATTATATATGATAGAAATAAATTAATAATTTATAAATTTTATTTCAAACACGTTTTTAGTTAGCGGGACTGCAGCTTGTCACCGCTCCCGCCCGTGCCGCATATGTGCACTTCCGGTCCCGCCCGCGCCCACAATGAGCTTTCAAAATTTGTCCCGTGCTGCACTGCTTTGCGGCGGGTCCCGCGGGAGTGCAGGGCTCTACTCCCCGTGTCCGCGTGGGTTTCCTCCGGGTGCTCCGGTTTCCCCCACAGTCCAAAGACATGCAGGTTAGGTTGACGTGGGGCGGCCTTGGGCTGAGGTGCCCTTGAGCAAGGTACCGAATCCCTGACTGCTCCCTGGGCGCTCTGGTGTGGCTGCCCACTGCTCTGGGTGTGTGTGTGTTCACTGCTTCAGATGGGTTAAATGCAGAGGATGAATTTCACTGTGCTTGAAGTGTGCATGTGATGAATAAAGGTTTCTTCTTCTTGACTTTGTACATTGGATTGACAGAACATTGAATTGCATTCAATCAGAATCAGCATTCAGTATTGGGAAGTCCCCCCCCGTTAACTTTTTTGTAAAATCTATAATTGCTCCATCAAATGTGTATGAATAATAATATTGGCTGGGATTTTTTACGTGATATATCAGATATATTCCATTCAGCTGCTCGTCTTTGACTCTTTCAGTATTATGCTAGCTGAATGGAATATATGTGATATACCACTCAAAGCCAGCCAATGTTATTTAATTCTGCACTGTTCCTTGTAAGCAAATTTGTGATCTTGACTGCTTTTTGTACAAAAGGTCAGACTTTTCCTCATGACTAATCACTTCTCGTGAAGCATGTGTTCAGACGACACACTTGATGGATTTGATCTAAAATGGATCATGCGGTTTTGCACAAACTTGTGGATTCATGAACCACTCGAGCGCACACTGTCATTCAAGTGAAAAGGGGGAGTGCTGCATACTAAACGACTCTGACCTTTATGGAAATAGTTCAGATTCTACGTTTCGCTCAAGTCGTCAGGAATATAACTTTTGTAATAAATTGCTGCGATCAGAAAAGAACAAAAAATGGAAGCATGATTAGTGGTCAGACTTTTCAACTCCTCCGTCTGCATGCATGCAGGGACATGAATGTTATATATTACTTACCGATCTATCCATCCATCGCCAGTCAAAAGGTTGGATCCACCTTCTAATTTTTTTATTTATTTATTTATTTTTTATTAATTAAATCACCTCATGTCTTAAAGTAATGATGGATGCTGTTTCTTGACATGGTATGGATTATTCGAGTTGTGGAATCGGGCTGTTTCCTGTTTGACCTCCAATGCATTAAGAAGGCAAAAAAAATTGCACTAACTTTTCACGAGGCACCTGTTAATTGAAAAGCGTTCCAGGTGACGACCTCATGAAGCTGGTTAAGATGGCGACGATAGTGTGTAAAGCGTCAAGGTAAACGCTGGGTGCTATGAAGAATCCTAAAATATGAAACGATTTTGACACTAGTTTACTGCGTAATTAGTTATACAGACACGAGTGTTTTACTGGGAAATACAGCACTCGTGTTTTTCATCCGAGGTCCATCCAGGACATGGAGAACCAAAACCGTGACCCAAATCTCTATAGGTCACTTGTGAGGAAGTTGATGTTTTGATAAATTTGGGTACTTTTTTTTTGGTCTGTGAATGTGTCGATATAATAAGAGAACCACCCGGCTTGAAGATCTGAAGTTTATCTTCTTGTGAAAATCCATTTCAGATCTGAGTGGTATATCAGATGTATTCCATTCAGCTAGCAGGATACTGAACGAGTTGAAGATGAGTAGCTGAATGGAATATATCGTATGTACCATGGGAAAACGGCTATTATTATTATCCATAGTCAATGGAACAGTTATGAAGCAAACCTGGCGGTCATGTTGTCTTCCAAATCATCAGTCGCTCACTCGCGTGGAAGTTTGACGTGTAATAGACCCTTCCCACTGACGTCACCGGAAACCGGAAGTAAACAGACCCTGCGCCATATTGGAAGACCAACAAACTCGTGATCAGGGGGAAATAACGGCAGCGCGTGGAATTTAAACCCATGAGGCACTTGATTCATCAAAAACCTACAATGGTAAACTTTTGTGCTGTGTTAGGGTGTTCCAACAAAGCTGATGGGAAAGGTGAAAAGAAGTCTTTCTACAGAATACCAGCTGTAATTGAGACACAAGGGGAGCAAACCAAGGAGCTTTCTGCCAGGAGACAGAGAATAAGTGCATTACTGAGTGTCTGTGAGCAAAGGAGAGCCTGAACGTTGCAACCTCCCTATTGGCTGTTTATTGGTTGTTTGTAAAAATGTATCAATTGTTGCCCTTCATCGCGGACTCGAGAGACGAGACCTGACGAGTTAGTTCGTTGGTAGCAGAACAAAATGTCTGGACACAAATCGGGTTTTCAGAAAAGGAAAGAAAATAAACAGAGGGTCGAAAATACAAAAAAGGAGGCAGAAAATGCAAAACGAGTTAAGGTAGGACAAATGGTTACTTTTCTGAGGCAGCCCGCCGTGGCTGCCTGCAGGCTTATTTATTATAGCCCATTTAGTTAAAATAGTTGATCTAAAATGTTTATAGTTATGTGATGGTTGTCCTCAGTGTTCGAACTATGCCGATATTTTCGGGGGGTCCCTTTTTTTCCCTGGGGGGTGCTTGCACTTGTCTCAGAGCGCGGATCTCCAAACACAAGAAGCCTATCTTACGCACATATCACGCGGGCTCCACACCTCCACACACGCATCGCGTCTGAAGTCATAACTCATCAGGGAAAATCGTGTCCGCATTGGCATGTTCAAAAAACAACCTCGCGTCAGCAATGATACCACACGCAAGAACAAAAAAAACAGTCAGGCTACTCAACAACCAACCTGGCAGCAGCAGTCGTTGTCATATCGGTTTATTTTATCTTTGATGTAAACACAACACTTCGGATATGCAAATGCTTCCCGTTAGACACGATTGCTCTGTCAATAAACATCATTTTGCCAATATTTTAGAGACCCCCCAACATTTCCCAAATCATGTTTTCAAGGGATCTCATGTCTGTTTCAGGGGATCTCGGATCCCCCGCGTACCCCCATAGTTCGAACACTAGTTGTCCTGATTTAGATTGGTGTGGGTTTTTTTTTTTTGGGGAGGTTGTGCGATGTTGCACCCGGGTCCAGATTAGGGCAGAACCGACCCTGGCTACATTTCAGGTGTAGTTTGTTTTATGTATGCATGTACTTGCATAGATGTGTACTTGGTCTTCCAATATGGCGACTACCGAAATCTCGCGGCGCAGTGACGTCATGCGGGAACCCTCTATACATATCTTCTGGCCTTTTCAATTCACTGCAACAGTTTACTGTGGATTCTGTCAGCAAACAAAGAAATGCTTCTGTTCATGCGCAGCAAGCAGGAAACTTTCTCATTGGATATTCGCATCAGCGCCGACGTGAGACGTCATGTCTTGACAGCCATGCAGTATCGTAAACCAGATTCAGCAACCTTACCCCGGATAGTGAAATCAACAAGCAGATTGGAAAAGCTGCCACAATGATGTCCAACTTGAAGCGATGTGCTTGGGACAACAGCAAACTACTTCTTCTCCTCCTTTCTACCAAAATCCAAATACATTGTGCCTGAATCTTCAGCACACTTCTGTACAGCAGCGAGTCTTGGAGCACCTACTCCCGCCAAGAGAAGCTCAAGTCCTTCCACATGCACTGCCTACATCAAATTCTGGGCCTAACTTGGAAGGACAAAATCACTAACTATGACATCCTAGAGAAGGTCAAACTTCCCAGCATGCTTACCATCCTTAAGCATCGCAGATTACGCTGGTTTGGGCACATACCGTACATAGGAGGGCAGACGGTAGAATTCCCAAGGACATTCTGTACAGGGAACTCTCCACTGGAAGTCGTAAAACCGGCCGTCCACTTCTACGCTTTAAGGATGCAGTCAAACAAGACCTAAAAGCCTACGACGTCAGTCCTCATTCATGGGATCTTAAGGCTAACGACAGGGAAGTCTGGAGATCAGCCTTCCACCATGGAGCCGAAGCAGCAGAGAACAAGATCGGGTAGCTGGCCGAGGCAAAGAGGGGGCGCGGAAAAGTCCAGACTAGGGATGGCGAAAACTAAAAAAGATCTTGACCGACCACCGAGCCTCATTAGCCGGTTAAAGTCGGTTAACCGAGGAGTTTAAACAGGGATGCAAACGACGCGCCTTTTTCACGGCTCGTGCAGATCCGATTTTTTTTTTTTTTTTGGGGGGGGGGGTTGGAGTGTCTGAATAATTTCATCAGAGTAAATTCTGTATTAAAATTACATGAGCAAATGCCGTTACAGTCCATGAAAAAGCCGTGAAAAAGTCGGCATCTGCGCCTTTAGTTTGTGTGGAGAGAGATGATCTGCAGTAACGTGCATTGTTGGCTACAGACCGAAACATACTTTCAGAATGCACTGGCCAAGGCAGGACTAAACTCCATGTGCCTTCTATTAATTAAAAAAAAAACGAGTAATTTGTAAGCTAAAAAGCCTGTGTCTACACTTTTTTTTTTTTTTTTTTTTTTTTTTTTTTCTCTCGCCGAGTGGCAGCTGTGTTCAACTGGGGCGGGACATGACTGAATGGGTGTTTCTGATTTGTCAGCTGTTGTCCTTACACCGCATGGCATGCCCCAAGCGTTTACAACACAGAATTCCAGGTTCTCCGCTCCAAAATCGGCAGCTTCAAAACGATTTTTTTTTTTTTTTTTTCACGGACAACCAAAAAAAAATTAACCGGTTGACATTGATTCGGTCAAACGGTCATCGGTTAACGTCCCTAGTCCAGATACCGAGAAGAGACCTAATACTTGGCTTTGCCTGCACCAACTGTGGGAGATCCTGCTCATCCCATATTGGGCTTGATAGCCTCGGACATCATTGCAAGTCTTAACCCTGAACTGACCCAAGTGCATTCCGGAGGCTGAAGATTCAACCCTCCTTCTCTTTTTGGGTGGTGACGTAATGCACATAGGATAATACTGCATGCTGTCAAAGCAAATGAATGAAACCTGTTCAAAGGGAATAGAGCACGTGTTTTTATTCCATTGAAAAAGTGTCCTGTGTATAATAATTCCTGATGTTTATTTCACTCCGATGATATCTCTCGTCAGCGGGAAAACATGAGATGGACGTTGTTGGAATGGCGAACCGGTTCAGAATTAAAATTCTTTTGATTGATTAACTTGCGTGGGTTGTTTGTTTATTTAATAATAAAGAACATTATACAGTGACATGAACAGCTCATGTTGAAAATATTTTCACTTGCGAATATTTACCACTTGAAGATAAACTTCATATCTTTGCTCCCCCATGTGATGAACATCTCTATAATAAGCGATCAAGTTTTTCTTTCTCAAATGTCGCCGTTTCTTGATGGACTTTGACCAAATTTGGCAAGTAGGCGCAGTGATTGACCCCGAATTTTGCAGATATATAAACACATTCATGTACGAGCCCCAGGAAGGTCCCTGGGGGGCACAGCATCCACCCATCCCCTCCCTCCAATGCCTTTCACATTACATTTATACACTTATCAACACACACTCTCGAGTGATCTCCACTAAACTTGGCACGGAGGTACAGGAGATGGCCACAATTTGGCAGAGCTCAGAAATTCCATATTTGGGCCCCAGGGGTCCACGGTGGGCCCCTGGGTGGTGGATGTTTTGGATTTTTGTTTGTCTTGGGTGAACATCATCGCCATTTCTTGATGAATCTTCACCAAATTTGACATGGAAGTCTGGGGCCAGCCAGAATTTTGCAACACCGGGTAACCTGCTTGTATTCTGCATGTTTATTTCATAGTTTTGATGTTTCCAGTATTGTTCTATAAAACATGGTTAAAATGGAGAAAAAGCCATGAATTAGGTAGAGGCGTCCAAACTTTTGACTGCTGCTGTAGATCTTGCGCATATTGTATGTATCGAATCTGTTTTTAAAATGAAAACCTCTGCTGTTTGTGCCGATTGGCCCAACAAGGTCGTTACTTGCTGCTAATGAGACCGAGAGCAGTCGGCAGCTTCTTTTGGATCCAGTTTCGTTCTCTGGCATTTGGACGTACCAGAACGATGTGATTTTTGAAAATTTCATCTGATTTGAGGAAAATCTACCAGTGTGTCAAGTGTTCATTTAACAGGCATTTAATATGCAAATGCTCATGATGGTTCAATGAATATTCAAATTATTACTTATACCGATGATTGATTTTTCATCTACTGAATTCTCCTCATGACGTAGTTTGCCCTGAAAACAGTTGGTGGAAGTGGTTCTGTGAACCAGACGAACGTCGAGGAATCTGGGAAGCGGGTGTGTCTGGGCAAGAGCTTTAAAATAGGCCCAAGTGCTCAGACCTCCTGAAGCCACCCCATCGAGAAGACCAGAACCTTGGCTCGGACTGGGTGTACATTTTCTCTTAGTGGTTAAAGTGAAACCAGTGCACTTGATTGGTGCTTTTACTGCGGTATATCAATCATGGACTCTAGTCTAGTCCTGAGGTGCCCTTTTTTATTTTGTAATACTCGTTTTCTTCCAAAGCACACTGAATTACATGATTAATGCAAAGTTCAGGGTTCCCCCTGCGTTCTGAAAAATATTCTCAGCTCCCCCCTTCTTTAATTACAGACTTATCAGGGTGGATGTAATACAAGTTTATACCAACCAAACTGGCACGATTCAAATATTTGTACAGATACAGGCTTCTCCATTACGTTTAAAATTTAGGCTCCACTCCAGCCTTGAATAAGAGACTTGATTTTGGGCAGCCCGTGCACCATCAGGCTAAAATAAACCTCTTTAGTTTGAGCTTACTGACGGTTATTTTAGCAGGGAATTATTCAAGAGAGGTGTTATAGACCTCCCTTTAGCCTTTACTTCAACACACAACTTGATTTTACAATTGAACAGAGTCGAGAAGAATCTTGGAGCAAACAGTGAAAGAATTCGAATTTCCCGTCGATTTATGAAACGAACACAGAAGAACACTGCAATTTTTCATCATCCGTTCGCCACGGGGACTCGGCACGAAACACATCTCCCTTCAGTCGCTTGCCAGCTGACAGCGCTTTCACTTTGGTGGAGGGGGTTTAAACCGACCCCTGTATTTTTGACACTGCCCGATTGTGCTCGGGGACGGTCGGGGCTCTGAGCATGCCTCCCCCCGTGGCTGTTTCAGCCCTTAAATCATCGTCAGTGCTTGAAGAAGCCCCGCCCAAAAAACTTCAACTGCGCCATTGTTTGGTTCATACAAAGATAATTACACCAACACCAGACCCGTTAAGACGCACTGCGACTGGTCAAAAGCGCGGCACCCATTTGGTCATCGTGTAGATTTTTAATGGTCACCATAACACGTCCTCTTTGTTTACACTCTGGCTTCCTGCGGTCTCTTCTTCGTCCGGGGTTGGATTTCAGCAAACAGGGATTTCTAGAAAAGATGACTTATAAGTCACTGTGACGACTGCTAGTAATTTTCTCTTCGTCACGGATGGATTACATTCGTGATTTAACGAGTGAGACGAGTGCCAGCAGGAACCCTGGAAGTTGAAAGGTTTCTTTGTGCAGTGCAGTTTCACAAAGATATATGAGAAATTTTAGAGATTTTTCAAAAAAATGTTTTATTTGTACGTGTTTTAGCCAAAGCTGGAGGATTTGAAGGCCGAAAGCGCTTTTTCTTCTCGTGGTTTTCAGGTTGAGTTCACCTATCAAACAATATTGGCACAGTGCAGGTACAGGACGTTTTATGGAAATGGATTAAGACGTGTCCCGTGCTTTAAACCGTTAATAACGATCACATTGGTGGTCGAGTGGTTTCTGGTTACAGACGGAGCTGTTGGTTGATGATCGATTGGGTTATGGACTTCACATTTTCAGCTGAGCGCAGTTCAGTGTTGCTGTCAGTGCAACGTGTGTGTATAAGCAGAAAAATCTGAATATGATGAATGCGTCCTATTTGAGTAGGCGGGCATGACCTTAAAAGGAAATCCAAAACTATATTTGATCCAAGAGTCGTAGTTTATAAGCAAGCTACTACATGTACAGGTCTAAGCTTATATCCAGTTCCTTTCACAGACTAAATGCAGAAGAATGGTTGAGCGGAAGATGTACATAAAACAGGAGTTTAATTTTATCAAGTTTTTGATTTTTTTTTTTTTTTTTTTTTAATTGTTTCAGTGTGGTGGGATTAACCCAAAAAAAAAAAGTAGTTTATGGTATAACAGGACCGCTTGTTTTTGTGTAGGTGGTGCGATTATGCCAGAATCCGAAGCTGGCCCTCAAGAACAGCCCTCCATACATCCTGGACCTGCTACCTGACACCTACCAGCACCTTCGTACCATCCTGTCACGCTATGAAGGAAAGATGGAGACTCTGGGCGACAACGAGTATTTCCGTGTGTTCATGGAGAACTTGACGAAGAAGACGAAGCAGACGATTAGTTTGTTCAAAGAAGGCAAAGAACGCATGTACGAGGAGAACTCGCAGCCGAGGTGAGCCTGCATGCATTTTATTTTTCAGACATAACACCAGACATGGCGCCACACTGACAACGCTTCACTCAAGTGTTATGAATTCTTTTACACCTTTTTTTTTTTTTTACATATGAGTGATTCCACGCTTATGGGTACTGAAATGGGGACATGAACTTATTTTTAAAAATTCACCTAAAACCATTTCTTTTTTTTACCATCAGGTCACAAAACATGTAATCTTTAATGAATGATATGTTAAAAGATAACTTTAATTTTCTGAGATGTAATAAAAACATATTTATATGCCAAAGTCAGAACGTAACAGAAGTGTTGTGGACATATATATTCTCAATTTTAACAATGTAGAATTACTTTTTGAAACATAGGAAGGTGATGTTTTAGCAAATATAATTAATAAACATGTGCAGTAGAATAAACATACACATTCTTTCAATAAGATTAACATGGTATAGAGCTAGATTGTAATTAATTTGTAACAGACGCGAGATGGACAATCGTAACAGAAGTAATGGAACAGACATCATTTTGGAACTCATAGGCTTGACTTTGGCATATAAATATGTTTTTATTACATCTCAGAAAATTAAAGTTATCTTTTAACATATCATTCATTAAAGATTACATGTTTTGTGACCTGATGGTAAAAAAAAAAGAAATGGTTTTAGGTGAATTTTTAAAAATAAGTTCATGTCCCCATTTCAGTACCCATAAGCGTGGAATCACTCATATATATATATACACACACTATATTATATTTTTATATATATAAATAAAAAAAATTATATATATATACACATTATATTTTTATATATATATATAAAGTGTGTGTATGTATATATAATGTGTGTGTGTGTGTGTGTATATATATATATATATATATATATATATATATATATATATATATATATATATATATATATATATATATATAAAATAAACAAACCTCCCCTTTAGGAGTTGCACCCATGCACTACTTCTATTTTCCTGTTCACTGTTGGCCGAGCGTTATGGCATTTTGCCATTATTTTACATCTGAAGCAGGGTCCGTTCTAGGGGGGGAAACAACTTGATGTTGAGGATGTGTCGGGGTCTTTTTTTTTTTTTTTTTTTTTTTTTAATTTTAAACCTTCTCCAGCCACCATTTTCCAGGATGTGAAGTCAACATTTGGAGCCTAAATGAACCCAAATTAAGTCTCATTTATTGAGGAGTTTGCTGTTGGACAGCCAAAAAATGATTTTAATGAACATATTTTAAAGCTAGACCGCCTTTCAGATTTTAAGTGTAGGTCATAAAAAGAATTTTCCCGGCACCCAGTTATTTTTGTTTAGTGGACTGAAATCTACTGAATTTGAATCAGACTTCCAATTTTATTAGATTAAAAAAAAAAATGAATTTAAGGCCACATGGCCCTAAATTCTCTGCTATTTTTTTCCTGCTTCACCATGACCCAATTCAAGATACTACATCATGTATGACGTGGTGGGCTTTCACCGTTCGTGCAAGGCATTGTGGGATACAAATTTGAAACAGGAGAGAAAAGTGTGCGAATGAAACATGAAAGATCGACTACAGTAACAGAAAGCGAGAAGAAATGTTATTTACCAGTTGGGAGGTCCATATGGTGAAATATCGTGACTGAGGTGTTGAAAGTACTGAGCGAGGCCCTTTGGGCCAAGGTCAGTATTCAAGGCCGAGGTCACGGTATTTCACCACACGGATCGACATTAAGCTGGTAAATAATATATTTTTTTCTTTACCAAATTCTAACAGAAAACGAGAGCGCCCGAAAGGGAAAACCAAGCCGAGCTGCCATTTTGATTCCTCATTCACAGCTTCCTCCTCGGTATACAAGTGCACTTCCATGGCAGGAAAACAACTACATTTTGCCACCTATGTAGTCCCCTATTTATACAAATAGAAGTCATTCAGGATTCAGCCATGTTTTTGCTCAGCGTTAGCAACAGTTAGAGGTTTTTAGCTTTCTCCTGAAATCTTTTCTTTTATTTCTTCTTCCTCAGGGCAGTAAAACTCGCTTTCGCTGTGAAGACTGTCGTTATCGCTATCCATGCTGTAAAATTAATGCTGTTCTCCTGAGAAATGCGAAAATAAACGTTGACACAAATTGCTCCAATGTTTGTTGTGAAGGAGCGAGTCGCCAGAGGTCCATAACCGGGGTCCGTATCATAGGATACAGACCCACTCGCCAGCCAATCAGAGCGCAGGATTTGATGGAAACCGGACTGCAAAAAAAAGTTATATACGAAGGAAAGGAAATGCAGGACCAAACTAATAAATATTGGCTGTCAGCGAGCACCTCGGTGTGATCAGCTGTTTGTTTAGCAACAGAATGACGGAACTGTCAGTGCACAGTCAAAGGTAAACCTGCGCATGCGCACACACACAGACTTCCTCTGTCTGCTTATGCTCAGGAATCCCCTCAAATTAAATAACTTTCCAGCTACAGAATGGCCTGATATTTTGTGAGATGTTCGCACAATGGCCACATTTCAGAGGGAACTAAATTTCACTTTTTTTTGCGCGAAGTCAAAAGGCCGTCTAGCTTTAATGAAAATAGAATTATTCCGTATATCAGTGTTTGAACCCAGGACCCTTTCCTCGTAATATAATGCAAATGCAGATTTTGAACATTTGCTTCACTTTTAAATCTAATGTTCATTATATTTATATTACGATGCAGCTGTTTAAAATGGACACTGTTTTACTGTTCATGTCGAACATTTCAAGTCTTACTGTGTTAAAACTCCGACTCAAACATTTGCATCGTGGAAATACTCGAGTCGATCTGAGGTGCAAAAACTGGGGCTTCCTGTGACAGTCACAACTCTCCTAGATGGGGTTTACATTAGACCGTATCGGCGGATCATCAGATTAACGTTTTTAAAACGATTCGCGTGGACACAGCAACACCAATACACGGATACGCTCGGCTCCGCAGGCATCCTGCGCTCCAAATCACTCCGCCCTGAACAGCGAGTGCCCTCTGGAGGGTTCGCACTCCGGCCCTGCGCAGCTCACAGAGCGCGCGAGTGAAGCGCACGAGCAGTGATTCGGGACTGAGCCGCTGTGTGTGTGATCCCAGCGCATATCACTTACCACTTGCAAGTGGAAGGATGGCAAGCCTAAAGACAATCATAACTACACTATGGGCAGTATTTGCATCAGTATTTGCAGTATTTTCATACTTTTATACTCTTTTTAATGAAAGGTGATACAAGGCGGAAGTCCGCACCATTTTTCAGCAGTTGTGTCACATGACCAACGCCAGCGAATCAGGAAGGTGGATGTCACAGTGACGTTGTCCAATGACGATGCCAGCTAGAGCTCAGCACAGCGTATCCGCGTATTCTGAATGTTTACACAGCACTGGATCTGACACGATCTGGATTGAATACGTGGACCCTGGCGGATTCCCGTTTCCCGGCGTTTCCAGGCGGTTTAATGTAAACGGACAGTGCATCCGCGAAGAAAACGAGACCGATATGGTCAAATGTAAACTTGGCCCCAGTCACTAAAACTCCAGTCCTGAGTGCCTCACTCGGGTCCCAGGCATTAAAACTTAATCCCAGTCACTTAAAGGATTTTACAGCATTTAAACCTGATCAGTATTCATAGTACAAGCCTTAATTATATTAATGCACACAAGCGCAGCCACCTGATTAGTGACCATAAGCTTAAGTCCAAAAGCACGTCGAGTTTTATTGCATATGGGCAACCAATATGGTCTCCAGGATGTGACGTAAATTCGTTGGTGGTCAGGTACCGGCCGTTAAGTGTCGCCGCTGTAGACGTCCTTGTTGGCCTGGATTTAATCAGAGGAGTTTGTTTAGCGTGTGAGTTCAGAGTGGAGCACCGGACAACAGAATTTGTATCTTTTATTTACATGAAAGAGATGGGTTTTTATCCAGCGCTTGTTTTTAATTTGCTTTTTGGCTCCGCCTTTGGCTGAAGCCGATAAAGGTACTTGTCTGTACTGTATGTGTACGTTTAACCGAGTTCGAGCATGTTTAAGAACGTAATTGGCGCGCCAGCCTCAGGTAGCGGTTCCACAGTTGTGGTTTGGTGCCACTGCGTCCTGACTATGGAAGCGCCACGTTGCGTCACCTCAGTTCGGAATGTGGCTAAGCGGTCTCGAGCACTGTCCAGGAAAGGAACGGGTTTTGCAACGTCAGTTCAATGCTGGTGCCAACTTCAGAGGCTGAGCACTGACCTGTGCAGGTCTCGAGCTTAAAAAATAACGTGGGATTATTTATTAACACGTTTTACACTTCTCGAGAGCTCAGCTTTTAGGCAGTACATAATGTTTGTGTACAGTGCCTTGCAAAAGTATTCATCCCCCTTGGTGTTTTGTTGCGTTACAAGCTGGAATTAAAATGGATTGTTGGGCGGTTAGCACCATTTGATTTACACAACACTCCGATCACTTTAAAGGTGCATATTGTTTTATTGTGACACACAATAATATTAAGATGAAAAAATGGAAATCTGGAGTGTGCAGAGGTATTCACACTCCCCCCAAGTCAATACTTTGTAAAGCCACCTTTTGCTGTAATTACAGCTGCAAGTCTCTCAGGGTATATCTCTATTAGCTTAGCACATCTAGCCACTGGGATTTTTGCCCATTCCTCAAGGCAAAACTGCTCCAACTCCTTCAAGTTAGATGGGTTGTGTTGGTGTACAGCAATCTTCAAGCTATGCCACGGATTCTCAATTGGATTGAGGTCTGGGCTTTGACTAGGCCATTCCAAGACATTTAAATGTTTCCCTTTAACCCACTCCAGTGTAGCTTTAGCAGTATGTTTAGGGTCATTGTCCTGCTGGAATGTGAACCTTTGTCCCAGTCTCAAACCTCTGGCTGACTCAAACAGGTTTTCCTCCAGAATTGCCCTGTATTTAGTGCCATCCATCTTTCCTTCAGTCCTGACCAGCTTTCCTGTCCCTGCAGATGAAAAACATCCCCACAGCATCATGCTGCCACCACCATGCTTCACTGTAGGGATGGTGTTCTCAGGGTGATGGGTTTGCACCACCCACGGTGTTTTTCCTATGATTCTAAGGTGTGACCTGGTCCCAGGTTGTTGTAGCCACTGTTTAGCGAGTTGTTTACATTGCTCAGTTGTCAGCAATGGAACGCGGACAAAATGTTTTTTCCATTATCATCACCTTTTATTATTTTTGCAACCATCGTCTTTGCACCCCGCTGTTTTTCCAACAACACTTTGTACGTCCGGATACATCATTGTGTCGGGAGCAGTGAGCCAATGATACAGGAAACCCATCGGTGAGATGTCAGACACCGCCCACAAAATAGTAATATGGCTGCGCCCTTGAGTGAGCAGGAAGGCAAAAGAATTTTCAAGCGCTGCTTGTCTATCCGATTATTTTTTATTTTTTTGCTGCGGGTACAGTTTAACTCGAGTCTCCGTCCCGAACTCACTAATGTGAAATATAAACACGCAAAGCCACCCTATAAATCTCGTCCTTTCTGCACGCAGCACCGTGCAGTTAAATGGAAATGAAGCCGCGATCCAGATTCCAATGGGCTACATGCACGATATTGGGCAGTGACTTCTGGTGGAAGTCCCAAACGCATCTCGGGGACTTAAATCTCAGGTGAATGGTCTGTACAGATAAGTCTGTCATGACCCTTTTGTGGTCCCTGCCTGTTTTTCGAAGTGATTCTTGACTCTGAGAAGCAGCATGCTGGCATGAAGCGTGGTGCGTGGGTGGTCCGTCTAAAAGCAGAAGCTCTCAGCAGTTGTGAAACTGTTTGTCATGTTGAAAAACTGTTTGTATTCACACGTAAAGGCCGATTCCTTTAAACGTTCAAACCGAACAAGGGGTGTCTGTCGAGAGACACGTCCTAGATCTGTTTATGTAGGGCAAATTGTTGTTGTTTTTTTTTTCTCTCTCTCTCTGCTGTAAGATCGTATCTGTTCCCCAATGGTTTGTGTTGCTGCACTGTCTTCAATGCAAATAGCTGTAGCAGAAAGAGGAAGTGCTCTGCTTGGGACAATCCCTGATAGATAACAGACTTGCTTTAAAAGTCATCTCAACTTTTTTATTTTTAATTCGCTCATCCTGGTCTGTCTCTCTCTCTCTCTTCTGCTTATTTGCTTGAGGTCGCTTATTTTGTACGTGTTTGTGCAGCTCATTTGGTCTTTTTTCAACAATGGAAATCATTTCCCAGTGAAAGAGGAAAGAGCCAGCATCGTTTCCCTTTTCAAATCGATCTTCTCTCCACATTCACTGCATATGAGCAGTCACGCTCTCTGATTGGCTACTCTACTACAAGGATATCAGCTCATATACCACAAGTAGAGAAAAACAAAATGGCGGCGCGTGTTATTGAGCGAACCGAGGACGAAATTAAAAACTCTACTTGAAAACAAAACCGTCAAGAAATACAAATTAAAAGGCACCAAAATATGGAAAGTATTTGATGTTAAGAATGGACCCACCCCCCCACCCCCCCCCCCCCCCCCCCCAAAAAAAAAAAAAAGAATTATCGCATGTTTCACAAATTGCTCCTGGCATTTTGCCGTCATTGGAAATTATTTTGTCGGATGTTTTGCGTCAAGTTTTTATGGATCAATTTGCGCCAAAAAAGTCCCTCCCCCCCCAATCCAGTGAATATGGATAGAATAAAACGGTCATTCCACTCAATCTCGTCGTACATGGCTTAGAGTGGACTCGGCACTATGTGCCTTGTCGGCGATCAGCTCATATATGACTCAATTTCATGGAACAACTGTTAGACATGTAGGATTAAGGCCATTATTAAAAAAATGTTCTGTTTCCGGTCTACCGGCCGGGTAAGTGCCGTTGAAAATTTTTTATTTATTTTTTTAACGCCGGTTTTTCAACACTTTTTTTTTTTTTTTTCACCTTTATTGGATAGAACAGTGTAGAGACAGGAAATGAGCAGGAGAGAAAGAGACGGGGAGGGATCGGGAAATGACCTCGGATCGGAATCGAACCCGGGTCCCCGGATTTATGGTGTGGCGCCTTATCCACCTGAGCCACGCAGCTGAGCATGCTATGAATTAACAACGACAACGGTCTGCAGTGGGGCTACACAATTACACACTCAGCGAACATTTCTCCATTTGTGTATGAAAATACACTCCAACCACTCAGTTTGGGTTCATTTACAACCAACGGTGTCTTTTGATGCCAGCACGGAATTGAACGAGAGAAGACTGGTTTACCGGAGACAAAATAAGTGTTATCTCTGCTTCTGTTCCCTCCGACACACTACTGCCTCCGCCGAGTGCGCACGCACTCTGAACTGAATCAGCTCTGCGCATGCGCCGTGCGGCACAAAAAAATGGCAGCCACCATGAAGGAAGCAGATCCGGAGTTTTCAAACATTTGCTTAAGTGTGAAATCGCGAAATGGTATTCTAGCGAACAACAAAATAGTAAAGATTCAGAAAAACAAATCATTCAGTGATCATTTTAATAGTGTAATTTCATCCGAACTCGGCCTAACGCTCGATTTAGAACTACAGAAAGTCCGTGTGTCGGACATTTTAAGTACCTTTGTAAAAGTTTTGCAAATGTTGCAGTCAGCATTTAAAATGCTAACTTAAAGTTTTTGTACAAGTTTCAGTTGATTAAACTGTCATTTTATTAAATGTCTGCTTTTGTAATAAAGTACTGAAAAAAGCAAACACAGCATTGTGATTTCTTATCCATCCATATATTTAAAAAAAAAAAAAATCCCTCTCCCCCGACTGAATTTTTTTATTTATTTTTTTTTTTTGCTCACCCGGTGGAAAGGAAATGGATTTTTTTTTAAGGATGGCCTAATGAGCTGTCCAGGGTGTATACACCTTCTGTTTTTTTTTTTTTTGTCAAAGCGATCAAACGAATTCTACAAGGCAGACTGCGAGTTGTAACCGCACCCAGCATATGAAGAATTTCTAACACAAATGTCCTTTGGGGTTGGGCTGGACAAATCGGAGCAGTTCCGTAAAAATAAAAATCAAACCCTGCTTGTTGTTGCGTTTCCCCAATGTTTAAGTATAATCCACTTCACGGGAGTGTGATCCGTCTCGGTGCTGTAACGATATCACGCAAGCCTTCCGCACTCCACACATGGACTGGTTGTTGGTAGAACGTCTCTGAGGTTAATTGGAATGCACGCATGACCAGATCTTTGTGGAAACAGGCCAAGCCAGTATGTAACCTCCGTCCTGAGTACACGCAGGAAGCTCCAGGAAAACCTCAACGAGACCGTCGATGATGGTGTAGCTCATTCCGGCCCCACCTAGTCCAGAAGGAATGATCTAAAGTGGGCTACTCTGCGCAGTAAATATCACAAGCTATACGTATATAGAAGCTATATCCACCTGAGGAATACCAACCTATTCACCAGAAAGAATCCAAAACGGTGAGGAATTGACCTAGAAGAAGCGATTTTTGATTTGTTGAACTGCTTAAAGCTTATTTAGTCCATAACTTTTAACCGCGAGTTGGCCGAGTGGTTAGCGTGTCCACCTCTCGAGCGGGAGGTCGTGAGTTCTATTCAGTCGGGTCATACCAAAGACTATCGTAAAAATGGTACCTGCTGCCGTCTGGCATGGCACGCTGCTGCAATACAGATGCGAGTGGGGAGTCAAACTCTTGTGGTTACCAGAGAACTACCCCCCCCCCACTGTAACCCTAGCTAGGCAAGAGGCCGAGGGCTGCGGAGATCAGCCCCACCCTATGCGCCACATGGCATGGGAAGGACTTTGAGTCCATAACTTCATGAATAATTATTTTTTTCGTGGTCTGGTTTCCATCAAATCCTGCGCTCTGATTGGCTGGCGAGCGGGTTCGTATCCTACGGAACGGACTGCAGTTATGGACCTCTGGCGACTCGTTCGTTCACAAAAAACATGGTAGCATTTTTTTTTTTTGTCAACAATAACCTTTTTTTTTTTTTTTTTTCTCCCCTAATAAGATTATCAAAAATCTTATAAATTTTTGCCAGCATTTCTCAGGAGAATAGCATTAATTTTACAGCATGGATAGCGATAACGGCAGCGTTCACAGTGAAAGCGAGTTTTACTACCCTGAGGAAGAAGAAATAAAAAAACATTTCAGGAGAAAGCTAAAAACCTCTAACTGTTGCTAACGCCGAGCAAAAACATGGCTGAATCCTGAATGACTCCTATTTGTATAAATAGGGGACTACATAGGCAGCAAAATGTAGTTTTTTTTTTTTTTTTTTCCCTGCCATGGAAGTGCACTTGTATACTGAGGAGGAAGCCATTTGCATTACAGCCGTGAATGAGGATTCAAAATGGCGGCTCGGCTCGGTTTCCCCTTTCGGGCGCTCTTGCTTTCTGTTAGAATTTGGTAAAGAAAAAAATAAATATATTATTTACCAGCTTAAGGTCGGTCCGTATGGTGAAATACCGTGACCTCGGCCCAGAGGGCCTCGCTCAGTACTTTCAACACCTTGGTCACGGTATTTCACCATACGGACCTCCTCCCAGCTGGTAAATAACATTTCTTCTCGCTTTCTGTTACTGTAGTCGGTCTTTCATGCTTCATGCACACACTTTTTTTTTTTTCTCCTCTCCTGTTTCAAATTTGTATCCCACAATGCCTTGCACGAATGGTGAAAGCCCACCACGTCATACATGTAGTATCTTGAATTGGGTCATGGTGAAGCAGGAAAAAATAGCAGAGAATTTAGGGCCATGTGGCCTTAAATTCATTAATTGTTCTATTTTTTTTTTAATCTCATAAAATTGGAAATCTGTGATCCAGAGGGCCTCGCTCAGTACTTTCAAGACCTCGGTCACGGTATTTCATGATACGGATCTCCCAGCTGGTAAATAACATATTTTAAGCAAACCTGGGTGTAAGTTCTATGCACCCTAGGTTCCCCTACCTTCATGCTAGAAAGAATCAAAATCGGTGAAGAATTGAGGGAGAAGAAGCGATGTGTGGAAACCGCTTGTTAGGGCTTAATTACTCCCATATCTTCATTATTAATTGCAATGATGCAAATTTGGGTCCAAGCGATCGATATGCACCCCAGGCAGACCTACCTTCCTGCCAGAAAGAATACAACTTGGTGAATTGAGAGAGAAGAAGCGATTTTTGTGAGATATGACGCCAGATGGACGCCGGACGACAAATGATGGCATAAACTCTTCACCTGTCGGCCGGAGGAGTTAATAACGATGCTCGCTAGATTTCAGTCATTTCACTTTGGTGCAGAATAACTTCCTGACTTCTTGTCGGTCACAAACATGATTTGGCTTCATCATAATCCAGTGCTCAATGGTTTTGACTTTAGTTTGGATTCATGTTCTTGACTCACTAACTTGCCCGTTGTATGTCGTCCTATTACAGTCAGCGGCCACTTTAATAGGAACCTGTTCTTGGCTGCAGGAGCGGAACCCAATGTGGTGTTCTGCTGCTGCATGCTGAGATGCTTTTCTGCTCCCCACGGTTGATTTATACGAGTTGCTATGGCCTTCCTGGCAGCTCGAACCAACCTGTGCCGAGTTTCGCAAAAGCATCGGAGCACAAAGATCATGGTAGAGCGAGCATCACAATGAACACTCTCTCCTAGTTAAGATGCTCTTAGCGTTAAGAGGCTTTTGGGAAACCCGCCGCTGGTCATTTTCCTCTGACCTCTCAACAACGTGTTTGTTTCCACCCACACAACTCTCGCTCACTCGATGTTTTTTGTGTTTCGCACCATTCTCTGTAAACTTGAGACTGTGGAGATGAGTGAAAAGCCCAGGAGATCAGCGGTGTCTGAAATACTCAAACCAGCACCCGTGCCCCAGTGAAAGAGAGTCCCACTTTGAAGTCGGAAGTTTCCCCATTCTGATGTTTTGAACATTGAACTGAAGCTCTTGATTTGTATCTGCGTGATCTGACGCGCTGTGCCGCTATCAAGGGATCGGCTGGTTAGAGAACGGCGTCAAATGAAACAGCAGGTGGATGGGGGTGTTCCTAATAAAGTGGCCTGTGTGTGTTAAGGCCCGGTCCCACTGGCCGATGGACACAAAACGTATGCAAAAAGGACACAGCGGACGAGCAAAATTTCGGGGGTGGCTCTATCCGTTTTCATCCGCTCCAGAAATGGACAAAATTGGCGAAAATTTGCGAAAGCAGAACGGAAAAGAACGGTCGTGGGTAGTGTATAGCGGGGATGTTAAACGCATGTTCATAGGAAGCCTAGCGGATGAAAGCGGATGGAAGTGGATGACAGCTCCGAAGGGGTTACCGGTGATAACTGAGAAGCGGATGCATAGCAGAAAGAGCGGATGCATAGCGGAAGAAGGGGATGCATCACGTACGCCTAACGGAAACAAAGGGGATGTTGCGCGGATGTATATCGGATGCAGACCGATTGTCCGCTAGGTGTCCTTCTACATACTCTAGACATACTCCAGACATCCTAAATATACGAGATACATCCCAGATATAAACGCTTTGTCCGTTTTGAATACTTTATATACGAGATGCATACGCTTACATCCTTTCTATTTCCGTGCTACTAACGATGAATAGACGTTTCCTGTACCTTATCTTTCCTCCCTCTTTCCGTTTTCAGCGGATGTGAGTTGCGAGGATGCCCAGAGGATGCAGAGAGGATACAGCAGACGTTTAACGGATGATAACGGACATAGAACGTTTGTTGCTCGTATATGTCGCGGATTTACATCGTACACGGCGGAAAGTTCATCCGTTCTAAAAGTTTTGTGCAGCTCAAAACTTTTTGCGCGGATGAAATCACAGTGGACGGATGCTCGATGGATAGAGCGTATGAAGCACGTATGCAATGAGTACACAACGGATGCAGAGCGTTTTCCAACGGATGGCAAAGATTTTTTTACGTTTTACATCCGCTTTGCATCCGTAAGTGCAGTGGGACCGGGCCTTTAGCTAGTTGATAAGGTAAACCGTACTCATGCAGGCTTTTTTATTTATTTATTTATTTATTTATTTAGTTGATTTAAAGGCTTCTGAATGGTTGGTGTCGTACTGATCGTATTCCCATCCTGTCCAGCGTGTTTTACGTTCCTGTGGAAAGGTTCTAGTCGAAACGGTGTAAAGCTACTTGCTTCCAGACACGAGCTAAAATTTGTCACGGATTTAATTCCTTGACCTGCTTGTTTTTAGCAAGAATGCAGACTCTCCTCAGGAGTTGGGCGTTTTTATTAGCTTTCCAGAGTAGTTAATAGTTCACTGTTTTTGTAAATACTTCTTATAATCCAAGTATTAATCTGTGTTCAAGTGTTGCTGGATTTCCAGCGTAAGATTTAAAGCTCAAACCTTTTTTTAATTTTTTGCAAATCGTACCTCGTTTTAGGGGACTAAAGTAATCGTACAACAGGCGTCCATCTCATCTCGTTCCAGATTAAGCCTTGGTCCCAACTGGCTGTACGTGCTCCTACGGCTGGTCTACGTGCAAAAAACACAAGAAACGCACGGAGGGCGCGCGTGTGACGTGCTGATTTTCGAGCCGCAGACCGGCCGCAGAGGTTCTTTGTCATGCCAAACAAACTCTACGGGCGCTTACGTTTTTTTCAGGTTGCAAGACGAACTTGCGGCCAACGTGCGTCTTTCTCCACAAGCCAAAAAAAAAAAAACCACAGTGATTTGGGAACCGCCAAAAATCGCACAGCCAAAAAAATTGTACGTCCGGTTGTGACCTAGGCTTTAGATATGTGACGTATGCAAACTATATACATGTTGAGCCTTGTGGTTTATTACGTTTTTTGATTTATATTATTATTATTTTTTAATTATTTGGCACGCTCCAGTTTCCTCCCACAGTCCAAAGACCTGCGGATTAGAACAACCGGCTTCTCTAAATTGCCCGTTAGTGTTGAACTGTCTATGGTGGACTCCAGCTCTCACCCGAAGTCATCTGGGATTGGCGCCCACTTCCTCCATGGACCCTGACGCACGGTGGTCTGGAATATTCACGAATTTCTGCACCTCCGCTATATGGATGGGGTGAAATAGATGTTTATGAGGCCAGTTTATTACTTTGATCTTTGTGAAGGATCTTTAGTCGGTTGTAGTTGCCTAAATAAGGCATTATAGCTCAGAATGACGTGCTATAAAACGTCGAGTCTGTGCCAGCTTTTCTAGGAAACCATGGGCTGGTTTTGGAAAGTGTCTGTTTTTTAGTTCCTTCAAGTGACTTGAGTGACCTTGAATTTAGCTGAAGAAGAGAAAAGGAAGAAAAAAAAAACCAACCCATTAAAACATGATTGAGCCTTTGGTGTGGTTTTCACTGGTTGGTCGTTTACTCGGCTTGTTAAGGCTGAAGCAGTTAATTTTTTATTTTAATGACTTTAAACAGCAGGACGTTTTGGATCTCGAACCTCATCACCGTTTCTATAAACGCTCGTGTTTTTCAAGCACCGCAAATTCAGCAGCAGATTGTTTTTAAGCCTTGAGTTGTTTTGGATGTGATTGCGCACTCAATCCTGGATGAATGTGGTTGAAGTCGTGATACGCTTGAGCAGTGTGGAAGGAATCTATGACTAACACATGGTGTAGCAGTCACACGGTGTGTCAGACACTGCTCTTCCTGTTAGCAATTGCACTTCCTTTCCCCCCCCTCAGTCCAGCGAGGTTGTGGGACGAGTCTCACTGCGCATGTGTAGTGCTTCGGTTTTGTTGGGATTTTTTTTTTTTTTTTAAGAGAGAGAGATGCAATAAACTTGTTTTCAGCATCTGCACTTTAAACTGCTTCTTATCTTTCAATACAATCCAGTTTTGTTCTGCAAAAAGAAACAGGTGGGAGGAAGTTAAATAGCAAGGTAAATAATTATACCATATGCTTCGCCGCACGGGGGGGTCGAGTCGTGCTTTGATCCAGAATGCTGAGCTTTACACGAGGTAATGGAAACAGATGGCAAATGAGTCTGTCTCTCTCTCTCTCTCTCTCTCTCTCTCTCTCTCTCTCTCACACACACACACCACACACACACACACACACACACACACACACACACACACACACTTTTTTGCAGCATGCACCTGACACGATACAGAAGCGAATCCTCTGCTTCGCATTATTTGATATCGGTATTCTTAAAGGGGTACCAAATATAATATATACAGTTGCTGATGTGACAAAGTAACGTATTCTTAAGTATTCTATCAAATTTATATACTAGAAAACAACGAAATATCTTGGGAATTGTAAATATAATAGTCGGTACGCTAAACGGCACAAGAGTCGCCATTTTTAAAAGACCGTGACGTCAGCGCTACCCACTGCACTAGGAGAGAAGCGTGTAATCATGGCGTCGGGCGCATCAAGTGAAAGCGACAGCTCTGTCGAATCATACGAAGAGATCCCGCAAGACACACTGCAAGCAGGCTATGGCTTAGAAGGGTACCAGTTTGAACCTAAAAAGGTACTCTCGACTCCGGTGATGACGAAAGAAGAGAAGAAAGCTCGAACTCGCTTGGTGTTTTTCAGCGGAAACGAGTGAAAAGACACGTCTGGAGGATCGTTATGCTTTCCATCGGTCCTGTTATTACACCCGAAAGCAACACACCGTGGCATCGTGTAGCCGATCACTTACAATTCATCCTACTTTCCGATTCACACGTGCTAGTCCCAACCTCAATGAGCCAACACAACTGGGCACGTACATACGTCATGAGTGTTACGCAGAGAAACTGAACGTGCATTCTGATTGGATAAAATTAATATCATGGCGGGCTGTTCAGACTGCGGAAATAGTTTGCTCGAGCTACTTTCAAAACACTATAACTTTCCAACCTTAGAACAAAAAACTTTTGTAAGTCTTGAATAAGGTTCGTTAATGTGTGTTTTGTTATGTTTACTCTATATATTGCCCTCTGTTCCCCTTTAAAATAGACGTTTTGTCGTCTTTTGAAAAAAAAAAATACAATTGAGTCAACCAAGGTTTGGGTCCAGTCTCTCATTATTAATACTACAGATCAGGAAACGCAGTCTGACTCCAAATCCCTGTTCGAAACCCCACGGTCGTGACCACTACGGCTCAATACATTGATGCAATACGGAAGTACGATGGTATGTTTTCTAAAACCATAGTTTTCCTAAGCATCAAGGATTTTGGAGTGGTGTAACACTGCGTTATAAAACACCGATAATGGCTACAAGTGTGTACCTCCGCCAAGTCGCACGTTCATCTCATCTCTAGCCGCTTTATCCTGTTCTACAGGGTCGCAGGCAAGCTGGAGCCTATCCCAGCTGACTGCGGGCGAAAGGCGGGGTACACCCTGGACAAGTCGCCAGGTCATCGCAGGGCTGACACATAGACACAGACAACCATTCACACTCACATTCACACCTACGGTCAATTTAGAGTCACCAGTTAACCTAACCTGCATGTCTTTGGACTGTGGGGGAAACCGGAGCACCCGGAGGAAACCCACGCGGACACGGGGAGAACATGCAAACTCCACACAGAAAGGCCCTCGCCGGCCACGGGGCTCGAACCCAGGACCTTCTTGCTGTGAGGCAACAGCGCTAACCACTACACCACCGTGCCGCCCCAAGGCCAAGTCATTTAAAAAAAAAAATGAGTTGAGTCCGGGAACAAGACTCAAACCGCACCATTTGACGGTGTCTGTTTCAGCGCCATTAACATTAGTTTGTTCCTGAACATGACGTATGAACAGGTGAATGTGCTGCTCTTTATCAGGGAGTGTGAGGTATCCTGCCAGAGATGGTTGGGAGACGGATGTAAGTGCAGAAGGTGCGTTTATTAATACAAGTGAAGACAAACAATCCAGAACGGCAGGCAGAAACGGTGAAACGGGCAACAGGTCAAGCGAGGCACAAACAGGCTACCGTAGACTCGGCAGAATCAAAGACGAGAATCAGGAAACCAAACAAGGAAATAAGGCCCGGTCATGTGTCAGCAATGCAACTCAATACTTCGCAAAGTGTGTTTTTAGATCGGCACCCGGGAATCTATCTGATGCACACGCCAAAGGCGCGCAGGTGTGATAGTCTTGCATGAAATTGGTGCAAAAATTAATGTAGTGAAATATCTTATGCCAAATTATTATGGCATATTACCAAAAAGAAAGTCAGAGTCCGAATGCAGTTCACGCACGAGTCTGAGTCAGGAGTCCTGAAAATTAGCGCACGAGTCGGACTCGAGGACTACAAGCCTGGAGTTGATGCGCTGTTCCGCCGACCGTACTGCAGGAGGAAATGAAGATGAACTAATCGTGAATCTGCCTTTTCAGTACGCTTCGATCATCGGAATGTTCTGCAGTGAGCTATTCCGCAATCAAGACTTGCACTAGAAGGCATTACTAAGATTCTGATCTCATTGAGCTGTTTCTTGATATTAGATTTTATCTCTCCTGTTTACCATCACCACCGAGCATTAGTGGTGCTGATTAATAATACGCAGAGTGCACAACCTCGAGCCCACGCACGCGTGCGCGCACAACTGAAAAAATGAAAACAACCCCAACAATAATGAATGAAACCGAGCCCGGTTATGTGAGAGAGCTGGAGAACGTGTGATCAGTCATTAGATGTGTGAGTGATGTATCAGTTTTCATAGCTGTGTGAGTGACGTGTCGGAGTTCGGCTCTTCTTGCCAATCCAGCTTTAGCACTACTGTGATCCTCCGTTACTATGCCAGTGGTCGAAATACTTTTTTTCCAGTGTTCTGCAATTTGGAAATATTTTCTGCAAATGCACAAGCCTCCATACTACACCCTTCTCAACCTAATAATGCCTATATTTACATCATATCTAGCTTTACAACTCGTAGCATGACTGTAATTCTTTATTTATTTTTTTAAAAAGATTTTTTTTTGGGGCTTTTTCCACCTTTATTGGATAGGACAGTGTAGAGACAGGAAATGAGCGGGAGAGAGACGGGGAGGGATCGGGAAATGACCTCGGGTCGGAATCGAACCCGGGTCCCCAGATTTATGGTATGGCGCCTTATCCACCTGAGCCACGACGCCCCTCTCACTCTCTCTTTTTAATTTCAGTCTTCACAGATCCTTCTCTGCAGCAAAGTTATCATTCCATGATCCCTCCACAGGCCTTTCATCCCCCTCGCCCTGACACTACGGGCTACTACAACTTGAAGTAAACCAAAATGTACTAGTTATCACACACACACATTATCCTTCCACACAACATACTAATAAAGGGATCACCACAATAAAAAATAGAACACAACTGTTCTTCAAGAAACAAAACATTCATCTTCATGTTACACGTCATGTTACATTTTGTCAAGATTAAGTTTCTAGCTTGAACAATAGATTGTTACCCAGAATGCACTTCATTCAGTGTTTGCATCTGCAACCTGTAGTTTTAAATTGAAAGCAAGGTTTCAATTCTACACTCTGTTACATCTTACAATGCAAAGAATTGATGCCATTAAGGAATTAAACCCAACTGGCAAACGGAAAGACGTTTGGGTTCATGGTGTTCGCCTGGCTTCTAAAGTGCAAGGTCATGAACTGAACTGAGAACTACTGCAGGGGCTTCACTGCTCTAAACTAACAACAGAGAACTGGGTACAAACTAATCACGGCAGAACTGAGAGCTACAGAACTACTGAGAGCTACAGAACTGAACCTATGAGCTTTGTCTTACAGGGCAACTGTTTGACTTTGTGCTAGTCTGCACCACAGGCAAGACAGCACTGGTTAAAAAAAAAAAATAGAACATGTACGTACACATGTATTAGTGTAGCTTGGTATGAGAAAACAAAATATTCAAAAGTATCTATTACCCCTTTTCCACCAAATCAGTTCCAGGGCTGGTTCGGGGCCGGTGCTGGTTCACAACTCGTTCAACTTGCGAGCCAGCTGAGAACCAGTTTGCTTTTCCATAGCTCACGGTGCTAAGAGAAGCCACGTCATTACGTCGCTGTATACGTCAGTTACGTCGCTACGTTTGCATAAACCTTGGCGTGAATATCGAAGCAAAAACAACAATAATAATGGATGACTTCGTGTTTGTACAGCTGCTGCTTCTCGTCGCTTAAAAATGGCGATCTTTCACGGTCTGGTTATTGTTGTTGGTCTTAACAGCTCCGCCCCCCCCCCCCCCCCCCCCCCCGCTGACGTAAGCGGTTCTTTCCTCTGGCCCAGCAGAGAGTTGGTGCTAGCCTGGAACCGGTTTTTCTGGCCCCAGAGCCAGTTCTTTGTCAGTGGAAACAGAAAACCCGGTTCCAAACTAAGCACTGGCCCCGAACCAGCCCTGGAACTGCTTTGGTGGAAAAGGGGCATATGAACGGAGGTAAAATACTGTTGCTGTCTTCAAAAGGCAGCGACCGTCTTCATTGTTGTCCCCCTCGCGGACGTGCGATCTGTCGCTGCTGTTGTTGGAGTCACGCTGGCTGCCGGTTTTGCCGAGATACGACAAAATCGTCCTTGTTTTCTTGGCGTTTTTGTCGGACTCTTGCCCCGAAAAAACAATCCTCTTCTTGGGAGCCATGTTTGTTGTGCCGCATTGAATTCTGGGAGACGCATGGCGGAAACTGCCGAGGTGGTTGTCGGGTAGGGTGCATCAGTTGCCCTCACTTTCATAAAATCTGATGCGTTTTTGTTTGGGTGTTCCTTTTCACCAATAAAGACATCCTGTAAGATTTTTTGACCATATTCAAAAGTCTAATGGTGGCACCATGAGGTTCATTTTTTGCCAAAAAACGCTTATTTTATGTTTTCGCGTAAGGTTTGAATCACAATGTCGGACTCCATTTATTGATTTCTTGTGAGCCAGAGATCATGTTAAGAACCTTTGCAAGGGATTGAGAAGCATTAATGTGATTCATAATACATTTGTATTGTTTAAAAGTAGTTGAACAATGATTCAATGAACAGCTAAAACTCAAACTGTGCTTGATTTAGAATATGTACTAAAAATGTGTATCTAAGATATTTGGTATACTCTATAAGGTGCCATAATGTTTCATGAAAAGTGATCGAAATTTTGTCATAAAATAGCAGCTTTTTCCATAACTTTGAGCTCCTGGTGCCACCATTAAACTTTTGAATTTTGTCAAAATATTTCACCCAGTGTGTTTTCTTACCAAAAGGAACATAAAAACAAAAACGCATCATGATCGGAGGAACTTCTCATTTTTAGGGGGCAACTGATGCACCCTAATGTCGAGTCCTCCTGGCGGGTATTAAAAGTGACGAAATCTTACATCGGAAAATGGCAAGTGCCCTTATTTGGTTGTCGTCGCCTTTCGTCGACATTACGTAAATATTGCTCAACTTTGACCTGGAAACCGCCGTCAGGTTCGCACGGCGCAGGTTTGTTTATTTACAGTACAACCTTGAAAATAATTCTGCAAAATGCAGACTGCAGACGGGTATTTCGAACACTGTATGCAGATTAGACCATTGGCACCAAGAGCATGTGAAGGATTTGTACTTGTGGAGCCATGCGCTTGCATCTTGCTTTGTCATGACACTTCAGTTCTCACACTTTTTTTAATCTTTATTGTCATTTTCCGGTATTTGCAAATGATCTATTGTGTTGAAAAAAAAAGTCTACGTTGTGTTAAGGCTTGCTGTTTTGGGGATGTCCTGGCTTTGTGTCGAGACTCTGTTTGGAGAGGACCTTCCACCAGGGGCTAAATCTAGACCACAGTGGCATTGCAGGTTCTTGTCCTGTGTAAATGCGCAGGAGGCGCCGAGTGGTGATCTCATCAACCCCACCCCCAAAATCCGCCAAAGCAACCAGCTTGGCGATTGGTTAATCTCATCTCGGACCTAAAATGGTGTTCTTTGGTCCTGTCGTGTGTGAAATGAGTCAGCTATGGGATCTGTGTAAAACGCGGTAGATAAAATAACGAGGCGTCGGCGCTCACTCTGCGAGTGTAGACAGGTTGAACATCGGGCCGTGTGGTGTAACTGACTTCGCTGCTTTTGAGCGATGAGTTCGCGATAGCGTTTCCTTCAGTTCAGGCTTCCAGTGTATTGACACGATTGCATGTGTTGTGGTAAAGGTATCTCTTTTGTGCTTGTGCTGCGTGTATATCTACATCCTGTTACGCCGTACATTCGGCGAACTCCTGTTTGAGCTGAGCAATGAGTGAACCTCGTCAGTGAAAAGAGACGCAGCGGTACACGATCAAAACTTGAGATAAAACGGCACTCGTTGCAGACCGAGCTCTTTGTTTTGTGGGATTCCCACAGAATATGTTCAGTCGCAACCAGAAATTTACACACAGTTTAGAAAAAAAGATTCTTTTTTTTTTTTGGTCCTCCATATCTGAGTAAAATTGAGGACTTTTTTTTTTCCCTGTTTTAGGTCAGTTAGTATCCCCAATTATTGTTTTTTTTTAGTTTGTAAAATGTCAGAATAATCAATTTTTAATTACCTTCATCAAAGTCAGAAGCGTACATACACCTGGTTAGTATTTGGTAGAATTGCCTTTGAGCTGTTGAACTTGGATCGAGTGTTTTGGGTCGCCTTCCACAAGTTTCTCTCAATATCCTGCTGGAATTTTGGCCCATTTTTCCTGACAGAACTGGTGGAGTTGAGTTGAGTCAAATTTGTTGGCCTTCTTGCTCGCGCACGCCTTTTCGGCGCCACCCGCAAATTTTCGACAGGATTGAGGTCAGGACTTTGTGATGGCCACTCCAATTTTTGTGTTTCAGTCACGTGACTTTTCTGAGCGGTTTTACCGGACGTAAAACAGCTGGTGGTCTAGCAAACCAAAATGGCTGCAAACAACTAGCGGTAACTTATCAGAGTACGCTTGTAATCTAGAAGCCACTGCTCACTTTAGATCTATTCAGAAGACTGCTGTGTGCAATGGAATCAACCCCTACAGTCTGGGAAAGAAGGATTTGTGATACGATCTCGAAAACGACCCTTCAGTCGAGTTCCCTGACATCTCGAACTACAACCCCGATTCCAAAAAAGTTGGAACAAAGTACAAATTGTAAATAAAAACGGAATGCAATGATGTGGAAGTTTCAAAATTCCATATTTTATTCAGAATAGAACATAGATGACATATCAAATGTTTAAACTGAGAAAATGTATCATTTAAAGAGAAAAATTAGGTGATTTTTAAATTTCATGACAACAACACATCTCAAAGTTGGGACAAGGCCATGTTTCCCACTGTGAGACATCCCCTTTTCTCTTTACAACAGTCTGTAAACGTCTGGGGACTGAGGAGACAAGTTGCTCAAGTTTAGGGATAGGAATGTTAACCCATTCTTGTCTAATGTAGGATTCTAGTTGCTCAACTGTCTTAGGTCTTTTTTGTCGTATCTTCCGTTTTATGATGCGTCAAATGTTTTCTATGGGTGAAAGATCTGGACTGCAGGCTGGCCAGTTCAGTACCCGGACCCTTCTTCTACGCAGCCATGATGCTGTAATCGATGCAGTATGTGGTTTGGCATTGTCATGTTGGAAAATGCAAGGTCTTCCCTGAAAGAGACGTCGTCTGGATGGGAGCATATGTTGCTCTAGAACCTGGATATACCTTTCAACATTGATGGTGTCTTTCCAGATGTGTAAGCTGCCCATGCCACACGCACTAATGCAACCCCATACCATCAGAGATGCAGGCTTCTGACCTGAGCGCTGATAACTTGCGCCCTGAACCCTGAAGAAACTTTTTCAGTTTCACGGTTTGATCGATTCAAACGACGCAAGCGTAAGGCGTTTTTCATGCGAGTAATGCACCTTCTCCGTACAGACGCTTTGTCAACTGAGCTTTGGTAGACCACCAGCTCAAGTTTTGAATAACTAATGAGGCGGATGTGACGTTACGTGAAACCCAAGAAAACCTTCACTTTGTTGTTGTCCTTAAAGCATATACGCAGAACCATGGCCTCAGTTTTTGTTTATAAATGCTTTGAGACCTCAAGAATGGCACAGGAATAGTTTTAAGCGCTAACAATAAATCTAGTATAGTAATTTTTACAATTGAAGTGATTTATATAGGCAGCGGTCTGAGTGAATGACCTTCACGTACGTAACGTCACACCAGGAAGTCTATTGGTCTCATTGCCATTTCCGCTATACTAAAACACAGAGCTGACTGCAACTCCGATCCTCCATTTTGAGCTAATTTATCACCATGCCACACAGATGTGTTGCTGGCCAGTGCAGCAACACGACAGAAGGTGGATTTACGTTGCATTCATGGCCCAAGAATGTTCAAACTGCAAAGATTTGGACGCATTTTACGAGAAGTTCACGGGCACATTGGGTGCCTATGAAGTGGTCTCTGCTCTGCTCTGCACATTTTACTGAAGACTCGTACGAGACCTCTGATCTGTTGAGGAGCGTTGGCTATAAGCCCGCATTGAAAGAGGGTGCAGTACCAACAATTAAGAAGGTTTTTTTTTTTTTTTTTTTTAAAGTGAGTTCAGTTGCAGCAGTTCTCCCAGAGCGTGAGCCGAGGGTTGTTGGTAAAACCCGGGATGGAACGGGACGTGACACATTACACATTGCTCGGGCAGTGACCTCCTCGCGGTTGTTGCTAAAACCGGTGACGTTCTATACCGGCTTTTAGTAATCGCCTGAGCCGAGCAGTAATGGCGGAGTACTCGGTATGGAGAAAACGGAGAACGAGTGGAGCAGCCGTCTGATTTCTAAACTGGATATTGCTGCCATCTCGCCCTTACGTAGAAGTGAATGAACAAACAACTGAAAGTCAGATTGTTTATTTCAAATGATAGGCCTTCAAGAAGTAAGAACACAGACGGGTAAGCTCCGACTCTCGTTTGGATAAAAACCAAACCAACAACACTCGTTGTTTCCCTGCATTTAGATTAATACATGTAACTTGTATTGTGTGTTTAAGTTGGCGGTATAAGATTATTTAATTTGCTTCAGAATGTGATTCTCAGTTCATCTGATTATTTAATTAGCCTTTTACGTTTTATCAGTGAAAATGCATGCATGTACATGCATGTTGAATAAGTTATAACACCCATCCTGTTTTAATGAGAGTCAACCCACAACCAATGAAGTCAAATCAGTCTTAGTTGAGCAAGTCGGTGACGGTATTTCTTACTTTCACCATAAATGTTTTTTTTATATGACTTTGGTCTATAGCTGTGAAAGGCCTCGGCCTTAAAACCAGTTAACGCTGTGACGTCACGCACTCAGGGCTGGCTGACTCAGCGGGGCGGCTCGAATGCCAACTTTGTGGTCGATTTTAACTCTCAAAAATATTTTTTATTCCCATTTATTCGGGCTGTGCTCGTTTGCCATCAGTTGCTCACGATATCGTACCATATCGCGATATATCGAGTTAAACGATGTCTTTAATGTATTGTAAGCAGAGGGCGTGAATACGTTTGGCGCCAAAATTATTCAATCAATGAGTCTCGAGACGAGGCCATGGAGACGTGGGGGACGTAATTAGCGGCTTGCAGCGTCTGCAGCAGAGCGCATTGAAACTTAACAATCTACTGATAACATACCGATTGAGCCACTTCCAGTTGATATTATCCAAGCAAACTTCAGATTTGGGTCACCAAATGTCTAAAGATGTTATCTACTTGGTCATTTGTTGTGTTTCAATAACAAAAGTCGGACAATAAAGGCACAAATGACAGATATCGGATACTAATTAAACAACAAACAGCCATTACGGCATGCTGCTAGTCAGTGCGTTTACATGCACATAGAGAAAATCGAATTTCTGCCGTAGCTCGACTGAAATCGAAGTTCTAAATGCCATGGAAACACCTTAGCTCGGCTGAAATCGAACCGAACTGGATTTCTCGTAATCGAGCTACGCGACCTAGATTATGCGATTGTAGCCGAGCTACTTGGTGCATGTAAACCCTATCGAGCTACTTACTTCAGCACTGCCCCTTCCGGAAGTGACGAGACCACAAGCGGGAAACACAACAGCCTTGGTCGGCATGACAACAGTAGTAGAAACATGCACTTCTGGAGCAATGAAGAGATAGAGTTCATGCTCCTTCAGCTTAAGGAGTTGAATGAGAAAATAAATATATATATATATATATATATATATATATATATATATATATATATATATATATATATATATATTCTCGATGTTACTGTCCTCATCGTCGTTCTTCTTGTGAACACGGAACTGATAACTTTGTTTCTACTCTTGAATAGCTCTTCTTCATGACGACAACCGGAAGTGTACCAACACGATGGGGCGTGTAGCGCCACCTGTGGCTCGGGTGCACAATGTACCTCACACAGTAGCTCGATTTCCTTGTGTGCATGTAGGATTGGATTTCTCTGGGACCCTTAGCTCGATTACCGACAGCAGCTCGATTTGGATGTGCATGTAAACGCACTGACTGATTCTGATTGGCTGGCTTATAATACACCAGCCAATCAGAATGAGGGTTTCAAAAAGTAGTTTGGATGAAAAAGCTCATTTCTAGTGCGCATGCCCTGAGTAACTGGAAGCGCCATTTTTGTAAATAAAAACATTTTTTGGTTGGAACAGGCTGCAAGCATGAATTTCTGTCGATTTCTGGCATGAAACATGCTTTAAATCAAGTGAAAATTGATGCCAACCTGCTACAGAACCGTGAGATATGCATGAAATATGTCATATATGGGATTTTCGATTTTCAAGTGAGTAAATGATATCGTATTATGCCTGATCAAGTATCGCGAGCTGTGAGCATAGCCCTACCATTTATGCAGCATACAAGAGTCAAGGATGGAGACACTATCCACTCAGAAATGTATTTAAAAAATAAAGGTTCTGCGTATATCCTTTAAGCCGCTTTGCAACTAATTGAGCACTATGCTTGGGGTCCTTGTCCATTTGGAAGACCCATCCACGCCCAAGCTTTAACTTTTTTGCCTGATGTCTTGATGTTGCTTCAATATCCACATTTTTTTTCTTTCCTCGTGACGCCGTCTGTTTTGTGAAGTGCACCGGTCCTTCCTGCAGCAAAGCAGCTGCACAACATGCTTCATCGTTGGGATGGTCAACTTGGTGTACGTAAACTTCTGATTTTTGAAAGTAATTAAAACATTTTTCTCGGATTATTCTGACATTTTACGAATAATAATTTTTTTAAAAACTGACTGACCTAAAACGGGAAAAGTTTCCTCAGTCGTATTGTCGGAAACGGAGGGGAGAAGTTTGCGTCTCTTTCGAAACTGTATGTAAACTTCTGGTTGCAACTGTAAATAACAATGTGTGGCTTTTTTTTTTTCTGAGGGGTTTAATCGAACACTCTTTGGATGTTAGTGATTTAGGCCTTTTGTTCAGCACTTGTATTTAACGAGAAATGCTTCAGCTGTTAATTCTTTCTTTCTCTAGCTGCTTTTTTTTCTTTTTTTAAGGCACTCCAGTCTGCCTTAAGTTGTTTCTTCACCTACTCATTATCCAGGTGCAGAGGTTATGTAAAGCCCTTTTAATTAAGTCATGAAACTATTATAGACACCATGATAATGACTTTTAAATCTCCCTTTAATCAGGATCTTTCATTTGTTGTTTAACAAGATCGCATTAAACCACACAAGCGCGAAGCACTTAGAAGAATGGACCGGCTAAATGACCCCATTTCATGAACTTCCTCACTGGAGTATAAACTCGTTTGGTTTTTTTTTTTCTTCTCTTCCCCCCCCACAGCGCTGCAGGCTAGCAATGTGGCTTTTGGATGGAAACACGGTTGAGTTACAGCATGCTGTACCTTTCCTCTGCACCAAGCCCGGCCTGGCTTAACTGCATCATGTTTATTTATACTCTCGTGAGTGCACTCACAAACCCAACAACAGCGCACTAGTTCACTTCCCTGTTTGCCCTCAAGACCTAATTTAAAAAAAAAAAAAAAACAACCCACGACACACACTTTCTATTCCCTGTTCCATTTGTCGTCTTTAAACACACTCGAAAGGAAATAGACTTTAAAACGTGAGTGAAGATGCACGATCCAGGTGCTAATTTGTCGTCAGGGAAGTTATTAAAAAAATAAATAAAAGGGCAGACAGTGGATTTAAGAAGCTTTGCATGCTTCTTGGTGGTGTGAAATGTGTGCGCAGTGGAGTGCGAGGCTGCCGTCACTGCTGTTTCCTGACAGATCTGGTGTGAAGCCAGTTCCGGAGAGTTAAATTTGTATCGTGATGACTGTGTCAAAATAGGAAACCCAAGAAACTTGAGTTCAGAAATTGGGTGCATCGTGCGATGTATATTCAAAAGAACGTCATCGTTTTTGTTATAGATCCACCACACACGTACATATCCAGACAAGCTGGCTTAAATCCGACTCAAGTCGATCAATCGATACCCAGCCCAAGTAACCGAGTTGTACCCATAATGCAAGATGGCTGCAGTGTGTTTCCTGTGTTCAGGCGGACGTTCCAGTCGTGCATGTCCACCAAAGTGTACGTGACCCCGTGCACATGCAGTACAGGCACAAGTGCAGGGGCAGTGTAATGCAACAGTTTCTTCACTCTGTGGTTGGACCAAGATTAGTTTTGTGGCCTGAAATGCCATCGAAGTTGGTGCTGCTGTTTTTTTCCACCCTCTTTCTCAACCTCTTCAACGCCAGCCATCTTGAACTTGTTGAACAAAAATCAGAGGAAGTCTGTTAAAGCTCTTTAGTTATAGATTTTACAGAAAGTTAAGAACGGGGGGAACTTGCCAGTATTGAATTCTGATCGAATGTAATTCAATGTTTTGTCAATCTAATGTTCAAAGTCAAAGTTCTAACAATAAAAATGGTACAAGTCCAAAAAGCCTGAACAACAACCCAACTTGTATACAAGCTAGATACAGGTAGACAGTTCAAGCTCAAAGTTACTTTTGGTCGTAGTTAATTATTCCACTGCAGTTCTTGAAAACAAAATGGTTTTGCTGAGTGAAGTCCTTTTGTACAAGTCTCCGTCACTTTTGCTCACCTCCAAGTAGAGCTTTGACAATATTTCCGCTATTGCGCTCTCCCAGTTTTTCAATGTCCATTGGTTTGTTTTTCTCTTGTAAATATGCGTGAAGTTTTGGTAACCTTTCAGGTGTCCAGCGCATCTTTACTTTCAGTTTATTTATTTAGTGCTGAAACCAAGTACTGAATTAGCCACGACGATCTCTTTGTGGAAGTGTATCGTGGCACGAACAAAGGAGATTTCTGAGGACCTCAGAAAAAAGCGTTGTTGATGCCCACCATGCTGGAAAAGGTTACAAAACCATCTCTAAAGAGTTTGGACTCCACCAGGTTGTGTACAAATGTAGGAAATTCAAGACCATTGTTACCCTCCCCAGGAGCGGTCGACCAATAAAGATCACTCCAAGAGCAAGGTGTCGGCGATGTCACAAAGGACCCCAGGGTAACTTCTAAGCAACTGAAGGCCTCTCTCACATTGGCTTATGTTGATGTTCATGAGTCCACCATCAGGAGAACACTGAACAACAATGGTGTGCATGGCAGGGTTGCAAGGAGAAAGCCAGTGCTCTCCAAAAAGAACATTGCTGCTCGTCTGCAGTTTGCTAAAGATCACGTGGACAAGCCAGAAGGCTATTGGAAAAATGTTTTGCGGATGGATGAGACTAAAATAGAACTTTTTGGTTTAAATGAGAAGCGTTATGTTTGGAGAAAGGAAAACACTGCATTCCAGCATAAGAACCTTATCCCATCTGTGAAACATGGTGGTGGTAGTATCATGGTTTGGACCTGTTTTGCTGCATCTGGGCCAGGACGGCTTGCCATCATTGATGGAACAATGAATTCTGAATTATACCAGCGAATTCTAAAGGAAAATGTCAGGACATCTGTCCATGAACTGAATCTCAAGAGAAGGTGGGTCATGCAGCAAGACAACGACCCTAAGCACACAAGTCGTTCTACCAAAGAATGGTTAAAGAAGAATAAAGTGAATGTTTTGGAATGGCCAAGTCAAAGTCCTGACCTTAATCCAGTGGAAATGTTGTGGAAGGACCTGAAGCGAGCAGTTCGTGTGAGGAAACCCACCGACATCCCAGAGTTGAAGCTGTTCTGTACGGAGGAACGGGCTAAAATTCCTCCAAGCCGGTGTGCGGGACTGATCAACAGTTACCGCAAACGTTTAGTTGCAGTTATTGCTGCACAAGGGGGTCACACCAGATACTGAAAGCAAAGGTTCACATACTTTTGCCACTCACAGATATGTAATATTGGATCATTTTCCTCAATAAATAAATGATCAAGTATAATATTTTTGTCTCATTTGTTTAACTGGGTTCTCTTTATCTACTTTTAGGACTTGTGTGAAAATCTGATGATGTTTTAGGTCATATTTATGCAGAAATATAGAAAATTCTAAACGGTTCACAAACTTTCAAGCACCACTGTATATTGAGTTTTTGTTGAATAAATTATACTTTGGTCTCTCGGTGATATGTGGTGAACAAATGTGTGTGTGAGAGACTACTTCCTGAATTTTTGCTTGCATGTCAACCACAGAGGTTTTTTTTTTTTTGTAGCTTTTTAAAATAAAAAGGGAGAAAGTGTATGTGTTTGAGGATTCCGCTCATAGTTACACTTGAAATTTATTCGTAATTGCAAGTTGGAATGATTGGGTTTTCTGTGGGGGGGTACACAAGGGGAAAGCAGCTTGACCAGACCCCCCCCCCCCCCCCCCCCCCGTGTTTTCTGCAATTCAGCCACAGCGCTAGATTGTTGCATTATGATGATGCAATGACGCAGATATCAAGAGAGCATTTTGTGCGTAAATAGCTGTTCTCTCTTCACCAAACGCTGATCATGTGGAATGGTGTCCTTAAGATTGTGCTGTATTCTGATGCATCCCTCCAGTGACCTGCGTTTAGCCGCCAGGCCTTTCCCGCTTTGCAGGATCCACGCAGTCTTTCACCTTCGCATAGCACAGGACAGAACGGTCCGGTATTGGCAAATCCTGAAAGTCAAAAAGGAAGTGCAGGGTGTTTTGGCAAAATATACACTCTTGCACAACACTTGAAATGTGACCTCAAGAAGTCTCCTCTCATTCGATTCACTTGAGTTGCGCAGAGCGATAGGTGCGGATGTGCAGGGGCTCTTTGATTGTCCGCTTTGGGCATTCGCAGACTTCTGTCTCTCCTCTGTTGTTGGCTTGGCTTTTTTATCATGGAAAACAGGAAACAGGAAGGGAGCAGCCAGCTGCAGGTTAAAGGTCAGGCCAAAAGAGGAGGAAGGCTTACAAAAGCACAGTATCTAGGGAAGGTTTGGCTCATACACAGTGTCATGACGAGGAGAGGCCAAGAGCCTGAATAGAAAAATGGGGGGGGGGGGACGGCTTGGATGTCCATACTTCGTCGTGAAAACTCGTGTGTGGGTGGACATTTGAGGAATGGGGATGGGGGGGGGGAGTTTTCATCCAGTCTCGGATATATTGTCTGATCAATGCCCACACGTTTCCACAGAATGGTCAGCCTTCAGATCTGAAAGCCTTGCATAGCTGCCAACTACTACGAATAAATCGTATTTATTACGATTTGTCATTTTGATTACGAAAATACTACAATAAAATACGATTTTGCCAATTTTCATGGGTCATTTTCAAAGTCTATCACTGGTGGGATTCGTATTTGATAAAACACCGCTTCGTTCCAAGCGGCAGATACTACGCCAAATTTCATTGGCTATTGCTTGTTCTCTCAGCCAATCAACGATGCTATTGGATCATCCATGGCACGCTATCGTCTGGCCTTTGTTCACGAAGTTTCTGAACAAAGCATGGCGTTTCAAGCTTTTATGAAGATGTAGCGTAGTATTAATCTCTAAAGAAAGCATGGCTAAGGGGAAGGGCCAGCGCTTCAAGTAAGGGCGATCACTACGCGTTTCGTGCTCCATGTCGGCGAGACATTTGTGGTGCAATAACATCAACTGTTGACTGAGTAAGCTCTGGTCTATTTCTCTAACGTGTACTCTGTCAAAAGTTATATGTGCCGATTGCATTGTTTGAAGTTTTTGCCTGATTCACTGACTCTTTTCGTACATTGTTGAAAAGAACTTTGCAAATTAATGTAAGATAGTTTAGTTTGTAGAATAAATTTTGTCAAACTATTTAGTTTGTGTGATTTTTCAGGGTAGTTTTGCTAGAAAGCTTTGTCGGTGGCGGGGGGGGGCTTCCGACCCCCCACCAAGACTCAGTACCCAACCCTGTATTACTATTTACAATTTCGGAATGTTGGCAGCTATGGCCTTGCACAATAAATGCTGCCGTAAAGCAGGGCACGTGTGATCCAAACCCACTTTTTCTGCATGTTTTTCGTGTACGCGCTTCCCAACTCCTCCTGGCTTTGCAGTTTGGATAATTACTGCCATCCAGTCTCGCTGTCCACTCAGCCTTCATGCTCTGTAGGCTCTCCGGGTTCAAAAGGAGGATTCGCAGTGAAAAGTGCTGGCAGGAGTCCCACAGGAAGGGACGGGGCTTCATATAGCATTCGGTCCTGCTACCATACCCATTAAACAAACAAGCTCCGCCCATGGGAACGGCTCCAGTTCTGACTCGGGGCGGTTTGAGAGGATGATGGTTTTTTTAAGAAAGGCATTGTATGATTTTGTATACTAGGGTGAGTCAAATGACAATCATAATTTCAGTATCCATTATGTGCCGGAATGCTTTCATTGAACAAAATGCACACTTTTTTTTTTTTTTTTTGTGACACCTGTTTGCAATAACCTTTTTTTAATTTTATTTTAAATAATGGTACAAATTCCTTGATGGTGCTGTTTTAATGAGGGTTTAACTAGTAATCACAACAGGCCTTTTTTTTTTTTTTTTTAAGTAGTTGTCGTCGTGTTGTGTAATGTCTCCAATGGAAAAAGTGTGAAGATCTGAAGTGAAAATTTGTTTAATTTTGTAAATATGTCTTAAAGTTCTGAACATTTTGAAAATCCAGTGTTTTTATCAAATTTCTGTTTCCGTTCGTTGTCCCGGTCACAAACCAGCAACCGTTTTCCGTTGGTTTAATTTTCCATTCATGAGAACCTCAATCAGGGGCGGCACGGTGGTGTAGTGGTTAGCGCTGTCGCCTCACAGCAAGAAGATCCGGGTTCGAGCCCCGGGGCCGGCGAGGGCCTTTCTGTGTGGAGTTTGCATGTTCTCCCCGTGTCCGTGTGGGTTTCCTCCGGGTGCTCCGGTTTCCCCCACAGTCCAAAGACATGCAGGTTAGGTTAACTGGTGACTCTAAATTGAGCGTAGGTGTGAATGTGAGTGTGAATGGTTGTCTGTGTCTATGTGTCAGCCCTGTGATGACCTGGTGACTTGTCCAGGGTGTACCCCGCCTTTCACCCGTAGTCAGCTGGGATAGGCTCCAGCTTGCCTGCGACCCTGTAGAACAGGATAAAGCGGCTAGAGATAATGAGAGATGAGATGAGAACCTCCATCAGAAATGAATGGACCAAAAATAGAGACGTAGTATTTTGAGTCTCAGGGTAAGAATTGGAGATAAAGGCGGCTTCTTGTAGATTGCAATTCTGCACCGAGAAGGTTTAAAAGTAGCACGTCACTGAAATCGGTCCGCCTTTTGGGTTTAAACATAAAAGCCAGAATTTGGCGGGTATGTTCACTTTAAATTGTAGACACCGAGCATGACTGACGGTGGTGCGCGAATGTGCTGTGGATAAGAGGCTCAAACTTTTATTAATTCTCTTCAAAACAGTATCACTGATTATTTATACACCACCTCATTTTTTCTCCATGAAAAAAAATGCAGAAAATGGTGGGGTTTTTTAAAATTAATTAATTAATTACATTTTTTAAAGGAAGGATACAAAATTTTCCCCAGTGATCCGATCTTCCGCGAGCGTTAAGACAGCAAAGTGTTGAGCTGATTTTATTGGAAAAACAAGTCAACATGAGAGATTTGACTACTAGGTGGGAATCATGAATTTCAAGCTGATTGAACAAACAGTGAGCGAGCTGGAAACAACAACAACAAACCACACGGACCGGTGCTGAATATCACTAAAAATCCAAGATGGCGACGCCTGTAAGTTTGGTGTATGTCATTTACACAACGTTAAGCGCTTAAAGTACAAGCTCATCACAACATCGTACAAAATGAACAATATATCTTGTAAATTTTATTTGTTCTTGAATCAACATTGGTTTTATGTAAACACTTTTTTTTTTTTTTTTTTTTTTTAAGTCTTTTAAAGGCCAAATGAAAACATGCTGTTCTCCCAGACAAACAAATGAGCGGTTCATCAGCGCAGCGGCACGCTGTCAAGCTGAATAGTAACATGAGCTTTAGTAATTAGTAACTAGCGCCCCCCCCCCCCCCCCCCCCCCCCCCCCCCCCCCCCCCCCAGCTATGTGTTAAATCTGAGCACCAAAATAAAAATGGAACCTGGTGATGAAACAAAAGTGCATATTGACCAAAACCTTTTTATAAATATGAATGTCCCTTTACACACTCATCCAGAAGGGTAATTTTGCACAAGGCCATCTGTCTACAGCAGAAAATAAAACGCGTCTGGAAAAATCCCAAGGGAGCCTGGAGCCAGATTCGTGACGTTACCTGCGGAAGCGCCAGCAGGCTGCGAGAGCTTTGCACGGTTTCAGTGCACAGCCTGTGTAGACCAAGCGCTCCCATTTCTCTCTCATTGTCCGCTCTTTTGAAAACGATGAGTACTAATCCCATCAAGATTGGTGTTGCTACACCCTCCTACGCTACATCTGTTAACCATTTTAATAATTACGTGATAACGGTGAAGAAATTTGCAGAAAACCACCAGGTCGTTTTCTCATAAACAAACCAGCGCTGACGTAGGATTCAGAGGGAGGCGTCCCGCACGCGACGTCACGAAAATCAACGTTTGCCGGGAAATCCAAATGGCAAGTTTTTTTCAGAGGCGGGCCAATTCGCCTCAAATGGCTCGATTTCAACTGAATTTTTCTGGTATTGCGCAAGGCAAAAAAATTGCACAAAATGTGACATATTTGACCAAAGTTTAATATAAAACGGGAGAATTACATTGATCTCGCTCCTGAATTTACCCGTGATATGCACTTTAAAGCTCGTAAGTTTCAACAGGTGTGAACATGTTTTGCAGATATTCCGTGATGATAAATCGCAATACAAATCTAGAACTATTCAAATCAATAACATGAATTGTAATAATTGTCATGCTGTGTAATCTTAGTTTTTCATAACTAAGTGTTTTGACCACAGAGGACAATGACCTACAGTAGTGGGAATACATGTGACTTCACCCTAGGTGGAAGTAAAGCAGCTCAAATGCAGCAAAAACGCCCAAAAAACTGGATCTAAAAGGGGGAAAAAGCTGTTGTGTGATTGACTAAAAATAAATTTCACAAGAATTTTTTTTTTTTTTAAACGGACTGTTGAAAGCTAAAGAAAAGGGAAACAAATTGGGTAGATGTAAAGGTTCATACAAGTTTACTAAGAAAAGTCCGTTTCTTATTAACTTCATTTTTAATAAGTATTTTAGTTAATAGGTTATTGGATTTTACTCCGAACTTTATGAATGTGGGTATATAATTATTGCTGGTTAAGGAAATGAAACAAGGTTTTATTTTTATTTATTTTTTTTAAACAAAAGGAATATTTATGATTTTTTTTTTTTGGAAAAAAATGTGAAAATGGAATCCTGAATTGGGTGAATGGTTACATGCTGAACTGTAATGGATGAAAGTGAAGTTATTCTTTTAATAATTATAAAAATGTGAGCTGTGGTTGAAGGCTCATCAATTTTCGGATGGCACTCCACTCCATCCCGTCATGACTTACTGTCCATTTCTGTTTTATACAGCCAGCGTTCTCGGGGTCTTTTGTTTTTTTTGCCCCATATATGAACATCCTCGTGTGTGTTTTACTGGTGTTTGGAATTGCAGCACAGCTGTTCCCCATTGAGGGCAGCGCATTGCCACCTTTTTGTGCCAGGCCTTCAAAAACAACAAATCCGCACTGCCAGCGGGGCTCGAGCCCTCTCTTTCCTTTTGCTGTTCTCAATGAACAACTTGGTGGTGACTATTTGGCTTTTTTTTTTTTTTTTTCCCAATAGGTGTTCCGACCACAATTTCAGCTAAAGTTACAGCTAAAGGCAATGCACTTTGCACTTTCATTTCTCAATCAGTTCAAAGAAATGCTGAGAACAGCATGAGAATGCAGGGTGTGTGTGTGTGCGCGCAGATGAATGCTGTCTGGCGGAAAAAGGGATAGCCTCAGTTTTACCATGAAATTAGTCTGTTCTGTCTGTTCAGCATCACGGCTAAGGAGAGACTTGTTTGCTTTGTTCGGTTTCTCGCTCTCACCTGTGCTTGTGTGTGGTAGAGAGAGAGAGAGAGAGGGAGCGAGCGAGCCTGAGCTACTCTTGCTTGGAGGCAGCTGCAGTCCTGCCACACACTCGCGCTCTGTTGTGCATGTCAATTCTCCAGGCTGGAGCACTTGCACAATCCCCCACTGTGCTGGCCTGTAAATCATTTGCTCTCCCCCCCTCCTCTCCCTGCCGGACTCCTTGCCTTGTCTCGCCTCGCACCCGGGGCCAGTAGCATCCGCCATAGCCGTCACCTTCCCTGCTCACTTATTCTCTCTCCAGCTCCCTCCGAGGACCTGCCTTCACCTGCTTCACTGATAAATATCTTCATCGATTCTGGCCAATGTCAAATTGGATCCGGACTCTGTCCCAAGAACACTGCGAGCGTGTCGGGAAAACACCCTGGACGGGCTGTGGGTCCATCACAGAGCATCCTGCGCACACGTTCATGCACTTTTTATTTCTAGACCTGTACCAGTATATTGTGCAACGATAAATTGTGATGCAAATTTATGATGATTCAGATTGACAAAATCAATTTCAATCATCAGGCTGTGTGATAGTTTTATAGTTGATCCTTGCTGGAATTGCATTGTTCAAACAAACACTTTTTTTTTTTTTTTTTTTGGTTTTTTTTGACCATTAATAATGATCCACATTTGTGAAGGTTGGCATAAAATATAATCCCCTGTTAACTAAAAGGAATACAGGCTAGTTATTCGATCCTCATTCACTGGATATGAGCAGTCATGCACTCTGATTGCTCTACTACTAGGATATCAGCTCATATACCGGGAGTAGAGAAAAACAAAATGGCGGCGCGTGCTGCTGAACCAACCGAGGACGAAATGAAAACTCTACCCGAAAACAAAACCCCAAAAAATAGGGGGAAAAAAGGAGTAAAAGTATCTGATGGTAAGAACCCGTCCAGAAGAATTACCCCATTTTTCACAAATTGCTCCTGTCACTTCGTCTGTTTGTTCGAAGTAGAAATGATAGTTTTTCTTTATCGAATTGGCAAAAACTAAAAATGCTGTTTCTGAGAATCCAGTGAATGTGGATAGAATAAAAGTTATTCCACTCAGTCTTGTCGTACGTGGCTTATAGACAACTCAGTGCTACGCACCTTGTCAGCTTTCAGCTCATGTACGACTCGATTTCGTGGAATAACCGTTCGAGCCGATGAGCTAAAAGGAACACGGGCTATTTTACACCAACCTTTACAAATGTGGATAAGTAATTATTGATGGCTCTTAAGAAAATGAAACAAAAGGGTGTGTGGTTTTTTTTGTTTGTTTTTTTTTGAGAATGATGAATAAGTTGTTAAAGAATAGGAAAATTTTTTTTTTTTTTTTTTTTAAATATTGTGGGGCAATCGAATCATGAATTGAATGAATAGTTCCATAATTTACATTTATAGTGCGCAGGCTGCATGAATATATGATCGCCTGCACATCACAAAGATTAACTCTCAAACAGCTATCGAACAATATCTACTTGTTAAAAACTAAAACTATACAGTAATAGAAAAATGAGCTAAAACTACGATAAAAATATAGTGTAGGGGAAAAAAAAAAGATGAGTCTTATTCATAAAAGCTAATTTAAGCCTAGGTCACAACCGGACGTACGATTTTTTTTTTTTTTTTTTTTTTTTGGCCGTGCTATTTTTGGCGTTTCCCAAATCGCTGCCTTTTTTTTTTTTTTTTTTTTTTTTGTTGTTCATGGAGAAAGACGCAACCTGAAAAAAACGTAAGCGCCTGTAGAGTTTGTTTGACATGACAAAGAACCTCTGCGGCCAGTCGACGGCTTGAAAATCAGCACGTCACACGCGCGCCCTACGTGCGTTTCTTGCGTTTTTTGCACGTAGACCGGCCGTAGGAGCACGTATGGCCGGTTGTGACCGAGGCATTAAATAAATGCGTCTTCAGCATTATTCTTAAAATTGTCCAAAGTTCTCCAGTTACGAGTACGACTTGGTAACGAGTTCCATAGTTTTTGGGGCGGCAGCACAAAAAGCCCTGTCCCCCAGTGTCCTCTTTGTTCATGGCCTACTCATTGCACATCTAGAGGCAGTTTGGCGTCAACGATCCACCTCGTAGCATGTCGGGATCAAACCAGGGATCCTGGAGTGTTACAGTCCTATCCTCTGCACCAGCAAACCATCTGAAATAATATCTAAGTGGCTAGAGCTAATGAGATGAGAATAGGGTTTGTTTGTTTTTTTTCAAAATGTACTTGTCTGAACGCATTTCTTGATTTTGCCATTGTAAATGATTCTTGACGTTGTGCTTGTGCTTGCTTTTCTTTCAGACGAAACCTGACCAAACTGTCACTAATCTTCAGCCACATGCTGGCCGAGCTCAAAGCCATCTTTCCCAACGGGCTGTTCCAAGGGGATAATTTCAGGATCACGAAGGCAGATGCAGCAGAATTCTGGAGGAGATCATTTGGAGACAAGTGAGTGCTGCGTGCGCTGAACGCTCTTCAGCTTGTTGTGTAATCTGAATCACGATTTGACCGACTCGATTTTCTTGCGCGTTTCTCTGACGTCTGCAGGACGATCGTCCAGTGGAAGGTTTTTCGACAAGCACTGCACGAGTTTCATCCAATCAGCTCTGGTTTAGAGGCCATGGCCCTCAAGTCGACAATAGACCTCACCTGTAACGACTACATCTCGGTGTTTGAGTTCGACATCTTCACCAGGCTGTTTCAGGTGCGTGATCACGGCTCCACAACTTCTCAACACAGACCGTTATCTCTGCTATTGTTTGATATCTGTGGTTTAAACAATGGCCATTGTTCACTGTTCGCACACAACTGCAGGTGTGCTGCAACATTGTGCGTGGTGGTGGTGGTGGGGGCTGAACACCGCTACACCGTTTCTAATGACGTGAGTCTGGTTGACGGTTGGCGCACTGTGATCAGGTTAAAGATGCGTATTAACCCTTAATGTAGATTGGCAGTGATGAATTGTGTTTAATTTCTACAGATGTTTCCAATCCAGGTGTAATCAGAGAGCTACTCAGTCCTGAACATGTAGCAGCTCCACATCATTGCTTTCTCAGACATTTAGTTTGAACCATGCTCAAATCCCTGCTCAGACTTCCATAACCTGACGCTTAGATGATGGCAATTCTCTCTCTGTTTGCGTTTCTGGTTAAAACCCTGAATAGGTTCTATTCAATCACATGACTTTTGCTTGCGAGTTTATTTCTGGTGAATGAAGTGGTGGTCAGGTAAACTAATTTTGCCATCGGTATGTAAAGAGCTGGTGAAACTTTTGCGGTTTCGAAGCCGACACGCGGGCAAGATACCTTCGGAAAGTAGCTCTTTGCGATGGGATAGAGCCTTACACGCTCGTGATGAAGGATCTTTTCCAATGATTGATTTTGAAAATGATCCATCCGTTGAGTTCCCCGACATCTCAAACTCTCTGGTGCTGCAGACATCGTTCAATACGGGCACACCGATGAAAACGTAGTACAACTTTTTATATGTGGCTGGGTTAAAGATCAGGATACTACAAGATAAATCCCGTATCGTTGTTAGTTTATGCCCGGGCAAGTAGGGCTTTTTGTACCGTACGTGTCTTTGTGGTGATTGATTGCGAGGACCCTACAAGTTTTAGTATCGGGTGTAAACAAACCACAGCTGCTCGATTCTCAATCCTCCCTGCTCTTCTCTTCCAGCAAACGATGAGGGTTTTTATACCCCGGCTGGTTTACCTTTGTCCATCCGGAATTTACGTCCATCCGAAACACGCTTTTTCTCAGCAACTACAAATTATAGCCACTTAGTACCAAACTTTAGCTCGGGGTTCTTTTTATTTTTGGACACTGTCACGATGCTCTTGGATACACTGAACTGATAGAGACACTGTCCGGGAGAGGAAACGTGAAGCCCGCCCACACAACACTGATTGGGCTACTTAACAAGACAGACCAATCAGGATGTTCTCTGTCTTGCAGAGAGAACATAAAGCCTGCCCACACAGAACACCGGTCTACTTAACAAAATGGACCAATCAGGATGCGCTTGCGCGCGCGCGCTCTCTCTCTCTCTCTCTCTCTCTCTCTCTCTCTCTCTCAGAGAAAACGTAAAGCCCGCCCACACAACACTGATTGGTCTACTTGACAAGATAGACCAATTAGGATGTGCTTGTTCTCTCTCTCACAGAAAGAAGACGTAAAGCCTGACCACACAACACTGATTGGTCGGTCTGTCTTAAGTAGACCAATCAGGATGTGCGCTCTCTCTCTTAGAGGAAACGTAAAGCCCGCCCACACAGAACACTGATGGGTCTATTTAACAAGACAGACCAATCAGGATGCGTGCTCTCTCTGAGAGAAAACATAAAGCCCGCCCACACAGAACACTGGTCTACTTAACAAAACAGACCAATCAGGATGCGCGCTCTGAGAGAACATAAAGCCCGCCCACACAGAAGACTGGTCTACTTAACAAAACAGACCAATCAGGATGCGCTCTCTCTCTGAGAGAAAACGTAAAGCCCGCCCACACAGAACACTGATTGGGCTACTTAAGACAGACCAATCAGGATGCGCTCGCTCTCTCACGCGTGCGCAGAGAGATGATGTAAAGCCCGCCCACACAGAACACCAATCGGTCTGTCTTCTTAAGTAGACCAATCAGGATGCTCTCCCCCTCTCTCATAGAGAAAACATAAAGCCCACCCACACAGAGCACTGATTGGTCTACTTAACAAGACCGACCAATCAGGATGCGCTCTCTCTCTCTCGTAGAGAATACGTAAAGCCTGCCCACATACAGTAGAACACTGATTGGTCTACTTAAGACAAAGTTCTGTGTGAGCAGGCTTTACGTTTTCTCTACAAGAGGGAGAACATCCTGATCGGTCTGTCTTGTTAAGTAGACCAATTAGGATGCTCTTCCCCTCTCTCATAGAGAAAATGTAAAGCCCACCCACACAGAACACTGATTGGGCGGTCTTGTTAAGTAGACCAATTGGGATGCTCTCTCACTCGCTCAGAGAGAAGCCATAAAGCCCGCCCACACAGAGCACTGATTTGGTCTACCTAGCAAGACGAGAGCGATCAACATGCGCTCGTGCTCTCTCTCAGGAAGCTGCTATCAATATGCGGGAGACTCCCAGAACTTCCCGGAGAGTTGGCAATAATTCAGCTCGTCCTGTCGGATTTTATTTGTCCGGACCGAACATTTATTTGCCCCAGCCAGTCGGACTACTACTAAGCCCTGATTCGATTTTTTTTTTTCTTTAAATCTCGTCCATCCAGCCCGATGCTTTTGAAATACAGACCAACAAATGCGAAAATTGCTAGTTAATGTCCGCCAGTCCAGTCTCCTTTCCCACACTGTGGTGTCCCTTTTCTCCCAACACATTTATTTCCCTTTCTTATTCCAAGGTGAAGAAGTGTTTAACAGATATTTGCTGTTGCACTGTGTGAAATGAACAATTACCAAATTACAGCTACCAAAAGGTTCACAATGGAGTTGAATTCTGTACAAGCTGCATTAGCTCCAGCTTTGTGCTGTCATGAAGGTTTTTTTTTTTAAAGCAAATACTTCTCAGCAATCCTTGTTGTTCCGTGAACAATATCAATGGAGTCTATTGTTTCGGTTTCCTGCTTTTCTGCAGCAGCACAACTGCTCGTAGAGGAGCGTTTAGCAGCCTGAGCTCCTGTGTCAGTAATCGACTCAATACACCGAGTACTCTCAAGCAGACATCAGCGAGGGCTCGCAGTGAGGCAGCCTATCATTACACATCATATCCACCCTTTAATTAAGCTGCTTTCTCCTCATCCCTGTGCATCAGGGCTAATTCTGGAAAAAGAAGGGCATCTTTTTTAAATCTGCTCCGGTTCAGGTCAGTGGTTTTAAAGCTGAAGATTTGGCGTATATTTTCAAATGTTCAGGAAATGGTAGTTGAGTATGTTTGGTGGCTTGAATCATTCTGCGTTCTGAAATTATTCCCTTATCGGAAAGATCTGAGCTCTGAACAAAATGTTAAGCCAGTAGCTCACATCATGTGCGCACTCTGTCTAAGCAGTGTGCGTGTGGCGTGATGCTCAGCACTCGAAGTCGTGTTCCTGAGAACTGCACTCTTTATTTGGCCTCGCCGTCAGCCAGAAATAGGCAGACTGTTTGCAGAGAGCTTGTTTGCTCTTTGACGAAGCTCTTCACTGTAAGGCCGTGCTTTTCCTGCATCTGAATAAAAGCTGTTTGATCAGAGCATATCCACGACAACTCTTCAGTGCCTTCATCTCATGCTTTTTAAGACGGTCAGATGAGTCGTGTTAGATGCCCACGTGCAGATCTGTTCTACCAAAACTGACCTATAAGGGGTGATTTTTTTTTTTTTAAATATTGCATTCAGGGTGGCACGGTGGTGTAGTGGTTAGCGCTGTCGCCTCACAGCAAGAAGGTCCGGGTTCGAGCCCCGTGGCCGGCGAGGGCCTTTCTGTGTGGAGTTTGCATGTTCTCCCCGTGTCCGCGTGGGTTTCCTCCGGGTGCTCCGGTTTCCCCCACAGTCCAAAGACATGCAGGTTAGGTTAACTGGTGACTCTAAATTGACCGTAGGTGTGAATGTGAGTGTGAATGGTTGTCTGTGTCTATGTGTCAGCCCTGTGATGACCTGGCGACTTGTCCAGGGTGTACCCCGCCTTTCGCCCGTAGTCAGCTGGGATAGGCTCCAGCTTGCCTGCGACCCTGTAGAACAGGATAAAGCGGCTACAGATAATGAGATGAGATGAATATTGCATTTAACTCCTAATCAGGTTTGAACGGAGTTGTGTTTAACTGAATAAAACGGTAGATTAGAGGGTTTACAGCTGAGGTTTGTGTGGAGAGACTGGCTCGTTCTCCCCGAAACGGTCTTCACCCAAAACTGGTCGTTATTTATTTTTTAAAATTGTTTAAACTCTCATAATGTAGGAGTAGGAAAGATGGCGAAATCTGAATTATGATACTAATTTCTTTTTATGACTGCACTGACAAAACATTTAAAAGAGAGCTTTTTATCACGTGTGTGTGTGTGTGTGTGTGTGTGTGTGTATTTTATTTTTATTTTTTTTTACATTATACCCCGCTCTGAAGGAGGAGGAGGTATACTGGTTTATCTCCGTCCGTCCGTCCAAAACACCCTTTTTCTCAGCAACCACAAGTCATAGCCACTTGGTACTGAGCTTCAGCTTGGGGTTCTATACCATGTATACCGTTTTCAAGTCTGTCGCACATCAACTTCCTGTTTACCGACTGAACGTATTTACAAAACGTGTAGCATGGATTTACAAAATTTTTCATAATTTCTCAGCAACTACAAATCACACCTGCTTGATATTTGGTACAGTTTTTCAGCTTGGGGTTCTATTGAGGTATTTCACCTGACGTCACAGGGTCACGTGACGCCCCGGTGTCCACCATTTTGGACGGCAAGCTAGCTAATGTCAACAACAGTAGCTAGTATGTTGCTGTAGCAATATTTACGTTCATTCATTTGGATGACTGTTAAAACCTTTCAGTCTCAAGTTTTTCCTTTACTGGATTTACTAGTTTACTGAGCTAGCGCGCGATGGCTCCCGGCTCGGCCGGAGAGCGCTCAATGGCTCCCGGCTCGGCCGGGGAGCGCGCGATGGCTCCCGGCTCGGCCGAGCGCGCTAGCTCAGTAAACTAGTAAATCCAGTAAAGGAAAAACTTGAGGCTGAAAGGTTTTAACAGTCATCCAAATGACTGAACGTAAATATTGCTACAGTAACATACCAGCTATGATGTTGTTGACATTAGCTAGTGCTAACAGCTAGTTGCTAATACACTGCTACAACACAGACACCGACCCTAATAATACAGTTCTTGGTCATTGCCTGGTAACAGCAAATTTATAACGGGCCATGTCTCAACAGACTAAGAAGTTATTTCAATGACATTTAATAACATTTTGTTTATCCTGAGGACCGAAAGTAAATGAAAATGTGAACAAACCTTAGCTGTAATAAGATGGCGACCACCGGCTCCAGGGACGACCCACTGATGTAGGCATGTTACCCAGCCTGACACAAAATATTTGTAGGCATCCAAACTCGTATACGCTTTCAGATCAATACCTGTGTATGGCGATGGGTTTTTAACGACATAGGTATACGGATCATGTGGGCCGAAGTCAGGTAAAGACGAGGGCTTCGTGTACTTCCGTACGTCAGTGAACAGTCCTGGTGGAAGCAGGTAAACGTCGTTCTCTAAGCCTGCTAACCTCAATTTTTGCAAATACCTCTCCCTCTGCTCGCCCTGTAAATGCCCTATGTCGCTGGATAGTGAAGGTGTTTTCTGTATCTCGCTCCTTTTTCTTTTGTTTTTCGTTTGTCGCCTTCCTCGCATTCAAACTGATTCGAGCCGTGCCGTCCAAAATGGCAGCATCACATGACTTGGTCACGTGAGTGAAATACCTCAATACCGTGTGTACCGTTTTCAGGTCTGTCGCACATCAACTTCCTGTTTACCGACTGAACGTATTTACGAAACATATCTGTGAAGATACTCAGTCGTCCAGGTACATAGTAATCTGTGGTTGGTAGAAGAGAGCAACTGGACTTGCTTGAAAAGTCTTGAAGACGTTTCGCCTCTCGTCCGAAAGGCATCCTCAGTTCTGTCTGTCTAATAGGGAGTATCCAGTATTTATCCTCTCATGGATCATCATAGAATCCGAATCAGAATGCTGATGGCTGCATTGTAGGTGGCTGATAGAGGTCATAGACCCCCACCTCTGTTCAGTGATGGTCGTTCCAGGTTGATAAAAATGAACGATCCTCTCTGGCTAAGATGTCTGCCAGTTTTCTGGAAGTCCTCTCATACTCCCGCACCAGTCGAAGGGAACTCATCCCAAAGTGCGTAGAAACATATCTGTGAAGATACTCAGTCGTCCAGGTACACAGTAATCTGTGGTTGGTAGAAGAGAGCAACTGGACTTGCTTGAAAAGTCTTGAAGACTTGAAGACCCTATTAGACAGACAGAACTGAGGATGCCTTTCGGACAAGAGGCGAAACGTCTTCAAGACTTTTCAAGCAAGTCCAGTTGCTCTCTTCTACCAACCACAGAGTATTTACGAAACATTGTGTGTGTGTTTTGATGCCATTACAAGAAGCAAAACGCTATTTCAAAACGCCAGTTTACCAGGATGCTGTTTGAAATCCCTGGCGAGAGACACACTGCTCTTTACTTGTTTCAGGGTTCATTATTTGCTGAAGTCGACGTTCATAAGTGTCCTATTCCTTCGATTGCTTGCGTTCCGATGTGGGCGGGGGGTACGTAAGTGAGCAGGAGCTCGCAGTCGGTCTTGTTCCAGTTCAGTGTTATTTCACAGGAGGAGAAATCCATCCATCTTCACATTTTATTGGTGCACTGAACAAAAATGGGCGAAAGTAATTGTCGAAAATACACGTCAGAGCCGATTCATGTGCTCCATACAGCTGGAGAAGCTGCTCACGACTCGCTTTCAACGAATGTTTAACATGCAAAGTGCGTGCAGAAAAGTTATTTTAAAAAAAGGAACCATTTGCGAATATTTGCCTTTGACCATATGTTATACATTTGAGGTTGCACACATCAGTCACCATGTAAAAATTAAAGCGTTTCTGAATGCAAACGAGACAGGTGGATATTAAAATACCATCAAGATCAACAAGTAGTTTAGGACGGATGAAATGAGAACTGGATGCATGAGTATTCCAGCCCCGCATGGTGCGAGGGGTTTATAATTACATAATGCAGTTAAATATGCAGGGTTGGGGTCCAGCAGCAAACTGTTTGGAAGAAGCGCTTTCTCTGAGGAATGCAAAAAATTCAGCCGTTTTTCATAGTGAAGCTACATGTCGGCTCAGCCAGAAAAGAGGACCGCATACGGAGAAGCCCCCATACCCATCATCAGTGTTTCCCACAGACCAGGTAGCAATTTGTGGTGCTCCACTGTGCCGATGAGGGAATCGTGCGTGGCGGTCGGTGGAGTCGGTCATTGGGGTGTATGTAAAGTGTTTACAGCGGGCGGTGTTCAAACACACAGTATTTTTCTTCAGAGTCACCGGCTGGGACTATTTTAAAGCTACAAGAAGCATTTGAGATTATTCAGTTCAATCTAAATTCTTTTAAGTTCTTTAAGAGAAGACAGCGAAAACAATTTTTACCAGAACCCTGCCTGGTTTCATTCCTCGACCCAACTTTACATTACAGGGCAGGCCATTAGTTTGCTGGGCTTGATGTTGGTGGAAAACCTGTCTTTTAAATTTATGAAAATTACTCACCAAAATTGAAGTTTTTGACCTTAGCTTTTTGCCTTTTTGGTGGCAATCTTTCAGTCATTCTTTAGTTGACATTCAAGGAATAAATTGCAAAAAACAAGCTGGAGGTTTTTATTTTAAATATTGAACTTAACACTTACCTCAACCAATACTAAAATGAAATAAATAGTATAATGTAACAACAAAATAAAATATCATAATTAGATGTAAGAAACCACTTAAGGTAACACCAAGGCAACTAACAATAATGAAAAAGCATTACCCTAATTGATGCAAAGCCTGCATGCCCTATCAGAACATTTAATTCTGCGTGGCTTCCTGAAAAAAAAAAAACCTCCAGTGCCCTATTGTAAGGGAAGTCACTGGGTTCGGGACCATTTATGGAGATTCGTAAGCAGGCTGCCGGGTGTTCCCCGTGGAGCCGATTCCTGAGGTCTGTTTTAATCTATGGATAAAAAAGTACATTTTCTTCATCAAAGCACCAAAAATTTCCATTACATCAAAAAAATATACAAAGGAATACTGAATTTCTCTGTGCTTACCCTATTCATAGCTGAGAAATCCCGCTCGCAATTCAGAAACAACTTTTCAATACTCATCTGGGTTAAAGCAGCAAACATTGAGTGTCAGTGAAATTATAATAGTCAAATAAATACGAAGTTATTATTAGCCTATGGGCATCCTACAGTAGCCCCTCTCAACTACCGCATTGTTTCTTAAAATATTCAGATTTTATGCTTCAGATCGCATCAACTAGGCATCCCTGCGAGTATAACATTTTATTTAGGCTAGTGGGAAATCCTTATTTACTGTGAATGTCAAGCCATTATTAATAACTTGCATGAATGCTGAAGCGGGATAAACGGGATAATGCAATAAGGCCGGTGTCACGGTCTGAACTTACCACCAGTCTAGACTCCCCGGAAGTTGACCGGGAAAAAAAAAATCGGTCTGCGCATGGTAAATTTTTATACCAGCGCCCGATCAGACCGTGACACCGGGTTATATGCGCAACGGCAGGCCTGTGTACACGCCTCTCCATCGCTCTGTGTGCGCACCCGTGAACAAGAAGTAAGCGCACTATGAATGAACGGAACAATACGCAACGGAATTTTTTTTTTTCAAAAATCGCGAGTCTGATTGTGTGGTGATAGGAATCCATTGTGTGGTGCTGCGCAACACAATGGTCTATGTATGGGAAACCCTGCATCATGAAACATAACCCCTTTTAGGGCTTTTTTTTTTTTTGTGACTAGTTGTCCAAAGCTCTGAACTAGAGGTCTGCGCAGGACAGAATTTTCAGTCCCGCTCCCGCATTGTGTAGTCCCGCTCCCGCAAAGAATTGATTTTCAGTCCTGCTTCCGCCCGCGCCTGCCATATTTTGTCCCGCTCCCGCCCGCAAATCCCTCATGATGCAGACGTTCGCGTTATTTCTCACGAAAGTTCTTGTCATTGGCTTGGGGAATTGTTGTCCTTTTAAAATGCCATTCCACCATTGGATGTATTCTTTGGCATAAAATACAATATATTTTGACAACGTATATAAATGGTATCACTAGATAGAGAAATCTTTTAGCTTCAAAATGATATATCAAACATAATTTTTTGACAACGACAAGTATATTAATTTTGCGACCAAAGTCACCTACCCTTTTAATTTCCGCGCGTGATGTCATCGGCAGGTTCCCCTTCTTGTGTACCACGTCACGTGGCACATATCAGCAATGGCGGATAGAACGCGATAAAAATAATACCAATAAATCTAGCTAATACCAATAAATCTAGCTAGCTGAAAGATTAACTCAATTTTTTGCAATTTTTTTGGCCCCCATATACGAGGAGAAATGACTCTCTCACTTTGGGGGTTTCCTGGTCTAAAAATAGACCAACACGTGGTACACAAGAAGGGGAACCTGCCGATGACATCACGTTTCACTACCGTGCGGAAATTAAAAGGGTAGGTGACTTTGGTCGCAAAATTAATATACTTGTCGTTGTCAAAAAATTGTTTGATGTATCATTTTGAAGCTAAAAGATTTCTCTATCTAGTCATGTTGTCATAAAATATATTGTATTTTATGCCAAAGAATACATCCAATGGTGGAATGGCACTTTAAGACAGTACATACATGGCGATTCAGGCCTGATGTACCTGATTTATGGCTGTTGTACGTCAGAACCTTTTGGCACTTATCACAACAAGCAAAGGGCAGCTGATTTCCCTCTGCGTCGTACACGAGTGAGAACGACTTCCAAATGTCTGATTTCAGGACTCTTGACTTAACGGTAAATGTACCTCTTTTTAAAGCAGCACTTACTTCTGAAGCACTGTGAGCTTCACTAGAGGAGCTCTGCTCTTCTGCCATGATCAGAGATCTCAAACACGGAAGAGCGGAAAGGAATCGGAAACGTACGCGAGATTAGACCACATCCGCAAATTTGGGCATCTTAAAATGTTTTTCTTAATGCCAAATAAAATATCCAGCACAAATTATATACGATAGACATAAATTACTAATTTATAAATTTTATTTTAAACACGTTTTTAGTTAGCGGGACTGCAGCTTATCACCTCTCCCGTCCGCTCCCACATTGTGCACTCCCCCTCCCGCCCGCAATGAGCTTTCAAAATTTGTCCCGCGGCGCACTGCTTTGCGTCGGGTCCCGCGGGAGTGCAGGGCTCTACTCTGAACATTGATGGCATCAGTACAGCCAGTATCTCGCTGGGCTTGCGAGAGAGTTTCAAAAGCGTCTTGAAACATTCGCGGGGCTTCTCAATTTTCTCGCATGAGTCGCAAAGTGTCGCTCCTTCGTCGCTGAAATTTTGAACATGGTCAAACAATTCGCACGACAAAACGTCTCTCAAAATAGTCGCAAAGCTGTCGTGAACCCTTCTCGAGTCAGTTTCCGTGACGTGAGACACTGGCTGAAGCGCGAGAACTGAATTTGCATATTTTATCGCAATCGTTGTCTCCAACTAGTCGCAGGCTGTCGCAGCCCAGTGGGATACTGGCTTACCAAGATATTTGAGATTAAACACCGTGTTTGCTCAAAGGTTAAGAGCTGGATATTGATGGATGATGACGATCCCAGACACCCCAAGTGACACCCGACTTGTTATACATCACAGAAAAAGGCTCTGTGTGGTTATTTATTTATCCCCCCTCCACAGGGGACTTTCTGGAGGTCCTGTTGAAGGTCGTGGACTTTCTGGGGGTGTTTTTAAAGCAGCGTTTTACAGAAATGCTTTTGCTCTACATGTTAACTAACTAATGCCGCTTTTCCACTACCAACGCGGCTGAGTCGGGCTGAGCCGTGCGGTGCTGAGTCGGGCTGAGTCGAGCTGAGTGGGGCTGTTGGAGTTGCATTTCGACTACAACCGCGCTGAACCGTGCTGGCTGGAAGTGGGTGGACACATTGGGTGGAGTTAGCGAAAGTGGGTGGATGTCAGGTGATGTCGTTAAGCAGCGCAAACAGTGACATCAGTGAGCTTTTAAGCGGTAGTCTCACAACCCGGATAGTAAACAATAAACATAGAGGACATGGAGTCGTTAGTGTTGCTGGTCTTGGTGCTGTGGCTTGTTGTCACCGACAACGCCAACAGATACTGGCAAGGGCGTATAGATGAGGCGAGGCGCATAAGGCTTCATAATTCTCGTAATTCTCCTTCTTCCGGGTTTGCGGTGTTTACAGATCCCAGCGTGCTCGCGGGGCGTGTGGGCGTGTGAGGACACTCCTCCTCACCAATCAGTGCACAGGGGAGTGTCTCCTCACGCCCCTAGCCTCACTCGGCTCGGTTTGGCTCGCTTCAGCCCCACTCCAAAACCGTGCGAGTTTTGGGTGCTGAGCAGGGCTGAAGCGAGCTGAGTCGTGCTCTTCTTCGGTAGTCGAAACGCGAGCCGTGTCGGGCTGAAGCGAGCTGAAAAAGGGTAGTGGAAAAGGGCCATAACTAATTCCATGTATGTTTAAGCTGAATGTCACATTACATATGTTTATTCGTTTTGTATATTTAACAGTTACTCTCTGAAATCGAGTCATACACGAGCTGATAGCTGACGAGGCACAGAGTTGATATAAGCCGTGTACGACGAGATTTGAGTGGAATGACCGTTTTATTTGATCCACGTTCGCTGGATTTTGAGAAACAGTATTTTTATTTTTAGAAAATTCTATAAGTAAAAACTTTTTTTATACAACACATCCGACAATCATTTCCGCGTAGAATGTAAACAAACGGGCGAAATGACAGGAGCAATTTGTGAAAAATGCTATAATAATTCTTGAAAAATAAAATTTAGAAAAAAAAATACATTTATTCCATATTTTGTTGCTTTACTTTTTTGAGCGTTTTGCTTGCGAGTCGAGTTTTTATTTCACCCTCGGTTGGTTGAGCAAAACATGCCACCGTTTTGTTTTTCTGTACTCACGGTATACGAGCTGGTAGTAGAGTAGCCAATCAGAGCACCCGATTGGTCCTGTCCAGTGAATGTGGATTGAATAATCAGTAGTTTACTGAATACTCCACTTGATCTTAGACCGGGAGATCGCGAGTTCTACTCAGTCAGGTCATACCAACGACCGTCATCAAAATGGTGCCTCCTGGTGTCTGGCAAGGCGCTCGCATCTGGATTGCAATGTGGGGGAGTCGAACTCTCACGGTTGCCAGAGGACTAGCCCCGCCCCCCGCTGTAACCCTAGCTGTATAGGCGAGAGGCCGAGGGCTATGGAAATGGAGATGGGCGCCACACCTATACGCTGGGACAGGAGACCAGATTCTGGCGTGAGAGGGATGTTGACTGACTGAATACAGGATGCCAGGTTAACATCGTTTGCGTGACAGTATATAACAGGTAGTTTATCAGTTCATTTTTTTTGCTTTCGGACAATACCGCCCCTGTGGTTTTAGAAAAGGTTGGAATAAAAAATCTCATTGTTTTTAGCACACTTGTTAATTCGTCCAAGAACGATTCCATCCGCTCGCCTTTTCACCTACGCTCTCATTCATTAACGTTCATCCTCTTCCAGTTTAACGTCCTGCTGTTCCGGTCCGTATTTGCGAGCATAGATCTGCTGAGGGGGTTTTATCAGTCTAACTGGCAGAACTGCTGTACAGAATGACTCACTCTCATTACTGGGTCTCTCATTGTGCTGATGTGAACTGTGTGTGTTTGTTTGTAGCCATGGTCGTCTCTGCTTCGGAACTGGAACAGCCTTGCAGTGACTCACCCAGGATACATGGCTTTTCTCACCTACGATGAGGTCAAAGCTCGCCTGCAGAAGTTTATCCACAAGCCTGGCAGGTAGTACTCCCACGACAATCCTGACCACCTCCACGTCTGCAGCATGAAACAATGACGCAATTCTGTTACACCTACTGTATAATCATAACTCTGCCGCCTTTCTCGGCTTCTCTCCTACGCACGGCCTGCGCGCAACAATAGGGCACGCACGCGGTGTCCTTTCGGATGCGACGTCCCGTACATATTCGCACGCAGCCACGGATTCATCCGAATGACCATCCGTGAGTTACGCAAGCAGGCTTAGATAATCATTCGTAACCATTTTCTCTCTCTCACACACACACACACACACACACACACACACACACACAACAGTGGCACACAGAGACAATTCACATTCATTCAGTCAGAAGACCTCGAGCTCCCAGCGGATCACAGAACAGCTTGGTACCAGAAATCAATCGGTGTATTGTAAGACTCCATATGATGTCACACGCATTTGTTGCGTATTCATTAACGTGTACTGTATACACTACCGTTCAAAAGTTTGGGGTCACCCAGACAATGTTGTGTTTTCCATGAAAAGTCACACTTTTATTTCCCACCATAAGTTGTAAAATGAATAGAAAATATAGTCAAGACATTTTTCTGGCCATTTTGAGCATTTACCGTATTTTTCGGACTATAAGTCGCACTTTTTTTCATGGTTCAGCTGGCAATGCGACTTATACTCCGGTGCGACGTATATATGTTTTTTTTTTTTTTTTTTTTTCTTTCACCGCGGAATAACTGGAGCTGATGCGGAGTCTGATGACAGCCACGCAGAAGAAGAGGAAACGGCGCTTCATCTGCCGCTGGACGCAGAGTTGTTCAGAAGCGACACCGAGGATGAGGAATTGAATGGATTTGCTGATTTGGAGTGAAATCATCAGCTTGATAAACTTGATTGACCTGTGTTTTATTATTAATGATAGGCCTATAGTTATTTAAATAAGTTATGTAGTGATTTTAGGCAGTGCTTAATTTGTGAAGTGGGAGGTCCCGGAACGCAGGAGGTGGGTGGGTCCGGCGACTCAAAAAAAAAAAAAAAAAAAAGGCGGGGGATGGTTTACTATAACTTTACGCACATGCGCTTATTGTGTGTGTAAAATAATAATAATAATAATATCAGACATTATGATCTTAGAAAACGCTTTAGTGACGGTTACAGACAGTAATATGTCGTGATATTATATTATAAAATATTAATTTTTATTAGTCTATATATTAAATTATATATTACATTTATCTTCTAAAATAACAGACTGTACTCATCACAGCCGGTTTATTTCACCATTGGAGATCAGATCACACAAGACACGAGTTAAATGACTCATTTTAAGGATTTAAGTAGGGGATTTAAAAGCGGTTGTTTTGTTTTTTTCCACTAGACGGTTGTTTTTACTACCGTACCTGTCTTTGGAGATGATATACCTATAGCCTACTTGACCTCTGATTTGATGAAATAAAATTCGACAAAAATGAAGAATGACACTCCTCGATGATGACTACAGCTTTAATAACACAGATGAAAGAGCCATGGGGCGATAATAAGCCCTACCGGTAAAAATATTCTAAAAGCAAACTGATTAATGCATCAGTAATAGGCTACTAATATTAGTTATAATAATAATATAGGCTATTAGTAATAACGATAGTGATCGTATTAAAGATAGTAGTAGATATTTAAAATAATCAGACGAGGCTACTTACAGGGCAAAGGGCGCGTTATCACTGCTCAGCTGTTCGTTTATTAAATAAACAATGCAGTCGCGCAGTAACCACGCGCCGCTTATCAGATACAATCACAGATTCTATGGATAGAATAACCCTTCAAAAAAGTGCGACTTATAGTCCGGTGCGACGTATATATGTTTTTTTCGTCTTCATAATGCATTTTTTGGCTGATGCGACTTAAACTCCGGAGCGACGTATAGTCCGGAAAATACGGTAATCGACCCCACAAATGTGATGCTCCAGAAACTCAATCTGCTCAAAGGAAGGTCAGTTTTATAGCTTCTCTAAAGCTAGCCGCACACTACGCCGATTTTCAGCGTACCGAGCCAACTGAAGTCGCGAGTCAGGCGTAAAGACTAGTTTTCGATGGTACCGACTCATCTCACAGCCGATTCGAAAAACTGATCGGCGAGAGTTGCTAGCAATAGCCAATCATATCTTTCGCATATAACACGTGACATCATTAAACACAATTTCTAGCGCGAGAAATACGTGTTGGTAGCACCTAATGCAGGTATATACTGTAATTCCATAGACTGAAGCTTTATCCATAGACACAGTGGGCTGGAAAGCCACTCTGCTCAAGTTGTGTGGCTGAATTCCAAATCGCTTTAACTCCCCTATATAAGTGCACTATTTAAGGTTGGGAATAATAGCTCATGCAGCCTAGATAGCGCGCTACATATTCCGTGTTGTGTCATTTGTAATTCAGCCTGTAGCATCTTCAAGTGTTGGATTTAACAGTAACGATATCCAATAGCCAATCACAAAGCTATTAAGTTGTCATGTGATATTTAGCGGAATGTTTATGATGCTAGTCGGGGATATGTGCGTGCCCTGTCGGGGGTCGGTTCGGTACCGCGTGGATCGGCGTAGTGTGCGGCTAGCTTAAAGAGCTCAACTGTTTTCAGCTGTGCTAACATGATTGTACAAGGGTTTTCTAATCATCCATTAGCCTTCTGAGGCAATGAGCAAACACATTGTACCATTAGAACACTGGAGTGAGAGTTGCTGGAAATGGGCCTCTATACACCGATGGAGATATTGCACCAAAAACCAGACATTTGCAGCTAGAATAGTCATTTACCACATTAGCAATGTATAGAGTGGATTTCTGATTAGTTTAAAGTGATCTTCATTGAAAAGAACAGTGCTTTTCTTTCAAAAATAAGGACATTTCAAAGTGACCCCAAACTTTTGAACGGTAGCGTGTGTCCGTGTAGGATCATGCAGTCTTTTTAAGAGGTATTTGAAAGTTGTGCGTCATTAAAGCTAGACGGCCTTTCAGTTTAATAAAATAAAAAAAAAAAATAGTTCTTGGTCATATTGACTCGTGTTTATTTCTGTAATATCTCACGAACTATCGGGCAGTTCTGTGACTGGGAGCGGGTCTAATTTAAAGTGCCATTCCACCATTGGAGATTTTTTTTGGCATAAAATACAATATATTTTATGACAACATGACTAGACAGAGAAATCTTTTAGCTTCAAAATGATATATCAAACATAATTTTTTGACAACGACAAGTATATTAATCTTGCGACCAAAGTCACCTACCCTTTTAATTTCCGCGCGTGATGTCATCGGCAGGTTCCCCTTCTTGTGTACCACGTCATGTGGTACACATTATCAGCAATGGTGGATAGAACACGATTGTCAGCTTCGGAAAAGAAGCGAAGGAAAATAGCAAGTGATGCCCAAAGGAGACGGTCGATGGTGAATATCGGCACGGCAATCGACAAGTGGAAATCGCGTTCTATCCGCTGTTGCTGATAATCTGTGCCACGTCACACGTCACGTGGTATACAAGAAGGGGAACCTGCCGATGACATCACGCGCGGAAATTAAAAGGGTAGGTGACTTTTTGGTCGCAAAATTAATATACTTGTCGTTGTCAAAAAATTGTTTGATATATCATTTTGAAGCTAAAAGATTTCTCTGTCTAGTCATGTCATAAAATGTATTGTATTTTATGCCAAAAAAATACATTCAATGGTGGAATGGCACTTTAAGGGGGTTCCACAGCAACATAACGTGCGCGAGATCGCCCAGTTCATGGGTTTATTTATTTATTTAATTTGAGCTGTAAAACTACATAGTCGAGGCAAATGAAAAACTGAACAGGCTGAATGTTGAGGAATATAAGATTTCTTCCTCAAAATTTGAATGAGAAATTCAAAGGTATGTGGATCCCATGAACGATTTCACAAATTTTCAATATTCGCTCGCTCAGCCGTCTCTTCCGACAGCCCTCCTCTTTGAACTTTTTGCGCCGTGTCCAAATCTGCATTGCAGCTGGTGCCTTTTTTTTTTTCTAAAGAATTCTCTCATAAATGCACGCTGCACAGTCTCGTTCGACTGTATTAGAGTACGCTCGAGCACCCACAACGCCTTTTCTTTTCCAGTGAATGGCATTTCTATACCTCAGACCATTAAACAGAACATTTTGACCCATTTCCACACGCTGTTAAAATCTGAGGTCAGCAGAACAACAAGAATTGGTAACGTTATTAGATTGTGAAATGATATCAAGTTTTTTGAAGCACCCGATATTTTAATTAGTGAATTACGTGCTGCACTTGGCCCAAATCTGTATCTTTTTGAGGCGAATTTGAGCCTGGTCACTCTCCCATCATCCCACCGTCTCCGCTGATCACCAATATTTATTAGTTTGGTCCTGCGTTTTCTTTTCTTCTCGCTTTCCGTTACTGCAGTCGGTCTTTCACGTTTCATTCGCACGCTCGCGTCCTCTGTTTTTCTCTCCTGTTTCAAATTCGTATCCCACAATGCCTTGCGTGAACAGGGAAAGCCCACCACATCATGGTGAAGCAGGGTAAAAAAATAGCAGAGAATTTAGGGTCAAATTCATTAATTGCTCTATTTTAAAACTAAATAAAATTGGACGTCTGTGATTCAAATTCAGGAGCTTTCGGTCCACTAAACAAAAATAATTGGGTGTCAGGGGGAAAATTCTTTTTATGACCTACACTTGAAAAATCTGAAAGGCGGTCTAGCTTTAAGGGAAAATGGTGGACGCTGATATTATGCTCTTGTATATTCTAACCTGATCTAGTCAGCTAAGCCTTATTTACGTCATTCTGTTCTCAAAAAATGACCTGTAAACACTTGATAAAAGTAATACCCTGTCCACACTAGGGATTTTGTACCGATACGAAACTACTTTCGTACCGCAACACCTGTCCACACTAGCAACTATACCGGTACTGTAGCGGTATAACTGTATCGGTACGAAACCCACAAATGTATGGGTTTCGTACCGGTACAGTATCGGTACTGTAGCGCTTCGCTGTAGTGTGGACAGATGAAGCGGTTCTGTATCGATACAAATATAATGCGCATGCACAAAGTCACACACCTCAATCGATGTCTTCGCTGAATAAAATAGTGAAGAACGGAGATTCATTTGTTTCTTTCTTAACTGCCTCGTGCGTTGTATACGATTCGACTGAATAAATGACCACCAGAAATAAAGACTGTACACTGACAACAAAAAGCACACACACGTTGTTTCATCCGCCATATTCTCGGAAGGAAGTTCAGGGGCTTCAAAGTTTGGGAGAATAGCAGGGTACAAATAATTTACAGCAGGGTGCAAAATGGTAAAATGTCTGCCAGCGGCAAACATAATGCACGCAAAGCGTGCAGAGATAGAGAGAGATAGATATGCAAGTACGAATTTTTCATGGGGCGGGATGGTTTGGAACAGGCCATCTAAAATTGGGATAACATTTACCCGGGACGGGTATTTGAGGCGGGTCGTCTAGCTTAAGCTTGATTAGCGTTGTTACGCACGCCAGTGTTTCCCACAGAAATTTTGGAGACTATGGGGGCAAGCCATGGGGGAGGCGCGGGGGTTGTTTAAAATTGAGTGATATGTTAAATATTAAGTTATTACTGAAAAACTATTGATTAAAAAAACAGACACTGAGAAATGGTCCTATAAACAACTTTACCAATATAAAAGATTAGCAGGACTACAAAAATGCAGAAAAATAGGCTTTACTTATCCAAATGCACCTGTTGGTTCAAAAGTTAAAGTGCAGAGAACCTCACAGCACAACATGAAGTTACCTTAAAATATAATATAAATGCCTCAGCTTTCATATAAGAAAAAAACTATTAATACTAGTACTGTGTGCAGGCAGTCTCTCCTGAAGACTAAATTAAACAATAATTATAAACTAATAAAATAAATGGCTCAGGCTTCATAGAAGAAAAAAACAATTTGAGCAGAATCTCACAGTATGATGCTGAAGCTGCCTAAACAATGGAAAATAAAATACCATTTTGGCAAAAACGTTGGCATCCATTAACTTCTTGTATTAAGTAAAAAAATGTTGCCAGATACTGCTGATGTTTTACAGCCCAAAATATGTTCAAAATCCGCCAAAATGCACTTAAAACCGCCCAGATTAGGCGGGAAAACGCGCAATCTGGCAACACAGGCGGCAGTAATGGCTGCACTCGTGTCGAGGATGTAAACACAGTTGACGCGGCAACGGACATACATGACATAGTGGATGTAATTTACGTTCACAACTTTTTTTTGCTGTCAGAAATATTTAATATTAAATTTTGTGACTCGACTGACAATAGCCGGCGGCATAACAAGCCATAGCCAGCGATTTGCTGCCGGTGACCGGCTACTTTTGAGACCGCTGGAAGTTACTCGGTAACCATGGAAACATTTCGCGCATGCGCATTTCAACTACCGTGAAAGAAAACTGCAAACATTTCTCGCTAGTGTGGACAGATGCACTAAACTGTACCGGTGTACTTTGTATCAATACAGTTATACCAGTTTCGTACCGGTATAAGTGTGAACACAGCTCATCTGTGATGATTCTGGTCTGTTATCTGAGGGAATGAAGCCACTAGAGACTTTCCTATTAGTTTAGGTCACATTTGCACCCTATAGCATTTTTCTTGCAAATCACTGATCAAGCTTGAACAAAAAAGGCGCGCACACACCCATACGCGCACACGCACACAGCGCTGTCAGTGTTCTATTAATGGACAAGTTACAGAGCTCACTTCACTCCGAATCACCGCGCGTGCGCTCGCTCGCTCTCTCGCTCGCTCTCTCGCTCGCTCTCTGGTGTTTAGTGCCTACTGGGAGAGGAAGTGAACATAAATAGTCTCGCACTGAGCATGCACAGGTGTTGACACTCATTTGTTACTGGCTCATTCTGTCACTCTTGCCACCCTTCACATCTGGTTCCTTCCCACCCCTCCACCACCACCACAGTCAGAGATCAGTGAAAATTGGCTTTTTTTGGGGGGGGGAGACAAAATCAGGTGTTCAGATGTTATGATTGTATAAAAGTTTAATATTGGGACATGTCTACTCTGCTGTGCACTGTAGCTACATTTTCAGGCTGAGCTGCACACGCCTGGGCCAGTGGGCCATCGGTTACGTGACTGCAGACGGGAATATCCTGCAAACCATTCCCCACAACAAGCCTCTCTTCCAGGCTCTCATCGATGGCTTCCGGGAAGGATTGTAAGTGTGTTTATATCCTTCATAACCAATTAGTATTGTGCAAGCCGAGCTGGCTGGCTTCCTGCTATACATGGAGTATGTGCATCTTTGCTTTTAATTTTGTTTGGAGGTCTTACTTGGCTTGGAAGCCATGATGCAGTAGGAGCTGGAAAATATTCCACGGTGTGTTATGTAGTTTCTGGAACAATTAGTTTGCCTCGTATGAGACTTTTTTTTTTTTAGATTTTATCCTCCACTGTCTGAAAGGCCCGAAGGGGGATTAGGTCGTGGCAATTTCCATCCGTCCTGGAACGGTGCTCCCCTTCTGAAATCAACCCCTCTCAATTTTTGGAGGAATAGGCCATTTGCAGGAATTAGTCACGTGTCGGTTTTCCCCAGAGCAACAAGCCCGTGGTGGGCAAGCTAACTTTGACATTCCTTGACAACCGTAAGAGTTTGACTGGTGATGCGATACGATCCATTTCTATAATAGCTGTTTTGACCTTTTCTGCTGTCTCTTTTTGACCCGAATTTTCGTGTGTGCTTGGAAAAAGTTTGTGGTTTTAATTTCTGTTGTAAGTTAAAGCGAATCATTGGTCGTAAGAGAGGTGTTTTTTTTTTTGTTTTGTTTTTTTTTAAAATCTGCTTCTTATTGGCTAAAAAAACATCTACAGGTATATCTGTATGTATTTTCCAGAATCTTCACACATTAAGTGAATGATAAAGGTAGAAAAGGAGAAATTATAAGTTATAAACATACAGTACCTGAGAAATGTGCAATTTCGCACGTGAATTTCTTTGGGCAGCGACCGACTTGAGTCCAAAAAGCTCTCTTTTATGGCCAATGTTTCGCTCTAACTTATGACAGAAGTTAAAACCACAAACTTTTTCCAAGTACACATGAAAATTCAGGTCAAAAAAGACAGCAGGAAAGGTCAAAACAGCTATTATAGAAATGGATCGCTTCGCAACACTAGTCAAACTCTTACGGTTGTCAAGGAATGTCAAGTTGGCTTGCCCACCACGGGCTTGTTGCTATGGGGAAAACTGACACGTGACCAATTCCTGCAAATGGCCTATTCCACCAAACTTGGCAGGATTCTTTATCTGTCGGCAATACACATATTGCAGTTTTGTTAACTTGGGTCACATTTTACCAGAGTTACAGCTCTTGAGTAACAAAATGTACAATTTGACAATTTCACATTTTTTTTTTTTTTTTTTTCCTTCTGAAATCAACTCTCTCAATTTTTGGGGGAATTTCATCAAACTTGTTAAAAGGCATTGTTAGAGGTCGGTAGTACGCATATTATTTTGTTCAATTCAGTCACATTTTGCAGGAGTTCTGGCCCTTGATTAACAAGCTTGTACTTGGACAATTTCATGATGGTGCGTTTTTCTTCCAACATCAACTCCTCTCTCAATTTTTGGGCGAATTTCTCGAAGCTTGGTAAAAGGCCTTGTTATATGATGGTAATGCGTGTGAATTTCACTTTGTGACCCTTGATTAAATAACTTTGACAATTTCATGAGGGTGTACATTCTTCTGAAATCGTCAGCTCTCACAATCTGTGGAGGAATTTCACCAAACTTGGCAGAAGGCTTTGTTATATGACGGTTATACGCAGATTGAAATTTGGTTTAATTTGGGCAGGTTTTCCCAAAGTTCTGCCCTTGATGATTATTAACAAACTTGTACTTTGGCAATTTCATCAAGGTGTGCTCGCTTTCTGAAATCAACTTCCCTCACAATTTTAATCATCCCTCGCTGGCCGAAAGGCCCGAAGGGGGATTATGTTGTGGCGATATCCGTCCCGGGAAGTGCGCTCACCTTCTGGAATCAACTCCTCTCATGATTTTTGGAGGAATTTCACGAAACTTGGCAGGATTCTTTGTTATATGCCGGTAATCTGCATGTTGCAATTTTGTTCAATTCGGTTGCATTTTAGCAGCGTTATGGCCGAGTTGCCAGCGAGGGATATTATGCTCTCGGAGCACTCTCGTCATGAACTCGTCACTCAATGCAGTGCGTTATTTTGTAGCTCCTGCTGTTAAGTACTTTTTGTCTTTTGAGGTCTGTTGAGTCTCTTCCTCTCTCTCGGTGCTAGAAATTCCTCCTCTAGTTCTGACTGAGTGTACGTGTGTGCGTTTCAGTTACCTGTTCCCTGATGGCCGTACTCAGAACCCGGATCTCACAGGGCTGTGCGAGCCCTCACCACAAGACCATATCAAAGTCACACAGGTCAGTCTGCGCGCCGCTGTGCTCCACACGGCTTGTTCTCTTTCCGAGCTGTAACACACTCCTTGCTTTCTTCTGTTCAACAGGAGCAGTACGAGCTCTACTGCGAAATGGGCTCGACTTTCCAGCTGTGCAAGATCTGCGCTGAGAACGACAAGGATGTGAAGATTGAGCCTTGCGGCCACCTCATGTGCACGTCTTGCCTCACTGCATGGCAGGTAAGAATGACCTGCAGAACTTCCTTATGCGTGCCGGTTACCACGTTTGGTGTTTTTATCGATTTACCCGAGTCTCTAATTGTGCGCCGCAGGAATCCGAGGGCCAGGGATGTCCTTTCTGCCGCTGCGAAATCAAGGGCACGGAGCCCATTGTGGTTGACCCCTTCGACCCCAAGGACAACAGTGGAGGTTCCTATGGGGGCTGCAGGAGCATGTTCGGGGCAGAAGGGGCACCTTCGCCGAGCTACGATGATGATGACGACGACCGACTGGAAGACCCCCACCTCATGATGAGCAAGCTGGCTTGTGCTAAAGTGAGTCTTTCTTTCTTTCTCTCTCTCTCGTTCTTTCTCATTCATTCTCTCGTTCTTTCTCTTTCGTTCTTTTTCTTTCGTTCTTTCTTTCTCTCTCGTTCTTTTTCTTTCGTTCTTTTTTCTTTTTCTCTCGTTCTTTTTCTTTCGTTCTTCTTTTTCTCTCTCGTTCTTTCTCATTCATTCTCTCTCGTTCTTTTCCTTTCATTCTTTCTTTCTCTCTCGTTCTTTTTTCTTTCGTTCTTTCTTTCTTTCTTGTTCTTTCTCTTTCTCTCTCGTTTCTCTCTCGTTCTGTTTCTTTCTCTCTTTCTCTTTCTCGTTCGTTCTTTGTTTCTTTCTCGCTCATTCTTTCTCTCATTCGTTCTTTCTCTCGTTCGTTCTTTCTCTCGTTCGTTCTTTCTCTCATTCTTTTGTTCTTTTCTCTCGTTCTTTCTTTCACCCTTGCACTTTTACTGTACGAGGATTTCAGGTGGCGTTCCCAACCGACTTTCACACACCCTCTCTATACTGTGGCCTTTTTTTTTTTTTTTTGCCGAGACAGAGACCTGATTGCATCTGTTCCATCAGTTCCGTTTAATGATCAGTGCATCTGCTTTGCATGAGCAGGGTGGGGGAGAGAAATAAGGGAAAATACATTTGTATAACTTTGCATGCATCTTTCACGCAGTGTCAGTTTTCCAGCCTGTGTATATATTGAGTAATAACTTGGAATATTAAAGGTCCAAAGACAGTTATTCTTTAACTCGGTGCTGCTGTGCATGGTAGCGTAGGTTTCCTTTCCCAAAGTTTAAGCTCGTCATATAGTCAGTGCGTTCTGCCTTCACAAACGCACGAGGACACGAACCCTGGCTTTTCTCACGATCCTGTGTGAACAGAAGCGTTCTAGTTTGTGCTGCTCGTCGTCAGCAGAAGCACCTGTGCAGTTTTGTTGCTCAACCTGCACAAAGCAAGCCATCTTTTGTCACAATCTGACAATTGGAGTGCAGCGTGTTATCCAGACCCTCCAGGATTTTGCGATGTTGCGATTTGCAACTTCAACGCAAATTCAACCAATCCCTGCGAATTCAGGGCGGTGTTGCAATTATATCCAATCACCGCAACTTTTCTGCAAATTTGACCAAACGTTGTCGTCGTTTTGAGGTGACGTTGACAAACTACCTTCCTCCTTAGTTCCAGTGTTGCCAGATTGGGCGGTTTCAAGTGCATTTTGGTGGGTTTTGAACATATTTTGGGCTGGAAAACGTCAGCGGTATCTGGCAACACTGCTTACTTCCGTGTTTCCATTCAAGAGAAGCAGCCTGTGCGAGTCAGTGTTTATATAGGCTTCAGTTCTGTTACTGAAAGTGTGTTGTGTTTACAGTGAAGGACTGTGTGCACTTTACATTATTTTTTTACTTAATACAAGAAATTAATGGATGCCAACATTTTTGCCAAAATGGTATTTTATTTTCCATTGTTTAGGCAGCTTCAGCATCATACTGTGAGATTCTGTTCAAATTGTTTTTTTTCTTCTATGAAGCCTGAGCCATTTATTTTATTAGTTTATAATTATTGTTTAATTTAGTCTTCAGGAGAGACTGCCTGCACACAGTACTAGTATATTAATAGTTTTTTTTTTTTTTTTTTTCTTACATGAAAGCTGAGGCATTTATATTATATTTTAAGGTAACTTCATGTTGTGCTGTGAGGTTCTCTGCACTTTAACTTTTGAACCAACAGGTGCATTTGGATAAGTAAAGCCTATTTTTCTGCATTTTTGTAGTCCTGCTAATCTTTTATATTGGTAAAGTTGTTTATAGGACCATTTCTCAGTGTCTGTTTTTTTAATCAATAGTTTTTCAGTAATAACTTTATTTAACATATCACTCAATTTTAATCACAAAAGGAGAAAATCGCAACAATTTCTCGCAACTTTCACTTCCTCCCGCAATGTAATCGCAACAAAAACCTAAAAAACACCGCAACTTTCATCGCAATTTTTTGGAAAACCCCCCGCAACATCAGACATTTTAGCCTGCAACAATCACAAAAAAGGCCCGCGGAATCCTGAGGGGACTGGTTATCGCTGGTCCTAAAGTGCGCCATTTAATTTCATCATACCATCCTGGCAGAGTGTTTACAGTACATGCACAGAAAATGGGTTATACCTTCAACAGTACCAACGTTCTAAAGGTTTTTGTGTTTGATCTCATAATACTGTACAACGTGTTTTCAGCGTTGCATCTTAGTCTTCATTAAAGGTCGATGTGTTGGTTCAGGAATCGCTGAATCCACTCGCCTTTCTGAACTGTTTGAGCTAATACCCATTCCCATCGTCTTGTTTCAATACGTTTTCTTTCCTAATGCGGGGCGTCCTAACCCACGTGTTAGTCTGTTTACAAACCGCCAGGTCGAAAAAGCCACGCGAGGTCATGCGCGGGTCAGAGATCACGACGGCGGAGCCACAGCAAACATGGCAGCTCGCCCAGATCGAATGACCGTTCCTAAATCGAGACGTTGAAATATTTAGAAAAATATTTATCAAAATCTAGGGTTGGAAAAATTCCAAATCTAAACGCGCCTGTGAGCTTGAAGGCTCTCGAGCGCTCACTTCTGCATCGGAGGCCGCCGGTCCCGAACATGTTTGTTGCAACCTCGCTCGTTATCATACAGCCTGTTTTCAAAAAATTTGAATATTATTTGAGATGTAAATATCCCGGAAACTACATAGTCCAGGCAAATGAAACTGAATTGACTTAATGTTGAACGATATAAAATTTGACTGAAAAATTCAAAGATGTGAACGATTTCACAGATTTTCCATTTGCGTGCCGCCTGAGACAGACACGCACAACGGCTTTTTCTTTTCCAGTGAATGGCATTTCTGTACCTGAAAAGATGAAACATTTCAACATTAAAATTTTGACCTGTTTCCACACGTGGTTTAAAATTTGAGGTCAGTTGAGCGAGAATTGGCAACGTTATTAGATTGTGAAATGATCTCAAGATTTTTTGAAACACCCCGTACTATAATGAGGATAAACTCGGGCCGTTTCCGTCCCCAAGTGTAAACTTTCACGCGCGGTGTTTTTCCAGTTCGTTGTCCAGCGTGTGATGTCAAGTACCTTGGGGTTATTCGTACTGTTCATAATTTTTTTTTTTTAAAGTGCGTCGACCTGTGTCACCTTTAATCTTTTAAGTCCTTTACATTTATCCCATCATTGCTAAAATTCCAGAATCCATCCACAGCCAGCTTTTGTTCGTAATTTGATGAAATGAACGCTTGTTTTTGTCGTGCAGTACATAAAGCATGGATCCACGAGCATGGGTTTGTCTTGGGTTTTACAGGTAGAGAGGCCTCCATCCCCGTTGTCAATGCCACCCCAAACATCTTTACCTCCAGTACCTCCACGTCTAGACCTCATCCCACACAGACCGCCGAACCCTCCAGGCGCCTCCAGTCCCGGGGCCACGTCGAAGGTAAATTGCCTTGCGAAGCCACAATATTGAATACGGCAAACATGCAGAAAGCCAAAAGGTGTTTGAGCGTACTTTCTGACGTCACGACCTAATGGCACCTTCCTATCCTCAGGCTTCCGCACATCACAAAGACAAGCCATTGCCTCTGCCTCCAGCTCTGCGAGACCTGCCCCCTCCTCCTCCTCCAGAGCGGCCTCATTCCGCTGGGGCCGATGGTCGGATCCTGAGACGGCCTCTACCCTGCACACCCGGAGAACCACCTCGTGATAAACCACCTCCTACTCCGCCTAACCGCGGCGTGGCTGACTGGAACCTGCGCCCAGTCCCCAAAGCTCCCTCCCAGATGCCTGCTGTCGGAGGAGAGACCCGTGGGTCACGAGAGCTCTCGAACCGGCACTCCCTTCCGCTCGCCCTGCCCTCGGCTCTTGATGGCCAGCGGAACAGCAACTCTGCCGGTCTCGAGCAGCAGCTGGTGGGCATTTCTGGACACTTTGGACCAAACAGTAGTGCTGTGTCACGGGCGGACAGATCAGTAGCCTGATCAGTAACCAAACTCTAAAGCTTCTAGCCGAAATGTCAGCTGTTTCCGTACTCCCACTCGTGGGCTCGCTAATAATTGTATGATTTGTTCAAGTGGGTTTTTAATCGTCATTCCTCTACATACACTACCGTTCAAAAGTTTGGGGTCACCCAGACAATGTTGTGTTTTCCATGAAAAGTCACACTTTTATTTCCCACCATAAGTTGTAAAATGAATAGAAAATATAGTCGAGACGTTTTTCTGGCCATTTTGAGCATTTAATCGACCCCACAAATGTGATGCTCCAGAAACTCAATCTGCTCAAAGGAAGGTCAGTTTTATAGCTTCTCTAAAGAGCTCAACTGTTTTCAGCTGTGCTAACATGATTGTACAAGGGTTTTCTAATCATCCATTAGCCTTCTGAGGCAATGAGCAAACACATTGTACCATTAGAACACTGGAGTGAGAGTTGCTGGAAATGGGCCTCTATACACCTATGGAGATATTGCACCAAAAACCAGACATTTGCAGCTAGAATAGTCATTTACCACATTAGCAATGTATAGAGTGGATTTCTGATTAGTTTAAAGTGATGTTCATTGAAAAGAACAGTGCTTTTCTTTCAAAAATAAGGACATTTCAAAGTGACCCCAAACTTTTGAACAGTAGCGTAGCTTATTTACACTGGAACGGAATGTCGTTCGTGCAGGACAGTAGTACAGTACACGAGTGCATAAAGTGTGAATACACAACAGTGCAAGGCAATAAGTAAACAAAACCGTGCATACACAGTGCATGTATTTGGTTAAATAATGGTGTTTCTCTCCACTCTGCTTTTGGACACTATACAGTACGTTTTTGTCCAATTATAAAACCTCACGTGCGCCGTTTCTAACGCGAGTGTGTGTTTTTGCCTCACTGCTGCAGTGTTTTGGTGCAACAGCCTCTGGAACTGAGTACGACAACCCAAAAGTGAAGCCGTCTGCATCAGCCAATGCCATTTATTCACTTGCAGCCAGGTGTGTGTGGGTTTTTTGTTGTTGTTGTTGTTGGTATGACTCCATGTGTCGTTCTCTTGGCATGCCTGAGTACTTTGTTTGCTGCAGCAGACCCCTTCCTGCAGTGAAGCAGTTCTCTGGCGAGGATGGCTGTGAGAATAATGATGAGGATTCTGACTACATGACTCCCAGCTCTCTGCCTGTGCTGGCCACCATGACTCCTTCACTGGGGGAGGCAGTGCCCAGGCCTCACCACCCCAACAACCTTAACTCCAGGTAGATTGGTTTACAAGCATCAACACTTAGAGTGAATGTTCGTTTGTTTGGTTTTTTCCTTTAATGAACTGTCTGATTGTCTAGGAGCCTGCTCGGTGAGCTTGACCCTGAAAGCCTGCAGATGTATGAAGCCATGTACAACATCCAGGCCCAGGCCCTCAGCGCCACTCTGCCTTATCAAGCCAGTGATTCAGGTATGCATACCCGTTCACACGGCCTGTATGAGTAATATATCCTGCAGGAAATGAGTCAGATAAAACGTTTCAGCAGATTAAATACGGACTCTGTATCTAAATTGTGGTCAGTGATAAAGGGATGTGTTTTGGAGCGAGATGTTTTAATTAAAAGTCGAAAACATGCATAAAAAATGGTTTAATGCAACTTTCATTTGTAAACAGGATCGGAGTCATTTTCTTTGTTTGAATATGCCTTTTTTTTTTTTTTTTTCCTGAAAGAAAATAACAGAAAATAATTCAATCCTAACTCAAACCACTAGACACATCTCGAATATCATATATATATATATATATATATATATATATATATATATATATATATATATATATGAGTGATTCCACACTTATGGGTACTGAAATGGGGACATGAACTTATTCACCTAAAACCATTTTTTTTACCATCAGGTCACAAAACATGTAATGTTTAATGAATTATATGTTAAAAGATAACTTTAATTTTCTGAGATGTAATAAAAACATATTTATATGCCAAAGTCAAGCCTATGAGTTCCAAAATGATGTCTGTTCCATTACTTCTGTTACGATTGTCCATCTCGCGTCTGTTACAAATTAATTACAATCTAGCTATATACCATGTTAATCTTATTGAAAGAATGTGTATGTTTATTCTACTACACATGTTTATTAATTATATTTGCTAAAACATCACCTTCCTATGTTTCAAAAAGTAATTCTACATTGTTAAAATTGAGAATATATATGTCCACAACATTTCTGTTATGTTCTGACTTTGGCATATAAATATGTTTTTATTACATCTCAGAAAATTAAAGTTATCTTTTAACATATCATTCATTAAAGATTACATGTTTTGTGACCTGATGGTAAAAAAAGAAATGGTTTTAGGTGAATTTTTAAAAATAAGTTCATGTCCCCATTTCAGTACCCATAAGCGTGGAATCACTCATATATATATATATATATATATATATATATATATATATATATATATATATATATATTCTGCAATCATGTGCTCTGATTGGCTACTCTACTACTAGGGTATCAGCTCATATACAATGAGTAGAGAAAAACAAAATGGCGGAAAGTGTTGCTGGACCAACCGAGGATGAAATAAAGACTACTTGAAAACAAAACCCCAAAAATTATCAAGTATTTTTAAAAGAAACAGAAATAGCGAAGAGAATATAGGGTTTTTTTTGTTTGGGGTGTCATTGTCATCTCTTCCCCACCCCCAGTATCCACACTCCAGCCCGGTCAATGGCGGTAATATACCTTTTAAGTTGGTTTGCCAACCGCCAAAAAACCCAGATGATGATGACGAAACACCCCCCCACCCCCTCACCCCCCAAAAAAAGCAACAAAATATGGAATAAGTGTTTGGTGGTAAGAATGTGGGTTTTTTCCCCTCCCCCAAGAATTATTATAATAGCATTTTTCACAAATTGCTGCTGTCATTTCGCCGGTTTGGTTACATCCTAAGCGGTCGTTTTAAAAATAAAAACGCTCTGTTTCTCAAAATCCAGTGAATGTAGGTAGAAATAGAACCATTATTCCATTCAATCTCGTCATACATGGCTTACAGCTGACTCAGCGCCACGCTACCGGCTCACGTGCGACTCGAGTTCATGGAATAACTTAATTATCAGAAACTAGATCTGCCTCTCAGAAAAGGGAAGAGAAGAAAACTTGTATCTGTAGTTTCGATCTGAGTAATTTTGGTATTTGGAGTTTATTAATGGTTCAAATAAGGTTTTTCCAAGTCTACATCATTTTGACTTGAACGTGTAGCAAAAGAATCCAGAGTGTAACGACTTCAGAAAAATGAATAAATGTTCGGTCCATAAATGAGCAGCGCGACATTTCGAACCTGCGGTTGTTCAGCCGCCTTGGCCGTGCAGAGCGGTCATTTGTGCAGTCAGGTGGGTTTGTATCACTTTGTTCCCCTCTGTGTCCAGACTACTCGGAGCTGCCTCCGACGGCGAGCAGCAACGGGCCGCAGCAGGCGGAGTGTGAAGAGGAGGAGGAGAACGGCTACGACATTCCCAAACCGCCTCTCCCAATCGCTCGACGCACACTCTCCGAGGCGAGCAACTCATCCTCTATGTTCAGCCGTCTGTCTGTGGACAGCGAGCTGGGAGCATCAGTCTGTAAGTTCACACAAGTTGCATCACTTTGATGCTTGTTTTTTTGTTGAAATTAAAGCATTAAGTGATTTGAATACTTTTTTTTTTAACGTTTTGTACAGTTCAGTTTGTTACTGAGCGGAGATTTCCGACCGCCAGCAGTCTGGTAAAGCAGCGAACGCATTAGGCATCCTGTTAGGGGAGACGACTGCGTTAATGAAGTAAAACTTGAATATCCTGCCAGCACACTCTGATGCATTTTGATATCCAAATATATGCTTTCTTAATCACATTCCTGAAGGAATTCTGAGCAATTCCACCCACTCAGACAGCTGTTATTTTTGTTTCTACCTTCTCACAATATGTTAAACATGAACCGTTTCCCAAAATAAAAACAAATTAGTCGTTCAGTAGCCCAGATAAAGGATTTACTGAGAACGGGCACTGCAAACACAAGCGCATGATGCAATCCGATGTTAATATCCCACACACTTCATAGCAGCCTGCGTAGCCCAACCAGACCAAACTAAAACCCACCCACTCCTGCAGCTTTTCTCTTTGTGTATTTACTTTTTAAAACGCTTGTATTATCCCAGTCAGGATGCACACCTCTAGTCCCACTCATGCTGTTAAAACATTTGGAAACTTCTGACATTAGTCCTTAGCGGATGTTGGGGTCTTACGGTACACAAAAATCACGGTTCAGTACGCACCTCGGGTTTGAAGTCACGGTTCGGTTCATTTTGAGTACAGTAAAGGCCTCTGCATGCTTGTGCGACAAGGCTTTCGCAGATAGCTTTTCGCAGACAGTTGTAATTTATTGTTGAGCGGGGGAATAGGCGTGCGCGATGTTATTCACCGGCACAACACAAGGGGGCGAGAAGTCGCTAGGAGTAGTTGGTGGGTGTGGTTAATGGAGTGTTTATCCTCCGGTTACTTATAATGACTAGAACTTTTTTTTTTTTTAATATATAATGACTAGAACTGGAGTCGTATAGATGTACGTACTTCCTCACTTCCTCAATCAACTGCTCTTCATGCTGCTCCATCTTCGCTCGTGTTTTTAAAAATGCCGGTCGTGAAAACAAAACAAACCGGGGAAGTAGGGAAGCGGAAGTGCGTGTACAGCGGGTAGAGTGGACCAATCGGAGCCCTCTTGTCTGCGAGGCTTCTGCGGTGGTCACAATTTTTGGGAGGTGCGCGCAGAGCGTCTGCGAAGGTGGGGGGGCTACGCAGACACTGTCTGCGACACCGTCTGCGAGGACTGGGTTGTCAGCATAAATTGGCCTTAAAAGGAAGAACTGCACAACATAAAGTTGCAGGTTGTTTATTATGAGCTTTTCGTGAACACCAACAGTTTATCATGTTTTAATAACATTTTAAATGAAACATAAAAAAAAGAATAAAAATAGAATACCGCTGCAAACCACTGATAACGTCTCTAATAAATACAAGATTCTTAAATATAAATTAAAATGAAATGAACTTTTCCATATTGACTCAAGTGCAGCATTAACAGTTCCAGGTTGTCGCTGTGTTCAGTTTCATTCAACCTTCTTGTGTGGGGTTTTGGGGGGTCTTTTTATTTTATTTTTTTTAAATAATATCCCCCACCCAAATGAAGTTTAGTGGGGGATACAGAAACGGGTTCTGTCCGTCTGGCCGCGTTTCCGGGCCATACCTTTAAAACTACTGAAGATATCTTCGTGAAACTTGGTAATGCACTACCGTTCAAAAGTTTGGGGTCACCCAGACAATTTTGTTTTCCATGAAAAGTCACACTTTTATTTACCACCATAAGTTGTAAAATGAATAGAAAATATAGTCAAGACATTTTTCTGGCCATTTTGAGCATTTAATCGACCCCACAAATGTGATGCTCCAGAAACTCAATCTGCTCAAAGGAAGGTCAGTTTTATAGCTTCTCTAAAGAGCTCAACTGTTTTCAGCTGTGCTAACATGATTGTACAAGGGTTTTCTAATCATCCATTAGCCTTCTGAGGCAATGAGCAAACACATTGTACCATTAGAACACTGGAGTGAGAGTTGCTGGAAATGGGCCTCTATACACCTATGGAGATATTGCACCAAAAACCACACATTTGCAGCTAGAATAGTCATTTACCACATTAGCAATGTATAGAGTGGATTTCTGATTAGTTTAAAGTGATCTTCATTGAAAAGAACAGTGCTTTTCTTTCAAAAATAAGGACATTTCAAAGTGACCCCAAACTTTTGAACGGTAGTGTACATATCAAGCAGCATGTGAACTGGTGGCCTTTTGCTATTTTGGATTTTTTTTTTTTTTTTTGGAATTTTTTTTTTTTTTATATAAAAAACATATTTTGACTTAGTTTCTAAGAGCAATGTTCGTTTCCGGAGCATATATCCAAAACTATTCGTGATACGGATTTGAAACTTGGTGTACATGTTAACAAGGTGATGTAGATGTGCCTTTTCATACTAAGAAATTTGAGAAATTAATTTTTCATGTTTCCATGGAAACAATTTCAGACTTAGGCCCTGTCCACACGGCAACGGATTCAGGTGACTCCGATACAATTGCTTATCGTTTAGGCCTGGCGTCCACACGGCACCGGCGTTTTGGGTGCCCAAAACGCAATCTTTTTGAGAACGGGTTCCAGAGTGGAAAGATCTGGCAACGTTGTCGTTGTGAAGTCGTCTGGATGAGTAGAACGGATTTGTTTACGATGATGTCACAACCACATGACTGTGAGTGCTTCACGCCGGGTAGAAGTGTAACGAATATCACCAGGAAAAAGCCTTACAGAGCACTAGTGAGAGTGAAACACGAGCTTGGATATTATTATTATTATTATTATTATTATGTTCAGTGTTAGTTCACAGTAGTAATGCAAGAAGCAGAATAGTGACAGTAATAGTGAAGCAAAAACATGCAATTGTACAAACACTGCAGCTCTACAGCAAAATATTCATTTATGAAATGGTCTGATTCTTAACACCAGTAGTGCCAATGATCTTCTCTGATCTCATTGTGATGCGATGCGAGTTGTCAACAAATCCTATAACTTGGTTCATGAAACGCGCTTACAAAATATTTTCACTGTGAATATTTATTGTGTAATGGTGCAATCCCGCCAGCAAAAATAGGGGGAAAAAGGAGCGATCTCACCTCTTCAGATGTTGATTTAAGTCCAACAATACATTCATTAAAAAGGGCGTAGAGGAGCAAATTAATCCAATTTATTCCGGACCATTAAAGACGCCGCCTTCCGCGTAGAATCATACGTCATCCTCGCCGCCATATTGGAGAGGTCAAAGCGGAGAATAAAGATTAGCTGCGTTTAACTGTACCAACAGGTTTACCGTCCAAACGAGATCACATGGGATTACCTTTCACAGGTGAGACTGGAAAAATACTTTTCATTGTATTTGGTCATTATGATGTAATTTTACGAACAGATTTTTCCGACTTTGTGGCTAATATGAAGTCTCGCGCATAATAGTTTATGCGCATGCGTCGTTACTACTTCTATTGTTCTGGTGTCTCCGAAGGGACTGTCTTACAGCGCCCCTAGAGGTGTGGCATGTGTATTGCATCGTTTTCAGCAAGCGTTGCGTTGCCATATGGACCTGATATTTTACTGATCGTTGCCCATTTGGACGCGATATATTTTTAAATAACATCTCGTTGCCGTTGTCGTGTGGATGTAGCCTTAGTCTCTCAGGTTAGTCTTAGGGGTAGGTTTTGTTTCTGGAGCAGAACTTGAAAACTATGAGTGGTATGAACTAGGGATGTCCCGATCCGATCACGTGATCGGAAATCGGGCCCGATCACGTGGTTTCAGACTCGATCGGAATCGGGCATTACCTCCCGATCAGGGATCGGATATATATCTATATAATATATTCTCATTTTTAACACATCAATAACTATGCGTTGGCACAGAGTGAGACCAGACCTCTTGTCTCAACACAGCAACATCAACGCGTGCGGCATGACATCACTTTGTAGCAGAGACACTATTGGTTATTGGCTGCCCGTTGCCGGCAAAGTTGAACACGGAAGCAGTTCGAAGCGGAAAGCAAAGCATGCCTGCAGTGTGGCAGTATTTCAAAGTTGAGGACAACATTGCCATAGCAAACTGTGAAATATGTAAAGTTGGAATTTCAAGGGGTGGACAGGAAAGGGCCGCATTTAATACGACAAACCTGATACGGCACCTGAAAAACAAACACCCGACACAATACAGCGAGTTTTTAGTGCTGTTGCAAACGTGTTGGATGACAAAAACAGGCTCAAACCTGAAAGGGTAGAAATGCTTGTTTTCATCAAGAAAAAACGTTCATTTCCTTAATTGAAATTACTGTATACCACTGAGATGCGTTCTTAAAAGCAAATTACTGGCACTGTGGCAGTTTTATTTATTTATTTTTTATTTGTTTACATTCCTGCCAGGTATTTTAAGGTTATGTTTTTAATTTGTGTTATTTATTGTTCAAACTACCTCACGTAAGTGTTCTGTTTGCTAACGGAGTTGTTGGATGTTAAAATAAGGTGTTAAATAAAAAAAAAAAAAATGAGGAACATCCTGGATCCGTTTCTTTCCTCGTCTTTATTTTTTTTTATGGATTATAAGAAGTATCGGATCGGGACTCGGTATCGGCAGATACTCAAAATCAAATGATCGGTATCGGATCGGAGGGCAAAAAAACCTGATCGGGACATCCCTAGTATGAACTTGAAAGTTGGTATATGTGTTGATTAAGTAATGTATATGTGCCTTTTGATACTAAGAAATTTTAATTTTTATCTCACCTGGACCCAAGGTCCAGTGGGTTTATGCCATGGTCGGTGTAAAGAGGTAGGTTTGGTTTCCTGCAGCAGAACTTGGAAAATGTGACGAATAATATCTTGAAACTTGGCATATAGTTGGTATATAGGGCGGGGATATAGATGACGGTCTTCTTGTGTTTTTTTTTTTTGGGAGGGGGGTTCCCTCCCCTTCAGGAAAAAAAAAACTTGTCTACATTGTCCTCTGAAAGGGCAAAGCTGCTGACAGTTACAACATCCGAGTGATCAAATTCGACGCGTCGCTGGAAGCATACCCGATTACTACTGAACAAATGTCGGCACACTGTGTGTTTTCATCTTATCCGCTTGTCTTTGTCCGTCGCTGTATTTCACCGTGAAACTGAAGCGTTCCCAAACAGGAGACCTTAATGACAAGGGCAGGTCTTCAAGCTCTGGCTTTTTGTTCATATTAGCCATGACGTTTGCTAGCTTGGCTGTATATGTAGTGCACTCGAAGTATGAGGTGGAGATTTGACAAACATAGTGTCGTCCCCCCCCACTTAATGTTCTTGTGGGAACCCTGATGTTCCAGACACAAAAAAGCCTACTGTTATTTACTGTTAAAAATTGTATTCGGTACACATCTGCATCGTACCGAAAGTCCTGTCCTGGTACGGTATGAATCCGTGTACCGTTACACCCCTGGTGGATGCACTTGATGTGTACTTTTAATCACCCGTGTGTGTGTTAAGAATATACCATTTTGTTCTGAATCTGCATTAACATTCAAATCATTAGTGACCCATTTGGACATGCGCGCGAGAAGCCTGGCCCCTGAAGCTCCGAGTGCCTGGGTCACTCTCAAGGATAATTGGGAAGATTTTGAGGCCAATTCATCTCTCTAAATGTGTCGCAGTGTTAAGCTGGTCTCAAATGGCTCTCTCATGGTGTCGGGTGGGTAAAATCCAATCAGCCTCTTCATTGTTTTCACTGTCCAGTCGTGACCAGCCCGAATTAAAATTTCACACTTGAGCCGTTTTAGCATTCCGAGTGGTCTCAGATCAGTGACTCGGCACTTTCTGTATACATGTGAACATAAATGGACTGGGGCCCCAATAAAACGCTCCATGAGAGAACTGTATGGCCTCTCTCGCGGTGGTTTGTTTGTGCTTTATTTCCCACTTTATTTATCTTGAAGTGCTCTCAGTCTGTTTGTTTTGCTTTATGGCTGAAGAACTTGAGGCTTGCTGTCCACACGTAGCTGCAGTTTTCTGGCACCTCACAGCTGAAAACCAAGTGAGAGAATGTTCTTAATGTCTGCACTTGGGGTTATGTGGTCTCGAGACAAAGTAAACAGCAGTCGGGAGCAGCGTGGCTTCTAGTGGACTAATAGTGATGATAATGCATGTGTAAATCGCCATACGGATTTGATGATTCAAATCGATGAAATAAAAATTGAATTGTGATGATTAAGCTATGCAATCTTAGTTTTCTTAGCTGTATAATGTACAATAGCGGGAATACTCGTGACTTCACTGTAGGCGGAAGTAACACGGCTCTAATGGCATGAAAACGCGCACGTGCAAAAAAAAAAATCTAAAATGGGGAAAGAGTTGTTGTGCGATTGACTGCATAAGTAGATTTAACAAGAAACCAGCACTTTTTTTTTTTTAAACAGACTACTGAAAGCTCAAGAGAAGAAAAATGGAGGCAGGAAATGTTCATAACTTGAAGAAAAGGTCAGGAATATTTTAGTAAAAAGGCTGTTGTATTTTACTACAACCTTTTCCAGAATGTTAATTTTTTTTATTGAACTAAAATAATATTTAAGTTTATAAAGAACAGGAAAGTAAATTTTACATTTCTTGGGAGTAAATTTTATTTTATTTTTTTAAATATCATGGGAAAGTTAAATCATGAGCCCAACCCTTGAACTGGGTGAGTCATTACATGCCTAATAATAAATGTATGACTACAATATTTCCTTCCATACGCTCACTGACTGCTTATTAGCAGCATATTCATGCAATCTAGTCAAGTCCGTCATGTGACAGCAGTGTAACGCATCATGTCATGCCAATTCAGATCAAGAGCTTCAGTGAATGAATGTTCACGTGAAACGTGAGAATGGGGTGGGTGTTGATCTCCGAGACTCTGACTGTGGCCTGGTTGTTGGTGCCAGACAGGCTGGTTTTCAGAAACTGCTGATCTCCTGGGATTTTCACACACAGTCTGTCCATGGAATGGCGTGAAACACCCAGTGATTGTCGGTTATGTGGGTGGAAATGAGGTCCGAGGTGAGCCAGACTGGTTCACACTGACAGGAAGTCTACGGTAAATCGAATGACCACGATTTCCAACCACGGTGATCAGCAAAGCGTTTCAGAATGCGTAAGATGCTTGAGACAGATGAGCAACATCAGCAGACGACCATGTCGGGTTCCACTCCTGTCAGTCAGCAAGTGGTTGATGAGGTCACAGTCACGGAGATCACATTTGCTGATGCTTGTTGTGGGCGTTATCTGATCTTGACATGTCACTGCATGATTTTACGCGTTGTGCTGCTGTCGCAAGATGGGTTCTCGGATTGGCTGATGCATGCGTTTTTGTCTTTTCCAACCACTTGGATGAAACCATTTACAGTTGGTTGTAATGACTGTTTCACTTCAGCTTGAGTGGGGTGAGTGTGGGCTTCACATCATGCCACGTCACCTCGGGGGCAGGGACTTACCGTCGTGTAACCGCACAGCCCGTTTTTACATTAGCGACGTACAACAGGACCCTGACATACCCCACCCAGGGAGCAGCTGGGGCTGAGGAGCCTTGCATCCAGTCCTGCTGGTCCAGGGAATTGAACCAGCAACCCTTTGGTCCCAAAGCTACTTCCGTAACCTCTAGGCCTTGCATAACTGAGAACTGCAGAGCAAAACTGTCCCCGACTCTGTGTTTGATCTTAAATCACATTTATGAATGAGAAATTCTGAGACATTCCTGGCTCTAGGATTCTGATTCGTGAGCATGGGTGGGGCGTCCTTTTTTATTTATTTTTTTATGTATACAGTACCAGTCAAGTTTGTACACCCCTACTCATTCATAGGTTTTTCTGTATTTTATATTTTCCACATTGTAGAACAATACTGAAGGCATCAAAATTATGTGATAAACAAAAAAATTGTTTAAAATATGAAATACATTTTGGTTTTTTTGATTCTTCAAAGTAGCCAGCGTTTACCTTGACGCTTTGCACACTATTGGCGTTATCTTAACCAGCTTCATGAGGTCGTCACCTGGAACGCTTTTCAATTAACAGGTGCTTCGTCAAAAGTTAATTAGTGCAATTTCTTGCTTTCTTAATCCGTCCGAGATCAAACGGTAAATGTGTCAGATCACAGAATCCAGGGATACATGTCGGCCCGGGGGCATTTTGAGTTATTGACAGATTCAGAAAGTACAGTTTCTAAGCTTTCCAATGATGCCTTCCATGTGGAGATCTGACAATATTTGAAGAATGTGTGGCCTTTTGAAAGTGTATACTTCTTAAAACAGAAAAGGGAGAAAATCGCCCTCAAAGTTTTCCATCTCAGCTACTCCGGGTGTAGGGCGGCCACATAATGCTGCTCATCTGCATGACATTAATGAAAGCCCTACCCCCTACGAGCTAGCACGATACTACTTTCATGTAAACAAAGATCACCACATCAATTTTCCTTCCATGCAAAGTATGCCCAAAACAATTATGAAGTACAAAAATAAGTCCTAAAGTATACTTTAACGTTTTGTGGTTGAAAAATTACTCACACCGTAAGAAAGAAAGATAGCACGATGATGACACAACTAACACAACGCTAGTTTCATGTAAAGCCTCAGTCACAACCGGCTGTACAGTACGCGCTCCTACGGCCGGTCTACATGCAAAAAACGCAAGAAACGCATGGAGAGCGCGCATGAAACGCACGAGAGCACACGTGTGATGTGCTGATTTTCGAGCCGCAGACCGGCCGCAGAGGTTCTTTGTCATGTCAAACAAACTCTACGGGCGCTTACGTTTTTTTCAGGTTGCAAGACAAACTTACGGCCAACGCGCGTCTTTCTCCGTGAACAAAAAAAAAAACGCAGCGATTTGGGAAACGCCAAAAATCACACGGCCAAAAAATCATACGTCCGGTTGTGACCTAGGCTTAACCAAACCACAACACTCTCCGTTACATGCAAAAATAACCACACAGCCTTAGATTAATAAACTTACCCCATCAGAAAGAGAAACGGCGCCTTGCACACACCAATGCCTCCGATGGAATGTAATCCTAGAATGGTCCGTGTATCATCCAATCATTCAAGTATTCCATTCAATCTGGAAAACGAGGTTGCGGTTTTTTTTTTTTTTTTGCTAGAAATGGTCATTTCCGATGTAAATACCGTGCATCTGTTTGCTTCGCGGTGTTTCAGCTCCTCTGCGCTCTGTTTAACTTGCTCATTCCATAGTGAAATCACATGCCTGTATGCAGTTAAGTAGCCACGAGCTCAGCTCGTATCATACAGCTGATTCGCAAAAAAAAAACAAAAGACTTAACTCATCATGTGAATGGCCCAGATGGTAATTTACCCACACCCCCCAGCAGGCTACAGTCCTGACAAAAACGAGACAATTTGCAACAAAAAATGTATGCTTTTCCAACAAAACAATCTATTATCTGAAATACTGATTGCATTCTTCAAGATCTCAACTTGCACATGATGGAAAAAAACAAAAATCATAAATTTCGAAAAAAAATGCTTCTTTTGCGATTATCTCGGATTCGTTTCGGCCGACATGCGTCCCTGGATTCGGTGAGGGGTCACAAATAATAATAATAAAAAAAAAACACAGTAAACAGCACTATTCCACAACTGTACTAATGCATATTATGTCAAGAACCGCTCAACTAAGTAAAGAGAAACGACATCCGTCATTAAGATATGAAGCATGTTTTAATGAATAAAATGAAAGAAAAGCCATCGATTCCGGGTGTCCAAACTTTGTTTGACTGGTTGTGCGTGTATGATCATGTAATGTGCGTGTCTGCAGCTTCTCCCGTTTTTCAGCATCAGGCTTCTTGTGTAAGCCTGGTGCAGATGTAACAGACATCCTGTTGTTCTTTCACACTATCCACCTCCTCCATGTCCTCTTTTTCTTTCAGTGTTCGACTCTGTCGAAGCTCCCGAACGGCCTCCGAAACCCCTGCCACGCCGCATCAACTCGGACCGCAGGCCGAGCCCTGTCCCTCCCGGCGCCGCCGCCGCCGCCCCCATGTCCTCCAGCAACCCGCAGATCAGCAGCGAGATTGAGTTGCTCATGAGCCAGGGCTACTCCCACCAGGACATCCAGAAAGCTCTGATGATCGCGCAGAACAACATCGAGATGGCCAAGAATATCCTGCGTGAGTTTGTGTCCGTCCCTTCCACGGCACACATCCTCACATAGCAGCCCTTCCCGCTCCAGAGCGAGTCCGATCTCTCCCTCTCTTTGCTCCAGGGCTGTCGTTCATGCGTGAGGCGCAGACCCTATCCAGCTCCTGCATGCTGTTCGCCAGCAAGAGCATCGTTCTTGAAGTCCGCCTCATGGCATTGCACAGCCACTGAGGCTTTTAGTCAAACCCAAGCAAGGACACGCTTTTTATTTATATATATATATATATATATATATATATATATATATATATATATATATATATAATGTAATTTATGAGTCCATATAGTTAATATATACCCATTTTAAGGATGGCGAGGTTTAGGGGTCGGTCCAGAGTGAGTGAGATGGCTGGGGAAAGGGAAGGACTCCTCTGTACTGCTGTTCTGTCGCGTGGAAAACTGCAGCTGAATGTTTGCTGGTGTCAAATTGTGTTGTTCTGGTACTTTCTTGAGGCGTTTTTGTCATTTTCTAAAGTGGCATGGCATGAGTGACAGTCCCCCGTACTCCGACCTGATACCGATCTGATGTAACATCACGTACCGGTGATGTGCCGTCGTTTTCAGGTGCGTGCGTGTTAGTAATATGGTTGTGTGATGTCAGTGGACGCTGCCAGTTGAAATTGGCTTTAACCATCATCAGTCACTTGCATTGCCTCTGCTGCTGTGTAGCATTACTGTAACTGATTATATATATAGATATATGTTTATAACGCAGAATTGGATATCGCAGCCTCTCGTGTGAATCCCGTTACATCCGACCCGGCGACGGTTTTTAGATTTCCTGCTCCGGAAGCGCGGCCGTTTCCCGAAAGAAACCCGACGCCTTTCTCCGAGCCCTGAAGTGTCGTAAGCTTCGTTCTGTCTGTATGTCGTTACTCTGATGGTGACTGAAGGGCTTTTATACGTGTGCTTTTTCTAGAGTGTTCAACAGATTAGTGAGGAGTTGGACACAAAGTCCGAGGCAAGGAAGTGTTCGCTTGTACAGTTTCCGTGTTAAATCAGGACTGAAGTCACGGCGATTTCGGTGAGATTTTGTCTGAAGCTGTTCATCTAAGTGATTATTATTATTATTATTATTGTTGTATTACTTGTTTTTTTTTTATTATTATTATTATTATTATTATTATTAATTCAGAAGTGCTTTACTGCTGCTACTCTTGTTAGTGCTAAACAATTAAGCCTTAAATGTATATTTGTGAATATTGTGTTTAACCTGTTTTAAAGTGACAGTATCTGTTCGGTTGAATTTGATTGATTTATGTAGCATACTTGAACTTGTGAGCAGCTTGTGCAGCTCTGGGCCCAGGCAGGCTTCCGTCCATTTTTTTTCTTTTTCTTTCCACTTCGGAATCGCTTTGGGTTTCGTGTTCAGGGCGTAGAGACGTCGGCGCCGTCACTGGACGTACGTCACGTACGCAAAACGAGTAAAAGCATACGGACGAACACATCGTCGCAGAAAACCTCGTACTTGTTTTTTTTTCTTGGCGGTTTCGAGGTTTCAGTTGTTGGCTTATCTCTCAAACATGGGACGGTTTCATGTTTGTCTCCCTCTTTCCCCCCCTTCCTCAGGAATACTGTACATCCACACAGACTCTATCAGTATTGAACGGGAAATGAAATGCACCCATGTTCTTATTCAGGGCAGAAGCACTGAATGACTACTTTGAAGACTAATTTCGACACGTCGATTCATTCATGACGTCGGCTTTCCTCGGATGTGCTCGGAAATTGGACAAGCTGTCAGACGCACACTGCGTGCGTGTGCGTGTCGTACACGATGAAAATGGCGAAATTGCTAGCTTATGAAGCCCTGGAGGAAATTGTTCACCTGTACATGCTGTTTGGTTTGTTTGTTTTTTTCTTTCCCCTCCGAGATATTGCACTGGCATAGCAGGTACTTCCGTAATATGAAGCTTGTAGGTACAACCTTGTTAACCAGAAAGGAAAATGATCTAGCAGGTTTTCTTTCTGACATGGCAAGCAGGTGATGATTCCTAGTTCAGTATTTTCGTTTGCACCATGTGAAGTTTAGTTTTCAGATCAGAGCTCTTTTTTTTTTTTTTTTTTTAATTCTGTTTACTGTATTTCTTGTCAATGTTGTATATCGTGTGTGTGTGTGTGTGTGTGTTGCAAGATTTCACACCGTATACCAATTTGTGCTCCGATACTGTCACTTTAAAATCAAGCGTATAAAGTTACTTATATATAGAATATGTGGAAACGGCTGTCCGATTTCGTTTTGCATTCCTGTACATGTTTTTTTTGGTTTTTTTCCCCTGATGTGAATAATACTGTGAGCAGTGCCATATGTCTAGAAAATGTCCGAAATGATGTTCTGCTGCCCAGATTAAGGCCTTGTGAACGAGCGAACGTGTCCTGGTGTAAGTGATCTGTTGTGTTTTCACTCCGCCCCCAAAGTGTTGCTCAATGCTTCTGAAGCTTTTGCAGTGACGTCATGCTGAATAGCTGTCGACTGGAACTTTAGACCACACGAGGGCGTGCTTTCCTCATTTTGCAAGTGTTTTTCTTCTATTTTTTTCTGACTCGTGTCACTTTGGACAGTGCTATGCTGTCTGATCAAACAAAGAGAAGCAAAGATGATGTCCTCAGTCTCTAATTTTCGGTACTGTTCTGGTACAGAGGCTGGTACAGGTGTCCAACCGGTGCTGTATGAGTAACCCTGTAAAAACACGATGATAACGTCTGCATCGAAACAAAGCTTCAGGTGAACTGCTGAATCTGGGTTTTAAAGAGGTCAGTGTTAAAAGGTAAACGTGCTGGAAGCGCATGTCGTTTAACATCAGACGCTCGTGAACGTTCTTCACCACCGTCAGTCAGTCGTCGCCTTTCATAAGAATCGAGCGCTCCGGACTCTCGGCCCTCCTCAACGCCGGGAGTCCGGCTCGGAGATTTGCTTCACCTTCGTGATCATAAACTGCCGTCTCTTTCAGTGCCATGATCCTCACCGTTCTTCAGAAACGTGCGTCTTTTAGAGTTTAACACTCCTTTCAGTTACAGTAGGTTCGATTAGCGATGTGATCTCTCAGCCTCTCACTGGAGGAAATTGGTTGCACAAGTTCATTTAAGGTTTTTTGTTGCATTTTCTTCATGTCAAAGCCAAATAAGTTTGGATATATTGTATTAAATAGACATTTTTATCTCACACACACACACACACACACACACACACACACATAGTGTTGGGCCAACAAATTTACACGTTTAGGAGAAAGAAATGTTCTGTAATAGTTTGAACGGAGCTACCATTATAAATCAAGCATTTCCAGACTGTGTGTGTGCGCGCGCTTTTTAAAGCATCGTTGTAAAAACTGGAAAGCATTAGAGTGCAAATGAAATAGGACACGTTCCCTCTCCCAGTCGCTTGTGTGTTGTTTCCTTTTGTCAAGATATAAAGACTAATGATATTTATTAATGTTGATGTACTCCAACCCAGAGATCCCTCCTTCATAAAAATCACAAATTTTGAATTTCTGTTATTAAAGCCATTTTGAAAGAATACAGGAGTCGATCTTATGTTTTCTGCCTGATCATCCCTTTCTTCTCTGTATTACAGACTTCGCTAGAGAGCTCATCACCCAGGCTTGGCTTAAATGAACAATGAATGGAAAGGAAACCCTTTTTTTTTTTTTTTAAGGACAATGTTTTTAATCAGCTTTGGGGGGAGGGGGGGGGAGAAGGAAGAGGAGTCAAATATCTTTACAGTAATAAGGCACGACGAACCTGTGACGTATACAAAATGAAGATATGACACTTGGCGATAGATTTTTGCACATCAAGCTGACGAGCTTACATTTACAAAACTGGTATCTGTAATATTTGTGCCTTTGGTTATGCTTTTTGCTTTGGTAGAGAATAAAATGTGAACTCTGTGCTTGAATAATCATAGTTGTGCCCTTTTTGCTTGTTTTTTAACTAAAATATATATATAAAAAAAAATAAGTTATAAACAATGAGTAATAATGGCCAACGTGATTTCGTTGGTCAAACCTACAATATTTTAAATACGCTGCGGACTTGGAGCAGATTCTAATTCATCATTTATATATAACACAATATAAACAGATCATGAGCATGATAAAGGCCTCAACATCACTGGGGAGATGATCTTCAAACACACGAGTTAAACGCTGAGTACATGTACAGTCGTGGCCAAAAGTTATGAGACGGACACACATTTTGGTTTTAACAAAGTTTGTTGCTTCAGCGCTTTTAGATCGTTTTGTCAGATGTTTCTGTGGTATACTGAAGTACAATTATAAGCATTTCATAAGTTTCAAAATCTTTTATTGACAATACAGTGGTGCTTGAAAGTTTATGAACCTTTTAGAATTTTCTATATTTCTGCATAAATGTGACCTAAAACATCAGATTTTCACACAAGTCCTAAAAGTAGATAAAGAGAACCCAGTTAAACAAATGAGACAAAAATATTATACTTGGTCATTTATTTATTGAGGAAAATGATCCGATATTACATATCTGTGGGTGGCAAAAGTATGTGAACCTTTGCTTTCAGTATCTGGTGTGACCTCCTTGTGCAGCAATAACTGCAACTAAACGTTTGCGGTAACTGTTGATCAGTCCTGTACACCGGCTTGGAGGAATTTTAGCCCGTTCCTCCGTACAGAACAGCTTCAACTCTGGGATGTTGGTGGGTTTCCTCACATGAACTGCTCGCTTCAGGTCCTTCCACAACATTTCGATTGGATTAAGGTCAGGACTTTGACTTGGCCATTCCAAAACATTCACTTTATTCTTCTTTAACCATTCTTTGGTAGAATGATTGTGTGCTTAGGGTCGTTGTCTTGCTGCATGACCCACCTTCTCTTGAGATTCAGTTCATGGACAGATGTCCTGACATTTTCCTTTAGAATTCACTGGTATAATTCAGAATTAATTGTGCCATCAATGATGGCAAGCCATCCTGGCCCAGATGCAGCAAAACAGGCCCAAACCATGATACTCCCACCACCATGTTTCACAGATGGGATAAGGTTCTTATGCTGGAATGCAGTGTTTTCCTTTCTCCAAACATAACGCTTCTCATTTAAACCAAAAAGTTCTATTTTAGTCTCATCCATCCACAAAGCATTTTTCCAATAGCCTTCTGGCTTGTCCACGTGATCTTTAGCAAACTGCAGATGAGCAGCAATGTTCTTTTTAGAGAGCAGTGGCTTTCTCCTTGCAACCCTGCCATGCACACCACTGTTGTTCAGTGTTCTCATGAACATTAACATTAGCCAATGTGAGAGAGGCCTTCAGTTGCTTAGAAGTTACCCTGGGGTCCTTTGTGACCTCGCTGACTATTACACGCCTTGCTCTTGGAGTGATCTTTGTTGGTCGACCACTCCTGGGGAGGGTAACAATGGTCTTGAATTTCCTCCATTTGTACACAATCTGTCTGACTGTGGATTGGTGGAGTCCAAACTCTTTAGAGATGGTTTTGTAACCTTTTCCAACCTGATGAGCATCAACAACGCTTTTTCTGAGGTCCTCAGAAATCTCCTTTGTTCGTGCCATGATACACTTCCACAAACGTGTTGTGAAGATCAGACTTTGATAGATCCCTGTTCTTTAAATAAAACAGGGTGCCCACTCACACCTGATTGTCATCCCATTGATTGAAAACACCTGACTCTAATTTCACCTTCAAATTAACTGCTAATCCTAGAGGTTCACATACTTTTGCCACTCACAGATATGTAATACTGGATCATTTTCCTCAATAAATAAATGACCAAGTATAATATTTGTCTCATTTGTTTAACTGGGTTCTCTTTATCTACTTTTAGGACTTGTGTGAAAATCTGTTGATGTTTTAGGTCATAATTATGCAGAAATATAGGAGATTCTAAAGGGTTCACAAACTTTCAAGCACCACTGTCTTACAGGGTTGCACGAAGATATGAAGTTGATCTTCAAATGGTGAATTATTCACTCGTGAACGACGTGAACGAGTGAAAATATTTCCAACACAAGAAGATAAACTTCATATCTTCGCGCCACCGTGTAAACATTCTTCATATTATACAGACACATCCAATATATAAATAAATAAAAATGTGCAAGTTAAATCAAAAGAATTTTAATTTGAACTAGTTCACCATTTTGACAACGCACATCTAAGTCAGCGGGAAAACACTGGGAGTGACGTCATTGGAATGAAATATCGGGAGTTATCCATACGGGTCACTTTTTCCATGGAATAAAAATGTCTTCTATTACCTTCTCGTGAGTTTATTTATATTGCATGCTATCATATCGCTTATCCTACATGTATTACACCACTCTCCACAATAGAGAATGAGTGTGCAATATTGTACATTGCTGAGACAACATGACGTCACACGCGAAGATCCAACGACAGAACTTTTCTGCTGCGCATGCGCACAATCATTTCTTTGTCGGCTGGGAGAGAGAGAGAGATCGTCGTGGTGGTTTCAGTACTAAATAAATAAACTGAAAGTAAAGATGCGCTGGACACCCGAAAGGCTACCAAAACCTCATTAGATATTCTTCACGCATATTTACAAGAGAAAAACAAACCAACGGATATCGAAAAACTGGAAGAGAGCGCAATAGTGGAAATATTGTCAAAGCTCTACTTGGAGGTGAGGAAAAGTGACGGAGACTTGTACAAAAGGACTTCACTCAGCAAAACCATTTTGTTTTCAACAACTGCAGTGGAATAATTAACTACGACCAAAAGTAACTTTGAGCTTGAACTGTCTACCTGTATCTAGCTTGTATACAAGTTGGGTTGTTGTTCAGGCTTTTTGGACTTGTACCATTTTTATTGTTAGAACTTTGAATTTGAACATTGGCTTGACAAAACATTGAATTACATTCGATCAGAATTCAATACTGGCAAGTTCCCCCCGTTCTTAACTTTCTGTAAAATCTATAACTAAAGAGCTTTAACGGACTTCCTCTGATTTTTGTTCAACAAGTTCAAGATGGCTGGCGTTGAAGAGGTTGAGAAAGAGGGTGGAAAAAAACAGCAGCACCAACTTCGATGGCATTTCAGGCCACAAAACCAATCTTGGTCCAACCACAGAGTGAAGAAACTGTTGCATTACACTGTGCCTGTACTGCATGTGCACGGGGTCACGTACACTTTGGTGGACATGCACGACTGGAACGTCCGCCTGAACACAGGAAACACACTGCAGCCATCTTGCACTATGGGTACGATTCAGTACTCCAAACTCTTAAGAGGTGGTTTTATCTTCACAACACAAACGTGTTGTGAAGATCAGACTTTGATAGATCCCTGTTCTTTAAATAAAACAGGGTGCCCACTCACACCTGATTGTCATCCCATTGATTGAAAACACCTGACTCTAATTTCACCTTCAAATTAACTGCTAATCCTAGAGGTTCACATACTTTTGCCACTCACAGATATGTAATATTGGATCATTTTCCTCAATAAATAAATGACCAAGTATAATATTTTTGTCTCATTTGTTTAACTGGGTTCTCTTTATCTACTTTTAGGACTTGTGTGAAAATCTGATGTTTTAGGTCACATTTATGCAGAAATATAGAAAATTCTAAAGGGTTCACAAACTTTCAAGCACCACTGTACATCAAGTTTATGCAAAGAATCAATACTTACTGTTGACCCTTTTTGCCCTGGCATGCTAGATATCAGCTTGCCAAATCCTGACTGATGGCAGCCCGTTCTTGCATAATCAGCGCTTGGAGTTTATCACAATTTTGGGGTTTTTGTTTGTCCACCCGCTTTTTGAGGACTGACCACAGGTCAATAACACAGAAAACAAGTGTTGCCAGGTAAAACAAACCTCACCCGGTAGCGCTTATGATGAATATGAAAGAAGATATTGCAAAAAAAAATGAGGTCCCCTATGGGTCCATGTGGCTACTGCTTATAAATAAAATAGATTTCTGATCCCATGTCCATTCAGTAAATGTAGCATTTGTGGCTATGAGGCAGTAGCCACAAAAATGAAGCGTAGTCCAAAAACGAACGATTTAAAAATCACAGAAGTAAAATATACCAAGTGTCTGTACTTTATATTATTCTACTCTTACAGTTTTCGAAACTGAACCCTCCGAACCGAGGCTGACATACACACACTGTCGCCATGACCCAAACTCTTATTTCCCGGAAATGGCCCGGCGCTAGAGCTCAGTGGAATGCACTTTCCCTCTGTAATAAGCATAAACATGTCTGAAAGCGATTTCTTTAGTCTAGTCCGTTTTATTTCGAATGGTGAACCGAATTGTATACAGTCACCGGCCATTTTAATCGGAACACGTATGCGGATGCGCAGTGCACGACTGTTACACTCTTACTTTCTTACAGCACGATGACGTAGTGGCTAGCGCCTCTATGTGAGGCAGTAGCCAAACAAAAACTATTTTGACCTTTTTGGTGACCTTGACCAGATGACCCTCAAAATGTTGGAGGTTTTATTTAAGACCAACGCCCATCTATCCTGATAGTTTCATGAAGATTGGTCCAGCCGTTTTCCTGTAATATCGTTAACAAAAAAAAAAACACACAGAAACCCAACCAAAAACAATACCTCGCCCCCTGGTGGACTCCGTCCCGGGCGAGGTAATAACTTTCTGCAAGACTTTTTGCAGAGGACTGAGGTAAAGTTATTTTCTCTGATGAAGCCGCCTTTAGGCTGTTTGGGACATCTTGAAAAACGACTGTCTGGAGAAGAAAAGGTGAGCGCTACCATGAGTCCTGTGTCATGCCGGAGTAAAGCATCCTGAGACTATTCATGTGTGGGGTCGCTTCTCATCCAAGGGACTCGGCTCACTCTCAATTTTGCCTCAGAACGCTGCCATGAATAAAAAACGGTATCAAAACCTCCTCCAAGAGCAACTTCTCCCAGCGATCCAGGAGCAATTTGGTGACGAACGATGCTTTTTCCAGCATGATGGAGCACCATGTCACAAAGCAAAAGTGGTAACTAAGTGGCTCGGGGAACAAAACATTGAAATTTTGGGTCCATGGGCAGGAAACTCCCCAGATCTTAATCCCATCGAGAACTTGTGGTCAATCCTCAAAAAGCGGATAGACAAACACAAACCCCATGCACTGATTCTGCAAGGACGGGCTGCCATCAGTCAGGATTTGGCCCAGAAGCTGATCTCTAGCATGCCAGGGGCCAATTACAGGAGTCTTGGAGGGGGGAAGAAGCGTCAACACTGTAAATATTAACTCTTGATGTATTTATCAATAAAAGCCTTTGAAACTTGTGAAATGCTTATAATTGCACTTCACTATACCATAGAAAGATCTGACAAAAAGATCTAAAACCACCGAAGCAGCAAAATTTGTGTCCGTCTCAAAACGTTTAGCCACGACTGGAAGTTTCAACCTCTCAGTGGGTCAGGTTAATGTGTATAAGCAGATCCAGATTTCAGTGTGAAGGTTTTTCTTTGAGCATAAACATCATATACATTTTTAAAAAAAAGACAAAATTAAAAAAAAAAAATTCTATATTTTCCCCCTCAGTGATGAAGTATTGTTAGAGACAGCAGGTGAAGCGGTTACACAGTGTTGGATCAGCACAGTAGTGAGAGGCAGCTCTGAGTTTCAGTGCACAGACTACAGTGAGAGCAATTTAAACACAAAACAACAGCGAGCACTCGGACGTTTAACGAACAGCCCTTCGGCTGACCGTCTGCTGCCCGAATCTTAGTCGAGCGCAAGAACGACCTCGTTCGGTCACAAAGAACACTTTAGGTTTCGTCAAAATTATTTAAATAACTACATATGTACATTATTTTATCTATACATGATGTAGAACATGGAGAGCAGATTGTTCCAAAACGGATAGTGAGGCCTGTATGGGGGTAAAAGGCAACTTAAAAAAAAAAAATCTTGCGAACAAAATGTGAGAGCTGTAGAGGTCTGACACAGGATTGTGTTCCCGCTCACAGGGGAGGATTAAACGTGGAAGTCCTGTAAGGAGGAAGCTCCGGGACTCATCCTGAGAGAGTGGAGTAACGTGGAGACTGCTATCGGCCCGTCCTCTCTGCTTATCCGTTCGCCTCACTGCACACAGGATCGAAGCAGAACATAAATCACACCAGAAAGAAAACATTTTCGGATTGTAATTTAATCATGTGAACAAGCTACAACACAGAAAGCACTGGAACGTTCTGTGGGACAAACTGCACAGGGCTGCTGTGTGTTTGAAATTGACCGTGTCGCACGATAAACTGTTAACCCGGCGCTGTTGAATTCTCGATTGCGATGATGTCAGTACGGTCTCAGAAATAACCAGGGATGAGAATGGGACATTTAAAAAAACTCTGAAATGTCTGTCAACTTTCCCACATTATATATATATATATATATGAATGTTTTCAAATTCAATGATGGTTTAAAACGTTTATAAACTTTAAGATAACAAATCCCTACAGATATAATTTAATGGAGGTAACCGTAACGATATATTAGATTCCTCCTGACTATCTTTGACAATTTAAGTAAAACGTACCTTTGTGCTTTTTTGTTTTGATGTGCTCCTGGATGTTTCTAGCTCCTCTGTTTCCATAATTGATTATATCTGAGCACAGAATACACAGAACCTTTCCCGGCACGTCTACTTTTCGGATACGTTCCGTCAGGCACGTCGTCACAGTTTGTGTCCCTATCTGCACGGTAACGCTACTATCGAGCCATGCCCATCGGAAGCAGTTCTTTATCCCGTTCGATTTATCGATTTCCCTGGCTCGATCCTCATTTTTGCGGTCCAAAACTTTTGCCATATTGGCAAAGTAACTTTGAAAACTAACCAAAATAACTAGAACTTAAGAAGTGATCAAAACCGTGTACGTGTAGCTTGTTTCTCCGTGAATTGTAGAAGTGAGATGGAACTAGCGCCAAAACGTTGCCGGAAATCATCGTGAGTTGTCGTTAGCATAAATATTGAAGAAAGCAATGACGATTTCCGTTATCACAGCTGCAACTAATTTTGCGATGAGCGTTGCCAAAAGATGCTGGCGGGCGGGCGGGCGGTCGGTCCTGCCTGCTTGTGCCACCACAAGCCGCGCCTCGCGCCGACCCCTACCCCCTGAAATTTTCTCAATGGATTTACACGTTTCACAAAAATGACATTTTCAGCGGGAAAAACTCGGAATTCCGCAGATCCGCGGAAAATTCTCATCCCTGAATAACGGTACCGAACTGTTGGGGTGGTAGTTTAAAAGTCATTTAGGGTACACGATCGGACCTTACAGACCACCGATGCAATTTAAGTTGATCTCAAATCTGTTTATTTGTATAGCGCTTTCAACAGCACGTGTTTGTCGCCGAGTAGCTTTACAGAAAATTATAAGCTTTAAACACGAGCTAATTTTATCCCTAATTTATCCCCGATGAGCAAGCCTGTGGCGACGGTGGTGAGGAAAATCTCCCTCAGACGACACGAGGAAGAAACCTCGAGAGAAACCAGACTCAAAAGAGAACCCGTCCTCGTCTGGGTGATGACCGATAGCATGATTATGAATAACTTGCTTCTGTAACTGTGTCCTACTGTATATAATCACAAATTATAACTGTGGAACCAGGAAATTCATTATCGTTTTAACATGAAGTCTGTTTTATTGACCTTATAAACTGTTCATTGATGGAAACTTGAGTGCAAAACTCTTCATGACAACCAACTGCAGTCCTGAAGTTATCAACTTGGTGCCTTTATTTCAGTATATCACTCCAGCTGTAAAGCAAATCCCTGCTTTCTGTTCATGTGACTGTCCTAATACATATTCATTTCTACAGCAGGAGCTAACTGACTTGGATGGAAGACACCAACATCATGGTTACAATCGTTGCTGCGGTTAAACGTTCTGTAATGTGTGTTTAACATCTATAGAAGCCATGGCCTAATGGTTAGAGATGCAACTAATGGGGAAGCCATGGCCTAATGGTTAGAGAAAGAGCTTTGGGAATAAAAGGTCACTGGTTTGATTCTCTGGACCAGCAGGAATGGCCGAAGTCCAGCAAGGCACTTTGCCCCCAACTGCTCCCCAGGCTGCTCTGGGTATGTTGTATGTCGCACTGGATAAGAGCGTCTGCTAAATGCCTGTAATGTAATATAGACGCGAAAGCGACTATGCCTCAATGCTTTAACAATCTGAGGTCAATCTCTGCCATGGGAAAGTCTTCAGAGCTGACGTTTTTGTGGTTTGGGGTTTATAAATGTACAACGAGCTATTCTTTTAAGTTCGTTTCTTAAGACACGTATTTTTAAGTATGTTACCTCGCTTGTTTGTTGACAGTTTCGGCGAACACTTCCGCCTTCTTCAAAACAGTCACCAGATGTCGAGTGGTGACGTGCCTTATCAGCTGATGTTACTCTATGGAGGCGTGAACGTCCCGCCCAATTTGACAGGTAGTCCACGCCTCCTGCTGTCAGGTCGCTGCCCCAGGACGGCGCTCCAGGTGTGTGACAGCGCGTACGCTCCCTCATCCCGGTTCATCGTCCTCTGCGCCCGCTTTCGTATCTCCACTGCCTCCAAAATCCAACGCTGATATCTATTCTCTTCAGCGCGAATGACTCTGGCCTCTTCCCAATTCATAATATGATTTTGTCGTTTGCAGTGGTCTGAAATGGCTGATTTTAAGTTTTCTTGGCTTGCTTTTTCTTTTTCGGATCTTGTGAGTCTTTTTGTTGTTTCTTTTTCACATTCTAATTGGTGTTCTTTCCTGTCTTATGTGTCTTAAGAAACGAACTTAAAAGAATAGTTATAATTATCAGACATAATGAATTTTCACTACATATGTACAACGAGCTGCTTTTTCTGTTAAGCTTCGAGAGGCTGATAAGTGTACGGTGGTTTACAGAGTAACCTGAACTGTGTCCTTGAATAATAATAGGAATGCTCCATGTGAAACGTAATTCTAATCAGATAAAAAGTATGCCGTGTCATTCTTAAATAAACAAACAATGTGTGATCACTGGAAAACCGTTGTTGTATAAATGTAATGAAACACTATAAAACACATCAGGACGTGCTGTTATCAGGAAAAACAAATCAGCTCTGGGGTGGTAATGTAATCTCATCGCATCACGTCGCTTCACCCCTTCATTGATGAGTTTCATATAACGACATTTGCCTGTTGTGTTTTATTCCTTCCTTGGCATGTGTTTAAATGTTTTGGATGAAGAACCTGGTTGCTGGAAGTCTTTTTCTCCCCGTTGACTCCCTGTAGAAGCACGACCTCCTCAGATTTGCTGCTCTTCATCTCCACAACGATGTCATCGCTGCTGGCCTTTTCCTTCGTGCTGAGAAGAGACGGAGTGAAAGGTAAGTGCTGCAGAAGGTCCTCGTGCTGCGTTAAAAGACCGTTTCTCATTTGGGACAGGACTTTCGGAAGAGCATTATGGATCAGAGAGTGTATTTCTGTGCGCTTTTTTGGTCTAACGAATTAAGCAGCTCGTTTAAGGAAAGAAAACGTACAGATCTTGCTTTCCTGAGCGCCCACATGGAATCTTGCCCTTCTTGTACATGAAGTACAGCACACTGCCCAGGATGGCCAGCAGTAGGATGAAAATGATGATGATGGCAATGATGAATCCTTTGCCCCCTGGTGGTACAAATAACAAAGTGCAGGCAGCATTTACTGGCTTCCTGTAACATTTGACATTTTAAAAGAAATTTTCACACCAGCAGTTCTAACCGATAGAGCTCTAACTGCTCCAGAAAGACCAGAATCCAGCGCAGTCTGATGTACCAGCTCAAACGCTCTTGATTCCACTGATCACTGACTAAGTACGGAATAAAACACAAAAGCCCTATTCGCACGGGATAAGTATTACCTGTGGACCTCTGGTAATTCGGAATAATTACAGAGAATGTCTGAGTTCTTAGTCCCGTGTGAATGCGCCATGTCCGTAATTTGCTAAGTAATAATTCCGCCGCGAATTACCTACTGTGTTTCGGCAAAACACAGACGTCCAGTGGTAATACAAGTCCCGTGTGAATGCGCATGTCTGTGGTTGTAATTATTAAACGCGCATCTCTTGTACTTTTCTGGAGTGAATAATGGAGGATACGGGCAAAATTTTGATAAACAGCATTTCAGGGGCAAGTGGTAGTAGGCCTATCCCGTATTTGAACCAGATAAGCATTTTGAACTCCTGTCTACTAGTGTTGTGACGTTCGCGAACGAACCGATTCTTTTGAACGGCTCCTAGGCATGAACGATGAGAACCGAGTCTCGAGCTGGGGGAGCCGTTCTTTCTGTCGTTCTTTTTCTGTACTGTGTTTCAGATGAAAAAGCTTTTGCCCAAGGACAAGAAGTAGGCTAAACAGCATTTGCCTTTTATTTATTCAAGTTTTATCTGTTTGCCTAATAGTTCAAATTGTTTTGTATATAGTTTATAATGTTGTTGTGTGATATTAATGATAATATTGTGGGAAAACTACTTTGCACGGACGTTCATTTAATTTATTCTATCGTCATTTTGTTTGTTCTATTTTTGTGTATTTTATTTATTTATCTGTTTGTCTAGTTGTATAATAATATATTTTTTGCATTAATTGTTTTTTCCTATTAAAATAATCTTGTGTTCTTGTTATAACTTTATCTATTTATCTGACTGTTTAGTTGTATCTATTTTTGTTACAATTTCAATATTTTTAATATAGAAAGTTTGTTTTTTTCTATTAAAATGTTCTTGTGTGATAACTAGTTCTTGTGTTATATTTATTGTAGTTGTATCTATTTTGTATCTCAGACTTAAATATTTTTGTAAAACAAGTGTTTTTCTATAAAATATTCTTGCGTTCTTGGTAACTATGTTCTTGAGTGGGGTTTTTTTTTTTACAGTAAAGCCGTTCTGCATGGACATTCATTGAAGCCCTCATTGTTTTTTAATGGTTATTTATGAGCGTTTAGGGGTTACAATAATGTAAGTCTAGGTTGCTTTATATAAAAGGTATGTCCAGAAATATTGATGTCACTGTCTAAGCAGAGGGATCTGGCTTCTTTAGACGCTGTCTTCTTACAGTGGTGCTTGAAAGTTTGTGAACCCTTTAGAATTTTCTATATTTCGGCATAAATGTGACCTCAAACATCATCAGATTTTCACACAAGTCCTAAAAGTAGATAAAGAGAACCCAGTTAAACAAATGAGACAAAAATATTATACTTGGTCATTTATTTATTGAGGAAAATGATCCAATATTACATATCTGTGGGTGGCAAAAGTATGTGAACCTTTGCTTTCAGTATCTGGTGTGACCCCCTTGTGCAGCAAGAACTGCAACTAAACGTTTCCGGTAACTGTTGATCAGTCCTGCACACCGGCTTGGAGGAATTTTAGCCCATTCCTCCGTACAGAACAGCTTCAACTCTGGGATGTTGGTGGGTTTCCTCATATGAACTGATCGCTTCAGGTCCTTCCACAACATTTCCATTAGATTAAGGTCAGGACTTTGACTTGGCCATTCCAAAACATTAACTTTATTCTTCTTTAACCATTCTTTGGTAGAACGACTTGTGTGCTTAGGGTCGTTGTCTTGCTGCATGACCCACCTTCTCTTGAGATTCCGTTCATGGACAGATGTCCTGACATTTTCCTTTAGAATTCGCTGGTATAATTCAGAATTCATTGTTCCATCAATGATGGCAAGCTGTCCTGGCCCAGATGCAGCAAAACAGGACCAAACCATGATACTACCACCACCATGTTTCACAGATGGGATAAGGTTCTTATGCTGGAATGCAGTGTTTTCCTTTCTCCAAACATAACGCTTCTCATTTAAATCAAAAGTTCTATTTTGGTCTCCTCCGTCCACAAAACATTTTTCCAATAGCCTTCTGGCTTGTCCACGTGCTCTTTAGCAAACTGCAGATGAGCAGCAACATTCTTTTTGGAGAGCAGTGGCTTTCTCCTTGCAACTCTGTCATGCACACCATTGTTGTTCAGTCTTTTCCTGGTGGTGGATTCATGAACATGAACATTAGCCAATGTGAGAGAGGCCTTCAGTTGTTTAGAAGTTACCCCGGGGTCCTTTGTGACCTCGCCGACTATTACACGCCTTGCTCTTGGAGTGATCTTTGTTGGTCGACCACTCCTGGGGAGGGTAACAATGGTCTTGAATTTCCTCCATTTGTACACAATCTGTCTGACTGTGGGTGGGTGGAGTCCAAACTCTTTAGAGATGGTTTTGTAACCTTTTCCAGCCTGATGAGCATCAACAACGCTTTTTCTGAGGTCCTCAGAAATCTCCTTTGTTTGTGCCATGATACACTTCCACAAACATGTGTTGTGAAGATCAGACTTTGATAGATCCCTGTTCTTTAAATAAAACAGGGTGCCCACTCACACTTGATTGTCATCCCATTGATTGAAAACACCTGACTCTAATTTCACCTTCAAATTAACTGCTAATCCTAGAGGTTCACATACTTTTGCCACTCACAGAGATGTAATATTGGATCATTTTCCTCAAGAAATAAATGACCAAGTGTAATATTTTTGTCTCATTTGTTTAACTGGGTTCTGTTTATCTACTTTTAGGACTTGTGTGAAAATCTGATGATGTTTTAGGTCATATTTACGCAGAAATATAGAAAATTCTAAAGGGTTCACAAACTTTCAAGCACCACTGTAAAACTGAATAAATATTTAAAAAGAGCCAAATGAGCCAGTCTTTTGAACGGCTCTTTTCAAAGAACGGATCACAAAGATGCGGATCCCATCAAAGAGCCATAAATCCCATCTCTACTGTCTACAAGACGAAACAGGATGCTGTGGACGACACATCCGGTCACAGTGTCTGTAAATTCAGTGAATTACAGACTTTTGCTTATCCCGTCCGAATGCGCCACACAATAACACAGAGGTGCGGGGGTAATTGCGAATTACCAGAGGTCCATAGGTAATACTTATCCCGTGCGAATCGTACTAAAGACGAGTCATGTTCTCGGAAACTGATCCCTGAACAGGATTTTCTTTTCGTATAAATACGGAGGTGGTGATAGGAAATAGTGTGTGATGATTAGTTGAGAGATTCTGACTATTTCTCGATAATCTCCTCCAGCGACTTGGCAAAATGGCAGCCAGGCGCTTCGAAAACCTGTGTTACAGAAGCGCTGACTCCTGAGAACCCTTCCATAAATGTTTAATAAGCTTCTCCGTACAGGGAGCTTCACCTTATCAATGATTACATGGTTTTCTTTGTTCAGTAATGCGTTTATTATCATGAGGCTTAGATTATGTAGATCATTCGGCTGTGAACGAGCTGTTATTATAGAAATTATAACGTTCGAACAAGTGCATTAATATTAATATAAGCCTATCATTTGAATTATAGCTAGTATGACTGTCCCAGCTGTGCTGTTATAGAAAACTAACCTGCACCTTCAGATTGGAGAATTCAGCAGTGCTGTGGTAGAAGATGATTTCGTGGATAGATCGTGTTAGAGCGAGAACATCACCTGATTTGGATTCTGGGCGGAATAGTTTGGTTTTCGTTGGAATTTTCCTTAACTTTAGTGGCTGAAAACCTAAAGCTAGGGTAGGTAATTTTGGAGAAAATCAGCAAGAGTAAGCTAGATAGGATCCAAACCGAAAAATCCCACCCCTCCTCCCTTCAACCATTCTTTCAAAGCCAGTCCTCCAAAACACATGAACGCACACTGCCTGACTACTGCTGGGGGACAAGTCCACGAGAGACAGCAGGTTGCTTTTTTTTTGGGGGGGGGGGGGATTATTGTGGTGCATCATTGTCCTATCCAAATACATCATATCTCATTGACGTAAGAAAACACCAAACATTATCATAATGAATGTAAACAAATATGGCTATTGTTAGTACTCGCAGCTGACTGGCTCGCCAGCTTCACCAATACGTCTGCCTCGTTGTGTGGAAGACTCCGGTCACGTGCAATGAGTGTGCGCAGGTAGACAGGCAGGTAGGCCATCCAATCATTTCATTCAGACCTGCGACTGCCACAGATGACAGATTTATTATTTTTTTTAATTGTCGGAGCATTTAATTTATTCATTGCTATCGGGATATAAAAAGAATTTCAAGAAATATAAGAAAAAATGCATCTCAAATAAATTACCTACCCAAGCTTTAAGGAATTGCACAAAGGCACAGAACTGAAGTGATGCATGGCATTGTATGAAGGCTGTCTGTGGAAAGGCTCATAAAGCTCAGTCTCAGACCACAGAATGTGAAAGTGAAGTGAAGGAAGGAGAGTGTGATTCGGATAAAGAAGCCATTCCTTCAGCTGGTGAATGGCTGAAAGTGTTCATCTCTTAACAGGAGCAGAAAAAAGAGCCACTCTTTTGATCGGAGGTGAACATGCACGATTACAGCTTGGGTGCATTGAGTGTCTGATACGTGAGCATGTTGTGTGTTCAGGGTGAAAGAGGAGCGCTCTGGGTGCAGCATGCACAGGCAGACAGCAGTGAACAGTGATGAAGCATGCTGACGTCAGCCTGTTGGCTTATTAAAATTGGAGAAATGAAACAAACCTTTGATTTTTTTGGGGCTGGCTGTTCCTGCCACTGAGAGGACAAGGGTTAATGACACAGAGTTACTCAATCACAAGCACGACCACAACCACATATTCAGTTTATGTTTCACAGGACCGAAACTGAACAAACAGGAGGGGCAGTAAAAATCTAACGACTTCCTGCAGAATCTTATTTTCACTCATGCAGGGCTGCTGGTCTCTGATTTGCACGAGATTTCTGCCAAGCTGAACAAGAAGCTGATGGGAGTCAGGAGACTGCATAAGAGCACTCCTTCTCTTACTCGAAAATCAATGTGTGTACAAACGCACTCTCAACCAGCATGAAACATGCATCAAATGATGAAGTGGCCTTTATAGTACGAAAATATCTAATGGAAAACTGTTTCGACACATGCTGCATCATTAACAGACAAAATTTGCACTCGGACAAATGTCTATGTCGACCTGCACACCAAAAAGTCCAAAAATGTTCTGCTACAATGCATTAAAATGTGGTGTTTGTTTTAAAAACAGTGTCTTGCAAAAGTATTCATCCCCCTTGGTGTTTGTCTTGTTTTGTCGCATTACAAGCTGGAATTAAAATGGATTTTGGGGGGATTTACACAACATGCCTACCACTTAAAGGTGAAAATTGTTTTATTGTGACACAAACAATAATTAAGATGAAAAAACAGAAATCTGGAGTGTGCATAGGTATTAACCCCCCAAAGTCAATACTTTGTAGAGCCACTTTTGGTTGCAATTACAGCTGCAAGTCTCTTGGGGTATGTCTCTATTAGCTTAGCACATCTAGCCACTGGGATTTTTGCCCATTCCTCAAGGCAAAACTGCTCCAACTCCTTCAAGTTAGATGGGTTGCGTTGGTGTGCAGCAATCTTCAAGTTATGCCACGGATTCTCAATTGGATTGAGGTCTGGGCTTTGATTAGGCCATTCCAAGATGTTTAAACACTGCTAAAGTGTAGCTTTAGCAGTATGTTTAGGGTCATTGTCCTGCTGGAATGTGAACCTTTGTCCCAGTCTCAAACCTCTGGTCGACTCAAACAGGTTTTCCTCCAGAATTGCCCTGTATTTAGTGCCATCCATCTTTCCTTCAGTCCTGACCAGCTTTCCTGTCCCTGCAGATGAAAAATATCCCTACGGCATGATGCTGCCACCACCATGCGTCACTGTAGGAATGGTGTTCTCAGGGTGTTGGAAAGTGTTGGGTTTGTGCCACAGATGGTGTTTCCCATGATGGCTAGAAAGTTCAGTTTTAGTCTCATCTGACCACACAGCCTTCTTCCATGTGTTTGGGGAGTCTGCCACATGCTGCTGGGCAAACTCCAAATGTATTTTCTTTCTTTTTTTTTTTTTTGAAAGCAATGGCTTTTTTTCTGGCCACTCTTCCATAAAGCCCCACTCTGTGGAGCGTACGGCTTAAAGTGGTCCTATGGACAGATACTCTCATCTCTGCTGTGGATCTTTGCAGCTCCTTCAGTGTTATCTTTGGTGTCTTTGTTGCCTCTCTGATTAATGCCCTCCTTGCCCGATGTGTGAGTTTTGGTGGGCGGGGCCTTCTCTTGTCAGGTTTGTAGTGGTGCCATATTCTTTCCGTTTTGCTATAATGGATTTAATGGTCCTCACTGGGATATTCAAAGTTTGGGATATTTTTTATAACCCAACCCTGATCTATACTTCTCCACAACTTTGTCTCTGACCTGTTTGGAGGCTCCTTGGTTTTCATGTTGCTTGCTTAGTAGTGTTGCAAAGCCAGGGTCCTTCCAGAACAGGTTGATTTATACAGACATCATGTGACAGATCATGTGACACTTTGATTGCACACAGGTGGCTTTTAATCAACTAATTATGTGAATTGGTTGGAGCAGCTCTTATTTACGGGTTTCATACGAAAGGGGGTGAATACTTATGCACACTCTAGATTTCTGTTTTTTCATCAATAAGTAATGTTTGTGTCACAATTTAAAAAATAATAATAATAATAAATAAATATTCACCTTTAAAGTGGTAGGCATGTTGTGTAAATCAAATGGTGCTAACCCTCCAAAAATCCATTTTAATTCCAGCTTGTACTGCGACGAAACAGGACAAACACCAAGGGGGATGAATACTTTAACAAAGCACTGTATCTGTGCTCCAAATAATAACAGCATGGACACTCCTGACGGACACTCTTCAATACGTACTTGTCAGCTTTTTTTTTTTTTGCGCCTTATTTTTAATTTTCTTTGCTGCTAATATCTCTCATACTCGCTTACAAACTTCTGCAATATTTTTATCAGACACTTACCCATTATACCAGTTGTATTGCTTGTTGTGGTTGGAGTTGTTGTGGTTGGAGTTGTTGTGGTTGGAGTTGTTGTGGTTGTTGTTTGGTTCATTTGAACTAGAAAAAAAGTCAACTCTTTAAAAAAAAAAAAACCCTCTTCCCTGATGAAGGGAACATGCGCATGTAAGGTTATGTACGCGTTTCTTGAGTACGGTCAGACTGCAGACTGAACAATTACTAGACTCTGGTTAGTATGTTTAAATCCCAGCAGCGGAAACTCACTGGCTTGAATGTGGCGGGAGGTTTCGGCTGTTCCCAGGTCATTGGTGGCCCTACAGGATGCTGTGATGTCTGAAGTGGTGCTGATGGAAATAATGCTGTGGATACTGTTCTCTGTCTTGGTTTCCCATCTTCCTAGCTGAGCCTACAGACAACACAGCACACACACACACACACACACACACACACAGGGATCGGTTTGTGTTTCTGAAGAAGCCAAGCACTAAATATAGTACCGTACAGAGGCAATCTATTGTAATGGTAAGTTGGTTTTTTTCCCCCTTTTTCTTCTGCATTGTTGTTGTTGTTGTTTCCTCTTATGAAATTTAGCACAGGGATTAAGGACAGTCTCTGCTACTGACACAGCAATTTTAAAATACACCCCTCAAGCGCACTACTGCCACCTACAGGGCAAACCTGGACATAGATTTACAAGAATAACTCCACAGTGCAACACTGTAGAAACGAGATTCCATTTTCCTCTGATTCTTTGGGTCATGTTTTTCACTCCATCTACTACAACTTTTGTCAAATCATTACAAAATTTGGACCACAGCATCACAAGATCAGCCCAACCAAAACTTGCTTCTCATATTTTTTTTTTTCAAATGCAGGACACTTCATTCATAAAAAGCAACTGAAAATTTGGAAACTAAAAACCTTACAAGAACAAATACAATAAGAAGTAAAATGACAAAAGTGTTATAAATGATACACTCAATATACAGTGGTTCTTGAAAGTTTGTGAACCCTTTAGAATTTTCTATATTTCTGCATAAATATGACCTAAAACAACATCAGATTTTCACACAAGTCCTAAAAGTAGATAAAGAGAACCCAGTTAAACAAATGAGACAAAAATATTCCACTCGGTCATTTATTTATTTATTTATTTATTTATTGAGGAAAATGATCCAATATTACATATCTGTGAGTGGCAAAAGTATGTGAACCTTTGCTTTCAGTATCTGGTGTGACCCCCTTGTGCAGCAATAACTGCAACTAAACGTTTCCGGTAACTGTTGATCAGTCCTGCACACCGGCTTGGAGGAATTTTAGTCCGTTCCTCCGTACAGAACAGCTTCAACTCTGGGATGTTGGTGGGTTTCCTCACATGAACTGCTCGCTTCATGTCCTTCCACAACATTTCCATTGGATTAAGGTCAGGACTTTGACTTGGCCATTCCAAAACATTCACTTTATTCTTCTTTAAGCATTCTTTGGTAGAACGGCTTGTGTACTTAGGGTCGTTGTCTTGCTGCATGACCCACCTTCTCTTGAGATTCAGTTCATGGACAGATGTCCTGAGATTTTCGTTTAGAATTCGCTGGTATAATTCAGAATTCATTGTTCCATCAATGATGGCAAGCCGTCCTGGCCCAGATGCAGCAAAACAGGCCCAAACCATGATACTACCACCACCATGTTTCACAGATGGAATAAGGTCCTTATGCTGGAATGCAGTGTTTTCCTTTCTCCAAACATAACGCTTCTCATTTAAACCAAAAAGTTCTATTTTGGTCTCATCCGTCCACAAAACATTTTTCCAATAGCCTTCTGGCTTGTCCACGTGATCTTTAGCAAACTGCAGACAAGCAGCAATGTTCTTTTTGGAGAGCAGTGGCTTTCTCCTTGCAACCCTGCCATGCACACCATTGTTGTTCAGTGTTCTCCTGATGGTGGACTCATGAACATCAACATGAGCCAATGTGAGAGAGGCCTTCAGTTGCTTAGAACAGGGGTTCCCAAACTTTTCCATGCCAAGGCCCCCCAAACAGCATTAGCTTCTGGCCGGGGACCCCCTTTGCAAACCCACAGACAATGCTACAAAATATGTAAAGAAACATCAACTTCTAGAATGTTTTCTCTTACTTTTATTCAATATTCAATAATTGTTACATTTGTTTAGCATAAGAATATTATTAATTAACATGTTTTCAACACAAATATTTTCGCACTGAACAATAAACTTTTCAACAAACTGTTGATAAGAACAGCACAAAAGAAATCAAACCACTCTCAATTGTGTGTGTGTGTGTGTGTGTGTGTGTGTGTGTGTGTGTGTGTGTCTGGGAGTGACAGACGGTTTACACTAGTGGGAGGAATGGGCTTGGTGGCTCCTACATAGTTTGTCAACCCTGGGCTTAATCTCTTTCAGTGCCATACGCATGTCATTGTCCACATGTAGACGTGCTCTATGTTTGGTTTTGAGTACCTTTAAACTTGAAAAGCCAGACTCACACAAGTAGGTTGTTGCAAAAGGGAGAAGCCATTTCAATGCCCTGTCAGCCAAGCTGGGATAGTCCTTTCTTACATGTAGCCAGTAGTTAGACAGGGGAAGAGCCTCAAAGTCAATTTTTAAATCCCCTGAGTTTGTCATCTCAATCAGCTCCTCCTGTGACTTTAAGTCCAGACTAGAGCCGACACCGGGGGCAAAGGGGTTCCTAACCCAGTTTAAATGTGTGTTTTCGAGGTCAGGGAAATAGTCTTTGAAATATCCTTGGAGGTGCTCCAGGTGGGACTGGATCAATGGAGAGACAGAGCCCAAATCATCACATGACAGCAGCTCCTGGTGAAGTAGTGGGAACATTTCTGTAACTCCCACCTAGAGCTTGTTTGACCACAGCATGATCTTTTTGGAAAAAGCACGCACTTTGTCTTGCACCTGGAGTATGTACGTGTCACGTCCTTGCATGCTTTGATTCAGTACATTTAGATGCTGGAAAATGTCTGACATGTATGCAAGTTTGCGGATCCAGGTTGCATCGGTGAACCGATCTGCCAGCTGATGCTTTACAGATGAGAGGAACTCTGCAACCTCCCTCCGCAGCTCATAGACACGGTTCAAAACTGCGCCCCGTGACAGCCAGCGCACGTTCGAGTGAAGCAGCAGCCCCTCAAAACGAGCGCCCATCTCATTACAAAGCAGGGTAAACAGTCTGTTTCATGGGACGGGCTTTAATCAAATTCACTAATTGTATAACCTCCTGTAGTACCTGATTCAACTCGTTATCCATCCTTTTTGCGACCAGTGCCTTGCGATGGAGCATGCAGCGTGTGGCCACTACATGCGGGGCCTTCTGCTTAATGAGCGTGGTCACTCCACTGATCTTCCCGGTCATTGCCGCGGCTCCATCCGAACACACCCCCACACAACGGGTCCAGTCCAATCCGTTAGACTCGATGTAATCGTCCAAAACTTGAAAAATATCTTTCCCAGTAGTTCTTCTTTCAAGTGCTTTACAAAATAGTATTTCCGCCACAAATCTTTCCTGTGAAATAAATCTGATGTACACAAGCAGTTGGGCCTCATTGGATAAATCTGTGCTCTCATCCAGCTGAAGTGCGAAGTATTTGCTGGCTCTCACCTGCTCCAACAGCTGAGCAGATAAATCTTGAGCCATGTCACCAATCCGTCGGCTCACGGTGTTATCAGAGAGTGGGACAGCATCGATTTTTTTTTGGCAGCATCCTCACCAAGCAATTCTCGGACAATGTCTTTGGTGGCTGGTAAAATCAAATCTTCTCCAATTGAGTGAGGTTTTTTAGCATGAGCAATGTGGTACGAGGCTAAAAATGATGCCTTCAGGGCCCGCTCGGGGACAGTAGCTTGCTGGGTGAATGCAGCAGATTGCCTGATCAAATGCTCTTCTTTGCGTCTGAAGAAATCTACTGTTTTTTCGGCATCTGTTGGATGTTTTTGTACCAAGTGACGCTGAAGTTTCGAAGGTTTTAAGCATTCGTTTGACAGGGTCTTCAGACAGAGGACGCATTTCGGGCAATCATGGCCATTTTTCTGCATGGCTGTAAAGCCATACTTCATGTATGCTGCCTCATATTTTCGGATTTTAGTTGGCCAGGACTTCGTAGTTTTTTTCGCAGCAGTGTCCTCCACAGCAGGGCTGTTGGTTTGTTCCTTCGGTCTCTTCTTCAAAACCCTGTCCATTTTGCGCTAGCAATACGCTAGCTTGAGGAGCAAAGCAGCTTGATAAATGGCGCAAACCGCAACGTCACAGGCAATCGGAGAGATGAGCATGGCAAACAACGTTTCGATATGATGTATTATTATTAATAATTATATTTTATAATAATGATTAAAAACTCACTACAATATATTTAATAATAATTATTTTTTTTTAAAAATTTTGCAATTTTTTTTGTTATCGTCCCTCCAACTTTCTGAGGCCCCCACTTTGAAAACCTAGGGCTTAGAAGTTACCCTGGGGTCCTTTGTGACCTCGCTGACTATTACACGCCTTACTCTTGGAGTGATCTTTGTTGGTTGCCCACTCCTGGGGAGGGTAACAATGGTCTTGAATTTCCTCCATTTGTACACAATCTGTCTGACTGTGGATTGGTGGAGTCCAAACTCTTTAGAGATGGTTTTGTAGCCTTTTCCAGCCTGATGAGCATCAACAACGCTTTTTCTGAGGTCCTCAGAAATCTCCTTTGTTCATGCCATGATACACTTCCACAAACATGTGTTGTGAAGATCAGACTTTGACAGATCCCTGTTCTTTAAATAAAACAGGGTGCCCACTCACACCTGATTGTCATCCCATTGATTGAAAACACCGGACTCTAATTTCACCTTCAAATTAACTGCTAATCCTAGAGGTTCACATACTTTTGCCACTCACAGATATGTAATATTGGATCATTTTCCTCAAGAAATAAATGACCAAGTATAATATTTTTGTCTCATTTGTTTAACTGGGTTCTCTTTATCCACTTTTAGGACTTGTGTGAAAATCTGATGATGTTTTAGGTCATATTTATGCAGAGATATAGAAAATTCTAAAGGGTTCACAAACTTTCAAGCACCACTGTAAGGCACTAAAAAAGAACAACCATAACGCTGTACATCAATAACAGTGCATGCAGTATACTTAGAAACCAGTGTTGTAGTCGAGTCATTAAACCTCGAGTCCAGTCTCAAGTACCCAGTGTTCAAGTCAAAGTCATTAAAAAAATGTTGAGTCCAAGTTGAGTCCACTATTGATCCGAGCTGAGAACAAGACTCCAACCGCACCATTTGACGGTGTCTGTTTCAGCGCCATTAACATTAGTTTGTTCCTGAACATGGCGTATGAACAGGTGAATGTGCTTCTCTTAGTCAGGGAGTGCGAAGTATTCTGTCAGAGATGGTTAGGAGACGGATGTAAGTGCAGAAGGTGTGTTTATTAATACAAGTGAAGACGGTCAACAATCCAGAACGGCAGGCAAATTCGTAAAACAGTGAAACAGGCAACAGGTCAAGCGAGGAATAAACAGGCTATCGTAGACTTGGCAGAATCAAAAACAAGAAACAGGAAATCAGGAAACCAAGCAAGGAAATAAGGCTCGGTCATGTGTCAGCAACACAACTCAATACTTCGCAAACTAAGTGTGTTTTTACAGTTTTTATATCGGCGCGCTGATTGCGCCTTCATCCTGTGCAGGTGTGAGCCGTTTACGGTGCACGTGAGAGAGTCCGCACTGTCCGGAGCGCGCCCGAGAGTCTATCTGATGCACGCAGGCGTGACACTCTTGCACGAAATTAGTACAAAAATTAATGTAGATATAAATATCTTATGCCAAATTATTATGGCATGTTCCAAAAAATGAAAAAAAAAAAAAAAAATCCAAGTCCTCATCTCCACTTTACGAGTCCGAATGCAGTTAAAGTCCGAGTCATCAGTGCTCAAGTCCAAGTCGAGTCACGAGTCCTTAAAATTAAGGCACAAGTCGGACTTGAGTCCTACAAGCCTGTTAGAAACTATACTTTTCAGGTCTTTATACACACTACCGTTCAAAAGTTTGGGGTCACCCAAACAATGTTGTGTTTTCCATGAAAAGTCACACTTTTATTTCCCACCATAAGTTGTAAAATGAATAGAAAATATAGTCAAGACATTTTTCTGGCCATTTTGAGCATTTAATCGACCCCACAAATGTGATGCTCCAGAAACTCAATCTGCTCAAAGGAAGGTCAGTTTTATAGCTTCTCTAAAGAGCTCAACTGTTTTCAGCTGTGCTAACATGATTGTACAAGGGTTTTCTAATCATCCATTAGCCTTCTGAGGCAATGAGCAAACACATTGTACCATTAGAACACTGGAGTGAGAGTTGCTGGAAATGGGCCTCTATACACCTATGGAGATATTGCACCAAAAACCACACATTTGCAGCTAGAATAGTCATTTACCACATTAGCAATGTATAGAGTGGATTTCTGATTAGTTTAAAGTGAGCTTCATCGAAAAGAACAGTGCTTTTCTTTCAAAAATAAGGACATTTCAAAGTGACCCCAAACTTTTGAACAATTGCGTATGGTAGAAAATGCTAAAATTTTACCATGTGAAGGGTTTCCAGTTTGATGCCCATTTTGATTGTGTAACTTAAAATGCCGCTTTCCTCATGAAAAATCATGTGAGTAATTTTCTGTGACTGTTTTTTAGGTGTTTCGTGTTCTGTACTTGTTCATCAGAGAGACTCCAGTAGATGCTCGGAGTTGGGTGTCCTGTCGCATGGCAGCTCACATTGATGGCCTTTTCAGTATCCAGAGGAATCACGACCACCCCGTCTGTGATCACTGGCTTTCCTAAAGAGAGGTTAGATGTGTACCACCTAGTATTAGAGGTCCCACTGAGCCAGGATATTCGTGGAAATGAACCAGTCAGTGTCTCACATGAGGAAAATCCTTTTCATTATACTTGCCTCTTACACTGACGTGCACAGCGTTCTGCCTTTTTAGCTCAGGAAGCTCAACTGCCTGTACTTCACAAACATATGTCCCTGCTGTGGCAAAGGAGGCGTTGTATAACCTCAACACATGGCCTTCATCCAGCAGCAAATCGTCCTGCACACATTCACACCCAGTTTAGGTACGAGTCTGTAAACTAGTCCCTGAGTGTCCATTTATTGAAAACACAAACTCTGAATTGTGGCTGATTTCAGAAACTGCAGTAGATTATTACATTTCCAAATGAGTTCATGTTTGTCCTGGAAAATATTTAATATTATATTTTGTAGCTGTTTTTACCTTACTTCAAATAATGTACTTAAGCAAATATTTCATTTTAGCTCGTTTCCTGAAATCATTCAAACCCACTGCAGCTGATCCACAGGTCACAGCCATTAACACTACGTTCAGACTGCAACCTGAAACGACCCATATCCGACTTGTTGTGAAATCCGATTTTTTTGTTAGGCCGTTCACATTACCAATTATATGAGACTTGTATGCGATCTCCAATATGAACGGAAAACGACCCAAAAGTGTCCCGCATGCGCAAATTGACACGTAATAAGCACATCTACGTAATACGTAAACAAAAAAAAAGCGCACTCTTCAAGTTTGCAAGTAAAGCATGGAGATGAGGCGAGACCTGGCGATGTGGTTTTTGTGGTGGCGGCGGAGCTCGCACAATAATCTGATTAATTGGTGACTGACCCCTTGAAAATGGTTCCTCCAGGAACCATGACGTTTCAGTTGTCAAGACAACGGAAAAACTAAAATACAAATACAAATACAAGAGCATTTTGTTTTGTGCACAAGAGCATTGTGACGTATCTTTCTGTTTTTGTATTTTAGTTTTTCCGTTGTCTTGACAACTGAAACGTCATCGTTCCTGGAGAAACCATTTTCAAGGGGTCAGTCACCAAAGGGTTAATGTGGGCAGCAGACTAATGAGACCGAAGGTGTCAAATTACTGGAAATTTCCAGAACAATCTTATAATCTTGTAATACAGGATGGTTTAAGTTATAAATCAGTTATAGAAACTGTTTTATTTAATCAGGCTAACAGATCAACATCCAGGTCTCTACCAAATCCACCATTAGCTTGATCAATTCTATAAAAGTCTATTTAAATTCTGAAAACTGTACAAATGTTGTTGTTTTCCACCAAAGAGGCGGGATTAGCCAACGCAGAATAGTGACGTTTGTCTCTTGTTGATGACGTGTAGGTCGCATGAATGCGACCTGTCCGGTCAGACTGCAGTCGCATGTGAAAATAACGGATATGCATTGGATTTAGGACCACATATCCAAGCGGCCTGGGTCGCATGTGAAAAAAATCGGATCTGTGTCGTTCAGATTGTCAATAACAAATCGGATACAGGTCGCATATGGGCAAAAAAATCGGATATGGGTCGTTTCAGGGTGCAGTCTGAACGTAGTCTATGAAGATATTACGTAAGGAATAAAACAGGACTGTGTGTGCAGTTATACAGTAGGAAAATAATCCACAACAGGCAGAATGAGTCTGATGTGGCCTGATGCAAAACGGGGTTACTGTAGCCAACCCAAAAGCAGATTATTTACCTCTAACCGCATGTGCTGAAGTGTTTTACTCTTCTTATACGGCAGCGAGTTGCCAGTGATCGCAACTTTAAATTTATTAATCATTTTATAGTTGCAGTTAATGTTATTTAAAGCCCACAAAGCAAGTTATTTCCGTTTATCATTTACATTATAGTAGCAGTCATTCCCTCGCCATCCTCTCTTTTTTCTCTCTCTCTTGAAGATACTATATGGAATAAAATTTATGGCCCAAGTATTGGGGGAAGAAAAAATAAATAATACACCACAGCTTGTCATGTTACTGAAAAATTTTCCAGTGGAGGAAAACTCACATACCATTCCAAAGCACTAACACCTGAGACTCCTTCTATAAATGTTCTATAAAATCTCTTTATAGAAACCATATTAACAATTATACATATATAATTATACATGTATAAGTAAATACAGTACCAGTCAAAAGTTTGGACACCCCTACTCATTCATAGGTTTTTCTGTATTTTGGCTATTTTCTACATTGTAGAACAATACTGAAGACATCAAAACTATGAAATAACATGTAAGGAATGATGTGATGCACAAAATATTTCATATTTTAGATTCTTCGAAGTAGCCAGCGTTTACCCTGATGACGCTTTGTACACTATTGGTGTTATCTTAACCAGCTTCATGAGGTCGTCACCTGGAACGCTTTTCAATTAACAGCTGTGCCTCGTCAAAAGTTGGTGTAATTTCTTGCCTTCTTAATGCACCTGAGATCAAACAGTAAATAATAAACATACGGTAAACAGCCCTATTCCACAACTGTAGGAATCCATATTATGTCATGAACCACTCAATGAAGTAAAGAGAAATGACATCCATCATTAGTTTAAAGCTAGACTGCCTTTCAGATTTTTCAAGTGTAGGTCATAAAAAGAATTTTCCCCGACACCCAATTATTTTTGTTTAGTGGACCGAAAGCTACTCAATTTGAAGACAGTACTGAACACAGACTTCCAGTTTTTTTTAAACAGAACAATGAATAAATTTAAGGTCATGTGGCCCGAAATTCCCTGCTATTTTTTCCTGCTTCACCATGACGCAATTCAAGATACTACATCATGCATGACGTGGTGGGCTTTCCCCGTTCGCGCAAGGCATTGTGGGATACAAATTTGAAACAGGAGACAAAAATGGAGGATGTGAGTGTGCGAATGAAACGTGAAAGACCGAAACGGAAAGCAAGAAGAAAAGACGTTATGTTATATACGAAGGAAAGGAAACGCAGGACCAAACTAATAAATATCGGCGCTCAGCGAGGACCTCGGTGTGATCAGCTGTTCGTTTAGCAACAGAATGATGGAACTGTCAGTGCACGCTCAAAGGTGAACCTGCGCATGCGCACACACACACGGACTTCCTCTGTCCGCTCGACTGCGCGAAGCGAGCGATTTCATGCACATTATTTGCTCGGGAATCCCCTCAAATTAAATAACTTCCCGGTCACAGAATGGCCTGATATTTTGTGAGATATTACAGAAATAAACACATCACAATGACCAAATTTCAGAGGGAACTAAATTTCACTGATTTTATTAAATCAAAAGGCCGTCTCGCTTTAAGGAATGAAGTATGTTTTAATTCATAAAAAATGTCAAATATGAATTTAAAGGTGTCCAAACTTTTGACTGGGACTGTCTATTCAAGTTTCCCTGCTTGTTTAGCTCACCTGAACACTTAGACTTTTACTGGTGTAGAAGAAGAAGAAGAAACCTTTATTCATCACATGCACACTTCAAGCACAGTGAAATTTATCCTCTGCATTTAACCCATCTGAAGCAGTGAACACACACACACACTCAGAGCAGTGGGCAGCCACACCAGAGCACCCGGGGAGCAGTCAGGGGTTCGGTACCTTGTTCAAGGGCACCTCAGCCCAAGGTTAACCTAACCTGCATGTCTTTGGACTGTGGGGGAAACCGGAGCACCCGGAGGAAACCCACGCAGACACGGGGAGAACATGCAAACTCCACACAGAAAGGCCCTCACTGGCTGCTGGGTTCGAACCCGGAACCTTCTTGCTGTGAGGCGACAGCGCTAACCACTACACCACCGTGTAGAATCACACTTTTTCATCTCTATAATTTCTTGTGGATTACAGTATAGATCCTCTTTCCCAAATAAACCCAACATTTCCTCAGCATTTAACTGCATACACTAAAATCTGTCCGATCACCATCAAGTCTACCTTGTACCAAAATGCTTTTGTGGACAGAGAGGAAAGGGCATTGCAGGTCAGAAACAGATCCTCTCCTTCATCCAGGATATCTGGATTCTCAGGAGTGATCACAACAGGGTCCAGATCTGCAAGAACAAAAGCACCATGAAAATAGTGGACTACACCAGCTTAGCAAACAAGCTGCAGCAGCTGCGAGGATGTTCATTTTTACTCACAGTGCACTCTAAGGGTCAAGTTGCCTATGATGTTTTCAAAACTTATTGTATCCAGACAGCTGCATTCGTATAAACCACTGTTTAGTCGAGTCACTTGACGCAGGACCAGCCTGTCCATATCTGCAAGAAGTACTTCCTGTAGCGGAGAGAAGAAATTCATTAGAACTGTCACCCACTTGACTCGCCTATTGAGCTTTTCTCTTGGCTTTCTGATCATTTGGTCTGGTTTTCAGTCATCAAGGTCATTTTAAAATGTCTACCTACAGTAAAGTGCATAAGTTTGTACACCCCATGTATTTCAGTGCAGTATTTTCCAAATTATCTACAAATAAAAATGAATTTCGAGTGTACCCGTGAACAAACAAATGTAAGGAAAACTCAGCAAAAATACATAGAAATGAAACAAATACCAAACTTTTGCCCTCTCAGTCTCCAGACTGACTTGAATAAGACACGAAGGTAAATATTAGTGTTCTAAGGATCCAAAAGCTGATCAGAAGTTCTCAGAAAATATTTGTGTCACATTCAGACAAAAAAAAGTTGAAGTTAAAGTCCTTCCCACACCTTAGAGTACCTGGTATTCCTAGGCAGTCTCCCACTCAAGTACTAACCAGGCCCAATCTGTATGTGGCGCATTGGGCGGCGCCGATCTCGTTTCCATAGTCCTCGGGCTCTCGCCTATTACATAGCTAGGGTTACAGTGGGGGGCTAGTCCTCTGGTAACCACGAGAGTTTAACTCCCCATGCACATCTGTATTGCAGCGTGCCTTGCCAGATGGCAGTAGGTACCATTTTTATGATGGTCTTTGGTATGACCCGACCATGAATAGAACTCAGGATCTCCCGATCGAGAGGCGGACACGCTACCACTAGGCCACTAGTCGGTTGGCACATTCAGACAAAGAAATTCATAATATTGAAAAGATTCAACATCTTGATAACACATCACTCCTATTTTTTTTGCTATTTGTTCTAAATGGAGGAATATCTACAGTATGAAACGTTGCTACGAACTACATTTCTGTTTTTGCCCTAAGGCTGTAAAGACATTTACACTCGACTGTCTCTCTGTTCATAATCAGAGTGCAAAGTTAAATACAGTCTAAAGTTGACATGAATTTCAAGAGAACTAATAAAGTCAAAACATCTTCAAAATTAAAACAAGTCCAACTGCCTCGACTTGCGTCTATAAAACTGCAATATGGATTGGTAGGAATTACGGCACTGATAAAAAAAAAGACTTCTTACGTTGTTGTATTTGAAGCTTTTGACTGGCTGAGGGTTCCCATCTCCTTCACATCTTATTTCAACGTTGTCGCCTTCTTTAACAAGCCGGTCAGGGGAATCCTGGAACACTGTAACTTCCGATGTTGGATCTGTGATGATGACATTAACCAGTAAAAAAAATAAAATAAAATACCCCCCCACACACACAGAGTTGTGGCCTTTCTAGTGAATGACAAGTAAGATCAAGCATTTCTTGCACTGAACTTTTGCTTATGATGGCAATAAAATTAAATGAACTCAACACTCAAACAGCATTTTCAACCACTAGCTGAGGGATTGGTGAGCATTTTCCACTATACTGGTGTAATCGCTGTGTGGTGAATAAGCCATCCTGTAATCTTATTTTTTCATCTTGTGTGAAAATGACGGTAAATATTTCTGTTCAGTGGTAAATGTGTTATAGAAGTTCAACACAGCCTTGATACACAGCCAGTCTACTGCTCAAACTGAACTACAATTTCAAATAAGAATAATTCATGAAACGTTTACTAGGGTGCATCAGTTGCCCTCACTTTCATAAAATCTGATGCGTTTTTGTTTGGGTGTTCCTTTTCACCAATAAAGACATCCTGTAAGATTTTTTGACCATATTCAAAAGTCTAATGGTGGCACCATGAGGTTCATTTTTTGCCAAAAAAACGCTTATTTTATGTTTTCGCGTAAGGTTTGAATCACAATGTTGGACTCCATTTATTGATTTCTTGTGAGCCAGAGATCATGTTAAGAACCTTTGTAAGGGATCGAGAAGCATTAATGTGATTCATAATACATTTGTATTGTTTAAAAGTAGTTGAACAATGATTCAATGAACAGCTAAAACTCAAACTGTGCTTGATTTAGAATATGGACTAAAAATGTGTATCTAAGATATTTGGTATACTCTATAAGGTGCCATAATGTTTCATGAAAAGTGATCGAAATTTTGTCATAAAATAGCAGCTTTTTCCATAACTTTGAGCTCCTGGTGCCACCATTAAACTTTTTAATTTTGTCAAAATATTTCACCCAGTGTGTTTTCTTACCAAAAGGAACATAAAAACAAAAATGCATCATGATCGGAGGAACTTTTCATTTTTAGGGGGCAACTGATGCACCCTAATGTTTACAGTACATGATATAATGCTTGTTACAGCACCCTCCACAATTATTGGCACCCCTCATTAAGATATGTTCTGAGGCTTCTAATAAATTCATATTTTTTAAAAACAATATAGGACAACAATGCAAAAAAAGAGAAAAATCCAACCTTTAATTCAAGTGCATTTATTCAGTGGGAAAAAAAAATCCCACATTAAGAAATAATTCTTTTACATGAACTCATGTAAAACAAGACAGCACTTAATATTCTCCTATAACATTTCACAAGATGGGAGAATACAGAGAGAGGGATATTTGACCATTCCTCTTTGCACAATCTCTCTAAATCGTCCAGAGTCCTGGGTCCTCTCCTATGCACTCTTCTCTTCAGCTCACCCCACAGGTTTTCAATTGGGTTAAGGTCTGGGGACTGAGGCCAAGTTTACATTAGACCGTATCTGTCTCGTTTTCTTCGCGGATGCACTGTCCGTTTACATTAAAACGCCGGGAAACGGGAATCCGCCAGGGTCCACGTATTCAATCCAGATCGTGTCTGGTCCGGTGCTGTGTAAACATTGAGAATACGCGGATACGCTGTGCTGAGCTCTAGCTGGCGTCGTCATTGGACAATGTCACTGTGACATCCACCTTCCTGATTCGCTGGCGTTGGTCATGTGACGCGACTGCTGAAAAACGGCGTGGACTTCCGCCTTGTATCACCTTTCATTAAAGAGTATAAAAGTATGAAAATACTGCAAATACTGATGCAAATACTGCCCATTGTGTAGTTATGATTGTCTTTAGGCTTGCCATCCTTCCACTTGCAAGTGGTAAGTGACGCGCATGCCCGACATGCACTGAGATCACACACACAGCGGCTCAGTCCCAAATTACTGCTCGTGCGCTTCACTCGCGCGCTCTGTGAGCTGCGCAGGGCCGGAGTGCGCACCCTCCAGAGGGCACTCGCTGTTCAGGGCGGAGTGATTTGGAGCGCAGGATGCCTGCGGAGCCGAGCGTATCCGTGTATTGGCGTTGCTGTGTGCACGCGAATCGTGTATTGGCGTTGCTGTGTGCACGCTAATCGTTTTAAAAACGTTAATCTGATGATCCGCTGATACGGTCTAATGTAAACCCCACCTGAGATGGCCATGGGAGGAGCTTGATTTTGTGTCTGGTGAACCATTTTTGTGTAGATTTGGCCACATGTTTAGGGTCATTATCTTGCTGAAAGACCCAGTGACGACCCATCTTCAGCTTTCGGGCAGAGGCCACCAGATTTTGATTTAAAATGTCCTGGTGTTTCAAAGAGTTCATGATGCCATGCACCCTAACAAGGTTCCCGGGGCCTTTGGAAGAGAAACAGGCCCACAGCATCACCGATCCTCCCCCATACTTCACAGTGGGCATAAGGTGCTTTTCTGCATACTCATCTTTTGTGTTACGCCAGACCCACTTAGAGTGTTTGTTGCCAAAAAGCTCTGTCTTGGTCTCATCTGACCAAAGCACACGGTCCCAGTTGAAGTCCCAGTACCGCTTAGCGAACTCCAGACATTTACATTTACTTGTAAGTGAGAAAAGGCTTTTTCCGTGCATGCCTCCCAAACAGCTTGTTGGCATGTAGATAGCGCCTGATGGTTGTTATGGAGACTTTGTGACCCCAAGATGCTACTCTTTGATGCAATTCTCAAACAGTGAGCTTTGGAGAACTTTTTACTTCTCTTACCATCCTCCTCACTGTGCGTGGTGGCAAGATAAACTTGCATCCTCGTCCAGGCTTGGTTGCCACTGTTCCAGTTGTTTTAAACTTCTTGATGATTCCTCTGACTGTAGATATGGGCAGGTGTAGCCGAGCGGCTATTTTCTTGTAGCCACTGCCTGACTTATGAAGGTCGACACACATCTGCCTTACTTGAACGGTGTGTTCTCTTGTCTTTCCCATGTTGAAGAGTGGATAAGAGAAATAGGCCCCTGTGTCACATCATATTTATACCCCAGGGAAACAGGATGTGATGAATTACTAATTAAAGGTTCCTAGATACTCTGATCAACTTTCTAAACTACAGCAGAAATGACAGAAATGCTTCAATTACATTTATTTTCTAGGAATTGTTATGGGTGCCAATAATTGTGGAACAGGTGATATTATGAAAAATAATTATTTTTTTTTTAAATTTCACATGAGTTAAAGGTTACGTTTTTCTACAATTTTCAGTGTGAGATTATGCTTCTGCAATAAAAATTGAATTTATTTTAAGGCTTTTAACACATCTTAACCAGGGGTGCCAATAATTGTGGAGGGCGCTGTATGTTCTCATTAAGCCTTTTCTGAGAAATCACTGAGAGACGGCTTACAGTGGATTGTGATGTTGATCCGGTCGGACTCGATCATTTTCTCTGCCCCGGGAACAAAGAAGCTGACCTCACAGTAAAAGTATGCATCCTTGTCCTCCTTTTCTACCGTGAGGTACAGATCGCTGTGTACTGAGTACAGGCCGTTGGAATTCATAGTCAGTCTGTTCTGCATGTCGACTAAAGCCGAGGCAGAGAGACAACCCATTATAGAATGAAAATACACTTGTGCATGATGTCTATGACATTCGAATGCTGTGTGACTCTCTACTTACCACCAGCTGAGGGGTGTAAGGGAGTTCTGTCTTTGTACCATGTGATCTTAGGGGCAGGGTATCCATTATTAACCTCACAGGATGCGATCTGAAATGCAAAATGATAATGCAGGGGTTCGAGATAATGTTTTGCATGTTCACGAATAAGTCATGTGAACACACAGGACTCCATAAATGTTAAATAAACATTCATAGCTGACTGAGAACATTCTCCTCCTACTTCTGAAAATTGAGAGCACTTTGCAAAACTGGGCTAAAATAGGGTTATTTTTGCTGGGAAAAATAAATATTCTTAAAATGATGGCTGTTCCACAACTGAATTACATCATATATTTATTACCCAGGGCGGCACGGTGGTGTAGTGGTTAGCGCTGTCGCCTCACAGCAAGAAGGTCCTGGGTTCGAGCCCCGTGTCCGGCGAGGGCCTTTCTGTGTGGAGTTTGCATGTTCTCCCCGTGTCCGCGTGGGTTTCCTCCGGGTGCTCCGGTTTCCCCCACAGTCCAAAGACATGCAGGTTAGGTTAACTGGTGACTCTAAATTGACCGTAGGTGTGAATGTGAGTGTGAATGGTTGTCTGTGTCTATGTGTCAGCCCTGTGATGACCTGGCGACTTGTCCAGGGTGTACCCCGCCTTTCGCCCGTAGTCAGCTGGGATAGGCTCCAGCTTGCCTGCGACCCTGTAGAAGGATAAAGCGGCTAGAGATAATGAGATGAGATGAGATTTATTACCCATGAGCTTCCCTCCCCTACTACTTAAAAGATTTAATGCAGCGGTAGCTACCTTTTTGTGGGAAGGCAAAAGACCCCGTTGAAATAGAATTAAAATGTATGCTGCAAAGGAGGATGGAGGCCTCAACCTGCCAAGAGTGGACTGGTACCACTATGCCTTCTCTCTTAATCAATTGGCCAAAATAAATATTGCAGAGGACCAAGTTCCGGGTTGGGTCTCGATTGAAAAAGAACTCACTGAATCGATCCCATTACTGGCTTTTATTTCACAAAACGGGGGAGAAATTCCAACTCGGAATCCATTACTGTTGTTTGCAAGAGAAACCTGGCAAGCATCACATCGTCTTATTGGTCTTAACCCGTTTTTTACTAGAAGGTCGTCTTTATGGCATAACAAACTACTGAAAATGGGTAAAAAAAAAACTCTTTACTGGAAATCATGGGCTGAAGCAGGGATTACTTTTATTGGAGATGTTTTCGAGGGTGATAATTTTATGGGTTTTGAACAAATGGTAACTAAATATAGAATCCCTAGACGAGACTTTTGGAAATACACTACCGTTCAAAAGTTTGGGGTCACCCAGACAATTTTGTGTTTTCCATGAAAAGTCACACTTTTATTTCCCACCATAAGTTGTAAAATGAACAGAAAATATAGTCAAGACATTTTTCTGGCCATTTTGAGCATTTAATCGACCCCACAAATGTGATGCTCCAGAAACTCAATCTGCTCAAAGGAAGGTCAGTTTTATAGCTTCTCTAAGGTGGGGTTTACATTAGACCGTATCAGCGGATCATCAGATTAACGTTTTTAAAACGATTAGCGTGCACACAGCAACGCCAATGCACGATTCGCATGCACACAGCAACGCCAATACACGGATACGCTCGGCTCCGCAGGCATCCTGCGCTCCAAATCGCTCCGCCCTGAACAGCGAGTGCCCTCTGGAGGGTGCGCACTCCAGCCCTGCGCAGCTCACAGAGCGCGCGAGTGAAGCGCACGAGCAGTGATTCGGGACTGAGCCGCTGTGTGTGTGATCCTAGTGCATATCGGGCATGCGTGTCACTTACCACTTGCAAGTGGAAGGATGGCAAGCCTAAAGACAATCATAACTACACAATGGGCAGTATTTGCATCAGTATTTGCAGTATTTTCATACTTTTATACTCTTTAATGAAAGGTGATACAAGGCGGAAGTCCGCGCCGTTTTTCAGCAGTCGCGTCACATGACCAACGCCAGCGAATCAGGAAGGTGGATGTCACAGTGACGTTGTCCAATGACGACGCCAGCTAGAGCTCAGCACAGCGTATCCGCGTATTCTCAATGTTTACACAGCACCGGACCAGACACGATCTGGATTGAATACGTGGACCCTGGCAGATTCCCGTTTCCCGGCGTTTCCAGGCGTTTTAATGTAAACGGACAGTGCATCCGCGAAGAAAACGAGACAGATACGGTCTAATGTAAACTTGGCCTAAAGAGCTAAACTGTTTTCAGCTGTGCTAACATGATTGTACAAGGGTTTTCTAATCATCCATTAGCCTTCTGAGGCAATGAGCAAACACATTGTACCATTAGAACACTGGAGTGAGAGTTGCTGGAAATGGGCCTCTATACACCTATGGAGATATTGCACCAAAAACCACACATTTGCAGCTAGAATAGTCATTTACCACATTAGCAATGTATAGAGTGGATTTCTGATTAGTTTAAAGTGATCTTCATTGAAAAGAACAGTGCTTTTCTTTCAAAAATAAGGACATTTCAAAGTGACCCCAAACTTTTGAACGGTAGCGTATTTGCAATTAAGAAGCTGTATAATGTCTGCTCAAAGGAAGCTCCCTCAAACAGAGCTGCAAAGACTAGTACAGGGAGATCAGGAGACGAGAGGCGGGGCATCTAGATATTATAGTCTTATGAGGCAATCTCACCCACCTAAACTAGAGGGTCTCAAGAGAGCATGGGAGGCAGATTTACCGGTACAGGGTGAGATAATTCTGGAGAAATGGAAGGAAATAATCGGATCCTGGTATAAGACATCTAGAGAGGTGCAGACCTGCTTAATTATGTATAAAATCATACATAGGATGTATTGGACTCCTTGTAAGATGGCAAGATTAAAGCTCTGTGAATCCGAGACTTGCTGGAGATGTGAGAGGAGGAGAGGAACGCTTTTACACATGCTGTATGAATGTGAAATGACACAAAACCTATGGGAAAGAATAATATTATTCATTAACAAAGCACTCAGGACGGATTTATCTCAGCGCCCCGCTTTATGTATTCTAGGCATAATAACAGAGGGAGTAGAGTTATTATCCCAGCAAACTCAGTGGTGTAGGGTGGCCCTTATTACGGGATGTAGGACTGTTCTCAGACAATGGAAGTCAAAAAGTGTTATCCCATTTAATGAACGGATGGGAGAAATGACCAAAATAGCCAGCTATGAACAATTGATTTTTAGGCTGAACAATAGGGAGGAGGTATTTATGAAAATATGGGGTCCATACATGAATTTCATACTAGGTAATTGATTGGAGTAGCTATACTGATGGATTTTCATGTAAACAATAAGCCATGTCTGGATTGTGACATAAATCTGATATATGGTGGGGTGGAGTCTGTGAGAGTAAAGGAGGTGAGAGAGATGCTGGTAATGTGAATGTAATGTGAATCTTGTGCATGTAGATATGTGTAATTATTTCTATTTATTTTTGTGTCCATATTAGTTTAATTTGTGCAAGTGTCTCTGTATGAGTAATATTTTCCTTTGTTTTTTTTTCTCCTCCTTTGGGGGGGGTTACAATTATGTTATTCTGTTCTTGTCATTGTTCAGGTTCGTGTATGTTGATTCTTATGTTGTGTTGTTGAAAAGCAATAAAAAGTCTTATCTCATTATCTCTAGCCACTTTATCCTTCTACAGGGTCGCAGGCAAGCTGGAGCCTATCCCAGCTGACTACGGGCGAAAGGCGGGGTACACCCTGGACAAGTCGCCAGGTCATCACAGGGCTGACACATAGACACAGACAACCATTCACACTCACATTCACACCTACGCTCAATTTAGAGTCACCAGTTAACCTAACCTGCATGTCTTTGGACTGTGGGGGAAACCGGAGCACCCGGAGGAAACCCACGCGGACACGGGGAGAACATGCAAACTCCGCACAGAAAGGCCCTCGCCGGCCACGGGGCTCGAACCCGGACCTTCTTGCTGTGAGGCGACAGCGCTAACCACTACACCACCGTGCCGCCCGCAATAAAAAGTGAGTTACAAAAATAAATAAATAAACATTCATAGAAATGTCTTTGTTAAATAAAAAGATGTTTGTTGATCCACTGTTCTCAGCCGTCGATTATTTGCAGCATCCACTCTACAAGTCCTGTGAATGAGATGCTACGACTGAAAGAATTACATACTAAGAGCACGTATTAATATAAACTTCAATTTTGAATATTATTTAGTTCTAAATAGTTCACTATTGTGCAGTGCAGTGGTTAACGCCTGTCGCCTCATAGCAAGAAGGTTCTGGGTTTGAATCTCATGGCCAACTGGGGCCTTTCTGTGCAGAGTTTGCATGTTCTCCCCCTGCCTGCGTGGGTTTCTTCTGGGTGCTCAGGTTTCCTCCCAGAGTCAAAAGACGTGCAGATTAGGTCAACTGGCCACTCTAAATTGCCCATAGTTGTGAATTAAGTGTGAATGCTTGTTGATAGCTTGGAAGTCGGCTGCGATTGGCTCCAGCTTCCCCATGACCCTGACAGATAATCAGTACAAATAATGGATGGATGGATAGTTCACTATCACAATAGCTTCACCGTTATGTTGTCTTGCTGTTCAAGATAAATAATAGAGTTGTTATCATCAGTAGTTGTTGTTTTTGGATTAGCTGTGAGACAAAAAATAAAATTAAAATACATGTTTAGTGTGGACGAGGCCTTTCAAGCTAGACAGCTTTTCAATTTCATAAAATCGGTGAAATTGAGTTCCCTCTGAAATGTGGTCATTGTGATGTATGTTTATTTCTGTAATATCTCACAAAATATCAGGCCATTCTGTGGCTGGGAAGTTATTTAATTTGAAGGGATTCCCGAGCAAATAATGTGCATGAAATCGCTCGCTTCGCGCAGTCAAGCGGACAGAGGAAGTCCGTGTGTGTGCGCATGCAAAGGTTTACCATCTTCTTCTTTTGGGTTTTACGGCAGCTGGCATCCAGTGCTGCATTACTGCCATCTACAGGTTTACCTTTGAGCGTGCACTGACAGTTCCATCATTCTGTCACTAAACGAACAGCTGATCACACCGAGGTGCTCGCTGAGCGCTGATATTTATTAGTTTGGTCCTGCGTTTCCTTTCCTTCGCATATAACATAACGTCTTTTCTTCTCGCTTTCCGTTTCGGTCTTTCACGTTTCATTCGCATCTTCCATTGTTCTCTCCTGTTTCAAATTTGTATCCCACAATGCCTTGTGCGAACGTGGAAAGCCCACCACGTCATGCATGATGTAGTATCTTGAATTGGGTCACGGTGAAGCAGGAAAAAATAGGGGGGAATTTAGGGCCACGTGACCCTAAAAAATGAATTCATTGTTCTTTTAAAAAAAATGAATAAAATTGGAAGTCTGTGATTCAAATTCAGTAACTTTCAGTCCATTAAACAGAAATAATTGGGTGTTGGGGAAAATTCTTTTTATGACCTACACTTGAAAAATCTGAAAAGCAGTCCAGCTTTAAGTCACCTGTAATTTACGTCCTATGTTTGAAGTAGATGTGAAATGAAATGACAAACAGAATTAAGTAGCAAGCATGCTAAGAGCATCTGCTCAATGCCTGTAATGTAAAGTAGCAATGAACTCTCAGCCCAGACCTATTGGAGCACACGTCTGTTCAGATCATAACACTGTATTTAACCATGTGAAGGCTGATATAATCCATTACCTTATTCAGAGTCTCTGTGACTACGGCGTAATTTCCTCCTTCAATGGAAAGGCGAGATGGAGTATCTAAAGAACAGGGACACGTTATTACATGGGTATTTCTTCATAATTATTGAAACAGTGAAGTCAAAGTTATATGTTAAGTATGCTCCAGCTACTGGGAATAAGACGATCACTGAATTATTGCCTATAATAAAATAACATAGATACATCCATACGTACATCCAATTTTATAAACTTAAATGGGGATTATCAGGACACAATGATTACACGTGACACTCCACAGAAACGGCAACCTGAGCAATGCTACCCACTGAGCCAACTATTTTTTTATTTAATAATCCCAGTTTATGTGAGTGTGATCAGTCTTAATAAAAGGAAAGACCCTGTGCATTGTGTAATCCAGGATGGTATGGCCGCTGCCATCAGTATTGCTGGTAACTCTCTGGTGGCCATGGGTACTTCCCATCCGAGTGTAGCCCAAAAAAGCTACTTTTCACAAATGGAAAACAGACATTGTCACATTAGTTGCTGAACGTGCGTTCATTCAAGCATTCTATTTTTTTAATACAACCCCGATTCCAAAAAAGTTGGGACAAAGTACAAATTGTAAATAAAAATGGAATGCAATCATTTACAAATCTCAAAAACTGATATTGTATTCACAATAGAACATAGACAACATATCAAATGTCGAAAGTGAGACATTTTGAAATTTCATGACAGCAACACATATCAAAAAAGTTGGGACAGGGGCAATAAGAGGCTGGAAAAGTTAAAGGTACAAAAAAGGAACAGCTGGAGGACCAAATTGCAACTCATTAGGTCAATTGGCAATAGGTCATTAACATGACTGGGTATAAAAAGAGCATCTTGGAGTGGCAGCGGCTCTCAGAAGTAAAGATGGGAAGAGGATCACCAATCCCCCTAATTCTGCGCCGACAAATAGTGGAGCAATATCAGAAAGGAGTTCGACAGTGCAAAATTGCAAAGAGTTTGAACATATCATCATCTACAGTGCATAATCTCATCAAAAGATTCAGAGAATCTGGAAGAATCTCTGTGCGTAAGGCTCAAGGCCGGAAAGCCATACTGGCTGCCCGTGATCTTCGGGCCCTTAGACGCCACTGCATCACATACAGGCATGCTTCTGTATTGGAAATCACAAAATGGGCTCAGGAATATTTCCAGAGAACATTATCTGTGAACACAATTCACCGTGCCATCCGCCATTGCCAGCTAAAACTCTATAGTTCAAAGAAGAAGCCGTATCTAAACATGATCCAGAAGCGCAGACGTCTTCTCTGGGCCAAGGCTCATTTAAAATGGACTGTGGCAAAGTGGAAAACTGTTCTGTGGTCAGACGAATCAAAATTTGAAGTTCTTTATGGAAATCAGGGACGCCGTGTCATTCGGACTAAAGAGGAGAAGGACGACCCAAGTTGTTATCAGCGCTCAGTTCAGAAGCCTGCATCTCTGATGGTATGGGGTTGCATTAGTGCGTGTGGCATGGGCAGCTTACACATCTGGAAAGACACCATCAATGTTGAAAGGTATATCCAGGTTCTAGAGCAACATATGCTCCCATCCAGACGACGTCTCTTTCAGGGAAGACCTTGCATTTTCCAACATGACAATGCCAAACCACATACTGCATCAATTACAGCATCATGGCTGTGTAGAAGAAGGGTCCGGGTACTGAACTGGCCAGCCTGCAGTCCAGATCTTTCACCCATAGAAAACATTTGGCGCATCATAAAACGGAAGATACGACAAAAAAGACCTAAGACAGTTGAGCAACTAGAATCCTACATTAGACAAGAATGGGTTAACATTCCTATCCCTAAACTTGAGCAACTTGTCTCCTCAGTCCCCAGACGTTTACAGCCTGTTGTAAAGAGAAAAGGGGATGTCTCACAGTGGTAAACATGGCCTTGTCCCAACTTTTTTGAGATGTGTTGTTGTCATGAAATTTAAAATCACCTAATTTTTCTCTTTAAATGATACATTTTCTCAGTTTAAACATTTGATATGTCATCTATGTTCTATTCTGAATAAAATATGGAATTTTGAAACTTCCACATCATTGCATTCCGTTTTTATTTACAATTTGTACTTTGTCCCAACTTGTTTGGAATCGGGGTTGTAGAATCCACATAATTATTATTATTTTTTTAATGTTCATCACATGGATTGTGTCTTCCAGAGTATGGGAGAGTCACTGGCAGATCAGTGTCCTTGGTGCGGGTGAGAGACAGCGAGCTACGTTCACTGCATGAGGAGAGATCTGAGAGATATGAGCACGTATTTAACAGTTAATCCAATGAAATCGAGTCGTACATGAGCTGATAGCCGATGAGCCGCGTAGCACCGAGTTGGCTATAATCCACGTACGACAAGATTGAGTGGAATAACTGTTTTATTCTATTCACATTCACTGGATTTTGAGAAACGGAGCATTTTTATTTTTTGCAAATTCGATAAATAAAAACTGTATACAAAACGTCTGACAAAATAATTTCCGCTTCGAATGTCAACAAACTGTCAAAATGACAGGAGCAATTTGTGAAAAATGCAATAATAATAATTACTGAAAAATAAAAAATGTTTTTTACCATCAAATAGTTTTATTCCGTATTTTGTTGCTTTTTTTTTGTATTTTTGGGGGTTTTGTTTTCGAGTAGAGTTTTTATTTCATCCTCGGTTGGGTCAGCAACACGCTCCGCCTGTTTGTTTTTCTCTACTCGCGGTATATGAGTTGATAGCCTAGTAGTCGAGTAGCCAATCATAGCGCGCGATTCCTCATATCCAGTGAATGTGGATAGAATCATATGTATGAGACAGTGTTGTCAAATTCTACCATTATGTCATTTAACACCAGCATGAGCCTAATGATTTGCATACGCTATGACTGACAGGGGAAATAAAATATATGTCACCCCTTCAACCCAGAGAGAACAGGCAGTTTTTCTGTCTTGGACTCCTGGTCACAGATGGCTGTAGCGTCGTCTGGATTCAAACTTGTGATCTCTGGACGATAGCCTGAATGCGTTTCTGGTGCACCACTCAGAAGCCATGATAAGTTCATATTAATGCGCTCATTCTAAATGTGTTATTGAGACAGCAGACGCGACATTCATCTCATTATCTGTAGCCGCTTTATCCTGTTCTACAGGGTCGCAGGCAAGCTGGAGCCTATCCCAGCTGACTACGGGCGAGAGGCGGGGTACACCCTGGACAAGTCGCCAGGTCATCACAGGGCTGACACATAGACACAGACAACCATTCACACTCACATTCACACTTACGGTCAATTTAGAGTCACCAGTTAACCTAACCTGCATGTCTTTGGACTGTGGGGGAAACCGGAGCACCCGGAGGAAACCCACGCGGACACGGGGAGAACATGCAAACTCCGCACAGAAAGGCCCTCGCCGGCCACGGGGCTCGAACCTGGATCTTCTTGCTGTGAGGCGACAGCGCTAACCACTACACCACCGTGCCGCCCGACATATAATCGAAGACTAATAATAATTGGATTTAAAAAAAAAAACCTTAAACTAAAACATATAATCTTGGTGGAACCTGAGGTGAGCAATTTAGTGCCAAAATGGCTCAGTTGGGACGGTGTTGGAGTGAAAATCTAAAGGTCCCTGGTTCAATCGTGGGTTTCAGCAGCTTGGGGTGAAACTTTATTTTACAGGCGGTGTAGTGGTTAGCGCTGTCGCCTCACAGCAAGAAGGTCCTGGGTTTGAGCCCAGTGGCCGGCGAGGGCCTTTCTGTGTGGAGTTTGCATGTTCTCCCCGTGTCTGCGTGGGGGTGCTCCGGTTTCCCCCACAGTCCAAAGACATGCAGTTAGGTTAACATGGGGTGGCCTGAGGCTGAGGTGCCCTTGAGCAAGGCACCGAACCCCAAACTGCTCCCCGGGTGCTATTAGCATCATGGCTGCTCACTGCTCTGGGTCTGTGTGCACGCGCATATGTGTGTTTACTGCTTCAGATGGGTTAAATGCAGGGAGGAATTTCACAAGTGTACATGCAATTAATAAAGTCCTTCTTCTTCTTCTAATCATTGATGTGGTGACATTTTATTTAGTAAGAAAGGAGTCTCCGTTATCAGTACATTGGAACACAGTGCTTTGCAAAGTTTCCCATCACAGGAAAGTCTTCCGGAGAGAAAATCACAACATTAGATCTAACTATAGCTTGTTAAAGACCCACTGACACAACTTTTTACACCACGTAATATGTGTATTTATTGTTTTATTGCTGTATTGTGAAATAAAATATCCAAAACTCAACTTGAATAAAGGGTCGTCTTTGTAGAAAATCAAGAATTTCAGAGCCGATTTTGTGGTTTTTGCCCCGGCTTCTACAAGCGCCATGAGCCATTTGCCCGTTTTTGCCGCTAGGGCGAGTGACGTCACATCAGTGTATGTCGTTCTGGATTGCATGAAAACAAAACATGAAGCAGGGAAGCTATCGAGATTGTCTGCCCTCACGTCTATTAAAGATTCTGTTTAAACAGCATAATGTCTTAAACATATGGTCCTGGTCACGTCACACTATTGGTCCCACTCCAAAAAACATCATGTCTAAGCTCCTGTTAGATCATGTTAGATACAGTAGCTACCAGGAGTTTAGGTCATATTTATGCAGAAATATCAAAAACTCTCAAGGGTTCACAAACTTTCAAAACATGCCGGATGACATCTTATATCTATCACTCCACACACATATCATGTATATTATCCTAACTAAATATCAGGGATGCAAACAGTGCGCCTTTTGGCGGATGCCGCCTTTTTCACGGCTGAATCGCGCAGATCTGAATTTTTTTTTTTTTGGGGGGGGGGGGGGGGGGGGGGGTTGGAGTGTCTGATTATAATTTCAAAGTAAATTCTGTATTAAAATTACTAAATAAGCAAATCCGTTACAGTCCATGAAACAGGAAGTATAAGGATGAGGAAAAAACAGTTCAAATCGGGAAGCTGCGCACATTTGTGCAGCCTGAGCGGCAGGACTGCGCAAATGTGCGCAGCTTCCCGATTTAAACTGTTTTTTCCTCATCCTTATACTTCCTGTTTCATGGACTGTAACGGATTTGCTTATTTAGTAATTTTAATACAGAATTTACTTTGAAATTATAATCAGACACTCCAACGCCCCCCCCTAAAAAAAAATTCGGATCTGCGCGATTCAGCCGTGAAAAAGGCGGCATCCGCCAAAAGGCGCACTGTTTGCATCCCTGAAATATATGAAACAAGGTATTGGCCTTTCAGTTGTTGTACATTACTGGTATTAGCTGCTTTGGCCTATTGATAAGTAATATGCAATGGTATAAGACGCATTTGTGACGTTACAACAAATTTTAAACAACATACATGTATTGAATAACAACACATAGCCACGTACCCTGGCTCGTTCTCTTTTGGCAAAGGCACCACTGGACTTTCGCTTTTTGACCGCCCCTTCGGGGGGTCTGCTGTCATCTGTTTCTCTTTTGACAGATTGATTCGGCCCGGGCCTGTCAAACAACGTCGGCACAGCTGACTCCTCCAACACCAGTGGATAAGTTGGATCAAACGTTCTTCGCGTTCTGGACGACAAAGTGAAACAGTGCTCCTCGAAATGTGCTGAACAGAGACGTGACCATTTTGTTGACTTCCAGTTCGCACGTGTTTTGGAAACGTTTCTTTCCCACTCTTTTGCTATTTCAGGGTGTTTTTTCCAAGGAAAGGAATGGAGTTTCACTCCTTCCGACGTGGTGTTAGAACACCCGTAAGCCACACATATAATCCCTTTTCGGTTAGACGCCATTTAACTTTTTCACGCAAGGAAATCACAAAACCACAGCTCAATATCACATAAACGACACACTGATGTGACGTCACTTCCGGCATCTCTGAATGAGCCCAGTTCTTATCCAGGTCAATCTCCCGGTGCGAAATTTAAAATTACTTCTGATGTTTAAAACGGACAGTTAAACCAATAATTAAAACCAGAATGTATCTTTGGAGTTATATATTGTTTGTTTAAAAATTAATACGAAATGACTGTCAGTGGGTCTTTAAAACATGCATGTAATAAATTAAATACCGTAACCATTGGCTAAACGATGTGGTATAAGTGGAATCCCAGATCATGCAGTTATATGAAAATAAGCCGAGTCTGTGAATGCACTTCACTTTGTGCCGCATCACATTATTTTTGCATAACTGCACGATCTGTTTTGTGTCACCCCTTACGTAATGTTCACTATGTTGGGCTCGGTATAAAAATTTGCCAGTGCTTGTGTTAATCGAGCGGTGCCACTCCTGCAGGATGAATTTATCTTACTGAACACTAGAAGTCGAGTCTGTCTCTCCATACTGCCTCCATCCGTGTTCACTTGGCAGATGAAGTCTCGCGCATCACTGATTCGTACAGCATTGATGGTCAGAATAGAGTTTCCCATCATGCCTTCCTGAGAGTGAGAGACATTGAACCTCCCTGAGAAAGCTGGGTCCGGCTCTTCAGTGGCACTACTGTCATCTTTGTTGTAGATCTGTACTCTGTTGCCAGCCGATGATTTCTAAAACAAATTAAGATATATATATATATATATATATATATATATATATATATATATAAAGATTGCATTAGTGTCACCAGTGCATGAAAGAAGAAACGCTTTTTTCAAAGTTCTGATATCAACAATATTCCAGAGAAAACCAATTAAAACATATCTAAATATTTGACTTACAGCAAACCACTGTATCGTCGGTGAACTGGCAGATCCACTCATGTTGTATATGCAGGGGATCTCTGCTACATCGTCCAGGAATACCTCGACCCTGTCCTCCATACTGACCTCCAACTTGGCCCAGGCTACACACACAGAGTCAACCACAAGACAAGCTTTAAATAGACTATTGCACTGCATATCAGATGGTGTAAACTGGAATTAACTGTTGATGACTAATCAATGAGGGAAAGAAAACAAAATTCCTTCGTGTATCTAAAGCACATGGGCACTGTTTTAGCCGTCCACAGACAACGTTCCCATAACAAAGGCTTGATATGGTGGGATTGCAGCAAAAAAAAAGAGTGATAAGTAGCAGACAAGGGGAAATGCTATGAGTGGAATCTATGCAGCCCACCCATGTGTGTATTAATGTGCATCATTCAAGTGTGTCACTCCTCAGCAAGAATAAAGGCTTGATTTACACCACAGTATAGTGACCCACTGTTCATGTCGCTGCCTGGAAACTTGCTGCTTTTTTCCTTCCTAGAAGTACCATATCTCACACACAGTGCTGAGCGTAAATGAGTGCACCCCCTTTGAAAAGTAACATTTTAAACAATATCTCAATGAACAAACAATTTCCAAAATGTTGACAAGTTTAATATAATATCTGTTTAACTTATAACGTGAAAGTAAGGTTAATAATATAAACTTAGATTACACATTTTTCAGTTTTACTCAAATTAGGGTGGTGCAAAAATGAGTACACCCCACAACAAAAACTACTACATCTACTACTTTGTATGGCCTCCATGATTTTTAATGACAGCACCAAGTCAACAATGACCTCTTTTAGTGACTGGATGCTGGATGGAGAGTGATGCTCAACTTGTCTGTTCAGAATTCCCCATAGGTGTTCGATTGGGTTCAGATCAGGAGACATACTTGGCCACTGAATCACTTTCACCCTGTTCTTCTTCAGAAATCCAACAGTGGCCTTAGATGTGTGTTTAGGATCATTGTCATGTTGGAAAAGTGCACAACAGCCAAGGGCACGGAGTGATGGTAGCATCTTCTCTTTCAGTATAGAGCAATACATCTGTGAATTCATGATGCCATCAATGAAATGCAGCTCCCCGACACCAGCAGCACTCATGCAGCCCCGCATAAGGACACTGCCACCACCATGTTTCACTGTAGGCACCAGGCATTTTTCTTTGTATTCCTCACCTTTGCGACGCCATACAGTTTTGAAGCCATCAGTTCCAAAAACATTTATCTTGGTCTCATCACTCCAGAGTATAGAGTCCCAGTAGTCTTCATCTTTGTCAGCATGGGCCCTGGCAAACTCTAGGCGGGCTTTTTTGTGCCTGGGCTTTAGGAGAGGCTTCTTTCGTGGATGGCATCCATGCATGCCATTCCTCTGCAGTGTACGCCGTATTGTGTCACGGGAAATAGTCACCCCAGTTTGGCTTTCTACTTCTTTAGATAACTGCAGTGAACTTGCATGCCGATTTTCTTCAACCCTTCTCATCAGAAGACGCTCCTGTCGAGGTGTTAACTTCCGTGGACGACCTGGACGTTTCTGTGAGATGGTTGCAGTTCCATCTTTCTTAAATTTTTGTACCACTTTTGCTTTGCTGATCTTCTTGTAGCCTTCACCTTTGTGGTGTAAAGAAATTATTTTCTTTGGGGAATTCTGAAGAGACAAGTTGAGCATCACTCTCCATCCAGCATCCGGTCACTAAAAGAGGTCATTGTTGAAGAATGGAAAAAGATTGATGTTGCAAAATGTCGCCAACTTGTTCATTCCATGCCTAGAAGACTTGGTGCTGTCATTAAAAATCATGGAGGCCATACAAAGTACTAGATGGAGTAGTTTTTGTTGTGGGATGTACTTATTTTTGCACCACCCTAATTTAAGTAAAACTGAAAAATGTGTAATCGAAGTTATATTATTAACCTTACTTTCCCGTTATAAGTTAAACAGATGTTATATTAAACTTTGTCTTTTCAACATTTTGGAAATTGTTTGTGTTCATTGAGATATTGTTTAAAATGTTACTTTTCAAAGGGGGTGTACTCATTTACGCTCAGCACTGTGTATATATATATATATATATATATATATATATATATATATATATATATATATATATACGGGTCCGTCTCAGAAACTGCTCTCTTATTTGGGACATTATGGTCAAAAAATTAATTTTCTAATTTTACTTTTTTTTTTGCATTTACCTCACACTCAATGTTTCTTTTGTCATGTTTAATAAGAATAAAGATAGTATCTTGCTTTATCTGGCCTCCACTGTGGAAATCTTTTTTTATTACAATTCAAATGCTTTTGTAAAATTGATTTACATATAAAATAACTATATCATGAAGAATTAAAGCCCCTCCTTCACAGATGAGTGAAAATATTGAATAAATTTCCTCTTTTTGATTGCTTGAGTTAAAAATGCCAAGTTATGATGACTGAATTGATTGTTCACTTAAATATGAATAATATGATACAGTTTGGGGATTTGATATGGCGAAATAGGACACAATGGAAAAATCAAGAACACACCGGAAAGATGAGAATAACGGCGGTGGTAAAAGAACAGCGACTGTACCGGCTGAAGGTTGCGCAGGTCTCTGCCGCGGCGCGCGAGCAACGGGACATCACTACCGCACCGGACGGGGCGCGAGGCGGGGGCGGGGCAAAATGACTGGCCGTAGATTCTATCAAAAGTTCGATCTAAATTGACCATGGTTGCAAAATATTGGCCAAAAATACGTAAACACTACGAAATATGAAAGTAAGATGAAAAAGAAACATTCCATTGCCTTATGCTGCAAGACTAAAACAAAATAAAACTGTCAAAACTCACCTTTTCAGTGATAACGTCCGAACAGATCACCCACGTAACAGAAAGACCGCAAATGGAAGCACGATCAACTTCTAACTGCTGGAGTGGAAAATTCCATTCTACACATGCAAATTGTTAATGTGTGTCCTTCCCCGCACACAAATAACACGCTACGGTAAAAAATAGACCACAACTCATTTTATAGCTCAGAAATTCATACAGGACCAGCTACCATCGTAACATATTCTGTACGAATCATATTCTATACCTAACTTTCAGCTTTCGTTTTAAAAAGCAAAATGGCAGATTTATAACTAAATGTTTATATGGCGTAGTGATTTGAAGTTACTACTTTTGGTGAGGTCGTGACCTTGACCCTGAGGCTTTCTGTTTAGATCAAAACACACGATCGTATTGGTTTTGGGTATACGGAAAACGGAGTTACGATGGTGATCAAATATTTTGCATGATGTTTTATTACGGTTATGATTATTCTGTGAGCGCACCAATCCTTAGGTGTATAAAGTTACAACTTAAAATACAATTAGTGATAACTGTCGACTTTTCAGTGGACTACAACCTTTTTAAGGGAATGCGATGTAGTCAACCATTCATCATGTCCCAGATCAAGCCGCCATTTTTCCACAAATTTGCAGAATTTTTGCCAAATTCTGAATAGAGTATTCACATCAAAGATTTAGTTTTATCTGTATTATTTCTTTCATCATTTTATTTCAAATTAAAACCAACATCACCATTCAAAACCGTATAGTTTATTGACTGTGAGTATATTTAGTGGGGTACCCCCACAGTACCCAGTTTCTGACACAGACCCAAATATATATATATATATATATATATATATATATATATATATATATATATGAGTGATTCCACGCTTATGGGTACTGAAATGGGGACATGAACTTATTCACCTAAAACCATTTCTTTTTTTTTACCATCAGGTCACAAAACATGTAATGTTTAATGAATGATATGTTAAAAGATAACTTTAATTTTCTGAGATGTAATAAAAACATATTTATATGCCAAAGTCAAGCCTATGAGTTCCAAAATGATGTCTGTTCCATTACTTCTGTTACGATTGTCCATCTCGCGTCTGTTACAAATTAATTACAATCTAGCTCTATACCATGTTAATCTTATTGAAAGAATGTGTATGTTTATTCTACTGCACATGTTTATTAATTATATTTGCTAAAACATCACCTTCCTATGTTTCAAAAAGTAATTCTACATTGTTAAAATTGAGAATATATATGTCCACAACACTTCTGTTACGTTCTGACTTTGGCATATAAATATGTTTTTATTACATCTCATAAAATTAAAGTTATCTTTTAACATATCATTCATTAAAGATTACATGTTTTGTGACCTGATGGTAAAAAAAAAGAAATGGTTTTAGGTGAATTTTTAAAAATAAGTTCATGTCCCCATTTCAGTACCCATAAGCGTGGAATCACTCATATATAAAAAACAGTGGACGTTAAAGAATGTATCAGGCAGAGATTAGAAATTATACCTGTCGTAGTATATTTACTTCTCATGTTGCTGTTGTGCATGAGCAGATTTTGAGTGAACAATGAAAATGGAGCCCTCCTTCCCTTCAGCCGGTGCTGTGAGATGGAAAATGGGCATGAAGGATGGTCTCCCATTAAATAAATTTAATTAGTTTCCCCAACAAAAAGCATTTCCTGTGCATTAGTGATGTTAGCTCTGTTGTGTCCATCAGACCTGCTCTGCCTCCGGAAGAGTAACAACAGAACTTGGAACATCCCTAAACACAATTTTGTGCATTACGTGGGCATTTTCAACACCAATCAATTTTCTTTGTTTTTACTGATGGTGCGTGCACTAAAAGCACGTTACAAAGCACAGCAACAGAGAGGCTTGCTAGTCCTGTTTTCTAACTGTAGCACGGAAGAAAAGAAAATTCTGAAAATCTGAGGCCTTGCATGTAAAATCCACGAAAACATTCATCAAGCAGCTTTTCACGCTTCATCCACTGTAACATAGCAGTGACCCGAGTGTTGGACCTTTTTCCTTTGAACGATTTACCCCAATGATGCTTCTGCTAAGAATAGGCTCATAGTTTTTTGGACTGAAGCAAACGAGTGACTGTTTTATTTTGTCTGTCCTGACAGGAGAGAGGCCAGAGGAGCGAAATTAGCAGCAGCTAGGGAGTGAAAAAAAGAAAATCATTCATGGAGCTTCACATGATATGGGGAGAGAGAGAGAGAGAGAGAGAGAGAGAGAGAACGAACTGGGCTTGTGCTCATCAAATGATTACTACAAGTTACTAGTTGATTTGGTAACACTTTCTATGAAGCCATAAATCATCATAACTGCACTTATAATTCTTTGTAAGTTGGTATTCAGTAACACACAGGATGTAACGCTCTAATGTGTCACTGTTATAAGTGGTATGTACTACACTGCAAAACCTTTACAACTAATAATGACCTGTGCATAATTATAAAGCAATTGTAATTATTTATTAATGACTCTTAGTATAAATACACAAGTGATTTATAAAAAAAATAATGTGTGCTGATTGGTCAAGAAATTTGGACTATATCCTGATAATCACCTCGAGCAACTCGGCAAAATGGCGGCCGATCGCTTTGTCACTGTAAGTGAGGAGGAATTACAAATTATGAAAGAAAGTTCTGTTCCTAAAAGCACTAAAGATGCGACGATGTTTGGTCTAAAACTATTCAAAGATAAGGTGGAATTGCAACTTATTTTATCTACCCATCCATTATCTGTAGCCGCTTATCCTGTGCAGGGTCGCAGGCGAGCTGGAGCCTATCCCAGCTGACTACGGGTGAAAGGCGGGGTACACCCTGGACAAGTCGCCAGGTCATCACAGGGCTGACACATAGACACAGACAACCATTCACACTCACATTCACACCTACGGTCAATTTAGAGTCACCAGTTAACCTAACCTGCATGTCTTTGGACTGTGGGGGAAACCGGAGCACCCGGAGGAAACCCATGCGGACACGGGGAGAACATACAAACTCCGCACAGAAAGGCCTTCGCCGGCTCGAACCCAGAACCTTCTTGCTGTGAGACGACAGTGCTAACCACTACACCACCGTGCCGCCTATTTTATCGATTTAAAAACAAAGTATTTTATGTGAGTCGGCATAGGTAAGTGACACAGCCCTCCACCGTGCCTTTAATACATGTGCATGCTGCTTTTGAAGTTTGAAATAAATTAGTTTTAATACAATTTCTTGTTTTTAATAATCATCTGTGTATTTATACTAAAACAATTATCCACCTCAGGCTCAGGGAATATCAGTGAATAATAACCAAGATAACATTATTCACCGATATTCACTTCGCCTCCAGTAAATAACTGTTAATTATAAACAGCACAAACACTCTAGTTATGCCCATTTATGAGTATCGTATGTGTGATATGGCTGCTGCTGGAAAAACAAATACTTGTGAAATACTTTTTGGCTTAGACAGCTATTATACAGAATGCCTTCCTATTCACTCACAGTGTCAACAACTGCAGAGATGTGCTTAGAGATGCTCAAGGGAAGTGATGCAAGAAATCACAGAATCCCTGTATACTGATAAACTTTGAACATCTACCGTGTCTTGCAGAAGTATTCATCCCCTTTGGACTTTGTCCTGTTTTGTCACATTACAAGCTGGAATTGAACCTGTTTGAGTCGGCCAGAGGTTTGAGACTGGGACGAAGGTTCACGTTCCAGCAGGACAATGACCCTAAACATACTGCTAAAGCTACACTGGAATGGTTTAAAGGGAAACATTTATGTCTTGGAATGGCCTAGTCAAAGCCCAGACCTCAATCCAATTGAGAATCTGTGGCATAACTTGAAGACTGCTGTACACCAACGCAACCCATCTAACTTGAAGGAGTTGGAGCAGTTTTGCCTTGAGGAATGGGCAACAATCCCAGTGGCTAGATGTGTTTAGCTAATAGAGACATAGCCCAAGAGACTTGCAGCTGTAATTTCAGCAAAAGGTGGCTCTACAAAGTATTGACTTTGGAGGGTGAATACCTATGCACAATCCAGATTTCTGTTTTTTTCATCTTAATTATTGTTTGTATCACAATAAAACAACTATTTGTACCTTTAAAGTTGTAGGCATGGTGTGTAAATCAAATGGTGCTAACCCCCCAAAAATCCATTTGAATTCCAGCTTGTAATGCGACAAAACAGGATAAACACCAAGGGGGATGAATACTTTTGCAAAACACTGTAACTGGATAGGTGTCACTTTCTCAGGAGCTGTGTAATATGGGAATCTGTAGAACACCAGTGCTCTGAGACACCTCTGAACCTAGATAGAATGCTCCAATGTCCAATATCTATTCAACATGATCAAACATTCTGGGAATCCCACTTACCCAAGCCTTATATGGCCACCATCTCCAGTGCGATGTGCTCATTCAGAACTTTGAATTAAGAGCTGGCAAAAATCTTTTCATGAGCTCCAAGTGTGCCTTGGAGCTGGCCCAACCAAAAGGAATACTAGGACTACCGCTCTCTAGAGAAACAGCCCTCAACATGTACAGTGTAGTCTTGCTAAAGCTTGGGTTGCAAAGGGGTGGAAAGTTTCCGGGAATATTGGGAATTTTCGATTCTGGCATTTATTAAGTTTTAAACATTTTAAAACATTTCATCACCCAGAAAAACAAATTAAAACCCATGTTAAGCCTTTCTTTCAATTATGTGCTGTTTTGTGCTAATTTATATTGCTAAAGGCCAATTAATAAAATGCTTTTAGTTTTTCAATATTAGTATTATATTCAGATTTTTCAGTGAAAAATTGTTATTCTCAATCTCAATTATCTAGTCCGAGGGACACTTAATAGAAATCCAGTCAAAATTGTCAAAGGTCAAATGCGCATTCCCAAGTTCCCCACCACAAAAGTGTAGAAGGTCTTGTATCCCTTGGTCTACTACACATATTTTGAATAAATTTTTTGTGTGTGTGTGTTGGGGACCTCTCGAATCTGCATTTGAACAGATTTCTATTAAGTGTCCCTCAGACAAGATATCTCGTAATTTTGAATCGAATAGATTATTTTTCTAGAGTGTACCCTTTGTTAAGAATTAACTGGAAATCTAACTCATTGCATAACAAATAGTGATTTCTAAAAATCTTGCAAAAACTCAATTTTGGCCATTTTTATTACAAAATTTTACAAAACTTGAAGACTTGTCTACAGATTTAATCACAAAGGTATCACATCATAAAATAGCAAGGAATATTTAAAAAATTTAAAATTACTAGTAGTCTTGAAATAAGTTTTGCTGCTTGTAAAATATATTAGTGCCACTTTTTTCTTTGAATCTGGAGCAAGGCTGTTTAATGTCATTGTTTTAATAGCATTGTATACCCTAATCATTACTTCTAATCCGATAATTTGCATGCAAATTACTTGACAGGATATGGTTTACAAACCAGTTGCAAAATGAAAAAGGAATTCAAGTTGTTAAAGTAGAATTAGTAAACAAAAAAGTTACAGGAAGCGGTCTTCAAAATCACAAGTAGAGTTAAAGTTGCTTTTGAAGATAAGTTCTCACAAAGTCTAAGGTTATTGTTTAATTCATTATACATGTACCAGGGAAAACCCGTATTGTTTTTGTAAAACATTTGGTGGTTATTAATTTCTCAGTTGTTTAATTAGTTACATGCTTGTTTTTGCTTGTATGTTCTTCTGAACAGAACAGAGACCCAGAGAAATATCCTAATCTGAATAAAAGGACCTTATTTTTTTGTATCAATTTTTAAGTAAAGTTGGTTTTGAAAATTCCCTAAAGTTCCCCAAAATTACCGTTAATTCCCAAAATTTCCATGGAAATTTTCCACTCTGAAAATTCCCGGAAATTTTGCAACCCTACTAAAGCTCCATGGGTTCGACTCCAATCTACAGAAACAACCCTCACAACTAGGCAGGCACAGATGGTATACTGGTGTTGGGTATCAATCTAATACCTTGCTCATATACTCATTTAATATTCATGAAAAATGCTCCGATCCTAATGTCTGATACCACATGACAGGAATGTTATATTGTCACAGTAATGAACAGTCAAAACAAACAGCCATCCGTATATCCATCCATAATCTATGCTGCTTATCCGTCAGGGCCGCAGAGCCAATCTCAGAGGTGGGGTACATCCTGGGCAGGTCACAAACAGCCTGTATATAATAATGATAGAATATATAGGCTGTCTCTCACTGGGATGCCCGAACATTGGCTCCCGGTCCATCCGCCTTGTCGTGGTGTGAGAGCCCGAATGCACCGATTTCCTAGTAGGTGCAACATTCCTATTCTGTAACTTCGAATGAAGGGGTGGAGATTGGATAGTCGCAAAAGGATGGACCACCAGCATGTCAGTTATGCTGAGAGGTGGCAGCCCCACCAGCTGACTACGCCAGCGTCGGGCCTACTACCCGTCATGGTGGAATCTAAATCTTGTAATGACCAGTGATGGGAATAACGGCGTTAGAAATAAACGGCATTACTAACGGCGTTACTTTTTTTAGTAACGAGTAATCTAACTAATTACTTTTTACATCGTTATAACGCTGTTCCCGTTACTTACAATAAAATACTATGCGTTACTTTATTAAAGCTGTTCTCATCTGGCACGCTGCTCGTTCAGCCTTTCTTTACTCTGCTTTCGTGTGGGGCGGGGAGACACGAGACAACGGCACAGTAAGCCAATCAGAGTAGATTTGGACAACATATGTAGGTAGGCCACGCCTACTGCACTACTGCGCGCTCTTTCAATCAGAAGACCCAGCGATGGCGAGCGGTCAGCCCAGCACTGCGCTTTCACACTGGAAATACAGACATTACTTTTCATTACTTGAAATAAAAGGCAAGAGTGTTTACGTGCAATGCACATTATGTCGAGGAACAAAGCGTTTGTCCTCGTCAGTGGCCAGTAATTAGTAACATAATTTTAATAACTACAAAAATATATTACATTTGATAGATGTCTTATCTCACATTGTCCCACAAAAATATTAATATAGTGTAGATAACATTGCTAATTGGTTCTGTTAAGTGTCCATTTCAGTCATTAAACACATTTAACATTCACTTTTATTATGATTACACTAACTGAATTTGATTTTTTTTTGAGGGGGAACAAAATGTAACGGAATAATTACTTTCCCTGGTAATTAGTTACTTTTATGACAAAGTAACTCCGTTACTAACTCAGTTACTTTTTGGGAAAAGTAACTAGTAACTATAACTAATTACTTTTTGAAAGTAACGTGCCCAACACTGGTAATGACACCGACTAGAAGAAACTGGACTGACCTCTCTCGGAACCGACCAATGCGCGTTGCCAATAAACGAGTACTGAATTTCCGTAATAAGGTCCGTATTGCAACCTGGAATGTACAAACACTTCTTCATACAGGATATGCAACACTTTTGTCAAACGAACTGTCTAAACATGATTTAAGCCTAGCTGGCATCTGTGAAGCCCGATGGCCCGGATCTGGAGAGTCCATCGTTGGAGACCACACCATCATATGGAGTGGGCCAGAGGATAGAAGTGGACTCTATGGAGTAGCCCTAGCCATTCCCTCGCATCTAAGAGGATCGCTCATCAGCTGGAAACCAATCTCTGACAGACTGCTCACAGCTCGCCTCCTTCACAAACATGGGAAAATGACTGTTATTGTCGCCTACGCACCAACAGAGGCTGCCCAGGATACAGACAAGGATGCATTCTATGACCAGCTACAGGAAGCTATCCAAGATGCTCCGCCACATGACATGACCCTAGTCCTCACCGATGCTAATGCCACCCTGTCAGCCAACTCCCGGAACATCTATCAGCAGGATGTGATTGGCCCCATATTCGTGGATTTGGCCACCAACAACAATGGCAGCCGCCTACTGGAGCTCTGCAGAGCCACAAATCTCTGCATTGCCGATACATGGTTCCCTCGCAAGAGGATCCATCACTGGACCTGGTACAGCCCTGACGGAAGAACCAGAAAAGCCATTGACCATATCCTCATCTCAAGCCACTGGAAGTCGTTCATCACTAACTGCCGAGTCTACAGAGGTGCCCAACTTGGCAACACAGACCACAGGCTGTTGATGGCCCACATGAGGCTCAAGCTTAAGGTTGACCCATCTATCAAAAGACAAGTACGTCTTGACTCCTCTCGACTCAAGGACCCAATAATCCAAGAAGCCTACAAATGTGCTATCACCAACCGATACAGCGCCCTAGCTTCGGATGCAACGTCGGACTGGCAGCACTTCAAATCTGAAGTCTACAAAGCGACTGAGGAAATAACAGGCAGGAGCAGATCCCCCTCCAAACAACCATGGATCTCAGAAGAGACCCTTGACATTATCGACCGCAGCCGAGCTGCGTGCCTTCGCAGGGAGAAGACTGAGTATCGCCGTCTCAATGGAGTTCGCAACACAGCTATCCGTCAGGACCGCAAGAACTACTGGATTGAACAAGCGGCTAAGCTAGAAGCCGCGGCAGAGCAGAACGACCAAAAGCAAATCTACAGTCTTCTTCGCCAAGCCAAGGCTGGCCCTCGACAACACGGCTTCCTTAACAAAGATAATGCCGGTAACATCATCTCCACAGAAGTTGACTGTATTCACCGCTGGAAGGAACACTTTAGCCAGCTGTTAAACCATCCTCCAGTTCCTGAGGATCCCACACTGGCCGAGGCTGCCAATGTGACTGATGCCACAAACCCCGATTGCCCCACTACTCCCGTTACCCCAGATGAGGTGAAGGCCGCTCTGAGGAAACTGAAGAACGGAAAGGCCCCTGGCATCTGTAACATCACAGCCGAGATGCTGAAGGCTGGAGGCAACCATATGACCCAGTGGCTCACTCAGATAATAAACCACGTGTGGATCCTACAAAAGCTCCCTGACGACTGGATACGGGGTATCATCTTACCGTTCTGGAAAAGGAAGGGAGACCAGCTGGTATGCAGCAATCACAGGGGCATTACTTTACTCTCCATCTCGGGCAAGCTGTTCACCCGTATCCTACTCACAAGAGCCATCCCAGCCATCAGGAGCAGATGGCGTCCACAACAAGTAGGTTTTATGCTGAACCGCTCCACCATCGACCACATTTCTGCACTTCGCCTAGCCATTAAGAAGGCACGCGAGTTCGGAAAGAACCGGCATCATTATATTGCTTTTATAGATCTCCGAGCTGCATTCGATACAGTGGACCACGCTTCCCTCTGGGAGATCCTGAGACTGCTTGGAGTACCACAGTAGATAATCACCCTCTTTCAGCAGATGTACAACTCTGCGGAGAGCTGCGTCAGAGTGAGCCGCAAGGATTCAGAGTGGTTCACCATCAACAGCGGAGTTCGCCAGGGCTGTGTGGCTGCACTGGATCTTTTTAATTGTGTCATTAACTATTTAATGACTAAGGTCTGTGAACGCGATCCTGGGGTGTCTTTTGGACAGTACAACCTAGCGGATCTTGAGTAGGCCGACGACACCACCTTGCTCGCTGACGATTTGGATCGACTCCAAGAAGCCCTCACGGTGTATGACGAGGAGGCCAAGAAACTCGGCCTCGGCATCAGCTGGAGTAAAACAGAACTTGGGCATATTGGTGAAGGCCCCGACCCTGAACCTCTTGTCCTCAACCTTTGCATAGTTAACTTTGTTTTTTCATTCAAGTATCTCAGATCAATAATCTCCAAGACTGGTGACCTAAAACCCGAAATTAATCAAAGATGCACTCAAGCTGCAGCTGTTCTTCAGTTCCTGTGGAAACCACTCTGGCATCACCACCACATTACACAACGGACTAAACAACGCATTTACAACTCTTCTGTTGTATCGGTCCTCCTGTACAGCTCTGAAACCTGGCCGTTAAATAACACTTTGGCAGCCTGACTCTACAGCTTTGATAGTAGAGCCCTAAGGAGGATCACCGGTATTCGATGGCACGAACATGTGAGCAACAAGGAACTTCGTGAGTTGACTAAACAACCTCCTGCTTCATGCCTAGCAGCAATGCGACGGGTACGTTGGCATGGACATATCCTACGCCTCCCACCCAAGCACCCCACCCGAGCCATATTGGATTTTAATCCCAAACAGGTAGGATGGTGGTGGCCAAGGAGGGCCCCTCGCACCTGTTGGATGGATGTTGTGGCACATGATCTGAGGAACCTTAACATCTCGCTTCCCCAGGCACTGCAGATGGCGAAGCCTAATGAACTTAGTCGGTTCTATGCACCACGTGCAAGAGGATGAGTGAGTGTAAGTAATATAGGCTGTATATAGAAATTAATAATGTAATTCAAAGCAAAGCAGGCTGCAAACTGTGCTCTACAAAATTATCAAGAGGAGGAACTACAGCATCTTCCTCCAACACAAGTGACCAGATAAGACATAAGACACGAAACTAGGCTGGGGAGGGGAAAAAAGCTAAGTGATAAGAACCCAGCTCAGACCCAGTGGATAACTCGGGCCCACTGCAACCCAAAAGGATAACTACTAGTAATGTAGATAGGTAATGCACTTCTTTTAAAATCAGCTCACTCGTGTTATACTCAGAACAGTAGTACTGTATGTGTGTGGAAATGCAAATGTGTGCTTTTCACTGATACTGTTTAAACCAGGAAACATAAACAAAGCTAAATCAAACATGTGGTGAAATCCTTGATTGACTAATACTAAGTAGGCTACTCATTTCAGTACCAGTATGAACGAGTACCAAAAACGTGCTTCCATTCAGTCCGAAAAAAATCGGAACAACACATCTCTAAACAGAACACGTCTTCACTGTTGCATATTCTTACAAAACAACACACTGCTCTGGTAATGGATGTTAAACCTGCTGTTAATAGAGCCATATTTCATGCTTTTCTGACGCACCTTTTTGAAAATGCCTAAAATGATCCTGAAGTATGCCGGTATTCCTGTGGAACTTGGAACAGGTCTTGAATGATGACTACACCCCCAAATCTAAAGCTCCAACTTCCTGTGATACATTTTGTTTTATAACAAAATGAATAATAACAGGGTGGTGTAGTGGTTAGCACTGTCGCCTCACAGCAAGAAGGTCCTGGGTTCGAGCCCCGTGGCCGGCGAGGGCCTTTCTGTGCGGAGTTTGCACGTTGTCCGCGTGGGTTTCCTCCGGGTGCTCCGGTTTCCCCCACAGTCCAAAGACATGCAGGTTAAGTTAACTGGTGGCTCTAAATTGACCGTAGGTGTGGGTGTGAGTGTGAATGGTTGTTTGTCTCTGTATCAGCCCTGTGGCGACGGTTGTTTGTCCATAGTCAGCTGGGATAGGCTCCAGCTTGCCTGCGACCCTGTAGAGCAGGATAAGCGGCTACAGATGATGGATGGATGGATGGATGGATGGATGGAATAATAACAGGCTCCTCATACAAATATTTTGCTGTTTCTCTGGTTCCAGCAATCAACAGTATGTATATTCTGCTGCCAAAGAGACTTCAGAAATGGGAAACTACAGTTAGTGTGTCATATCTGGAACTTTGAGTATAAACACTGTATTCCTGTTGCTGCTACAGGAAAAGTTTGACTAAAAAAGGACTGCAGTTGTAGTCACACAATGGTGTTGGGAATGTTTTCTTGGCACACTTTGGGCCCCTTAATACCAATCAATCATTGCTTGAATGCCACAGCCTCCTTGAGTATCATTGCTGATCATGTGAATCCCTTCCTGGCCACAATTTATCATCTTCTAATGTCTACTTCCATCATGACAATGCACCGTGTTACAAATCCAAAGTCATCTCGGACTGCTATCATGAGATCAATATTGTTTACTGGTCTACCCAGTCACTGGATCTGAATCCAATTGAATTAGAAACCATGATTTTTATTTCATTTATTATTCGACTTGGATTACGTGGAGCATCCACCATGCAAGTCCCTATAAATTTATATATAGAGAAAATTAATCAACACTGTCTCACGAGTTAGATTCAAGAATTCAGCAGTGCTGTGGTATACTGTAATTCGCCAAAATAAGAAATATACACAGCCCCCACAGAGCAGGTTTATTTTGTGGTGAGATCATTACGACACTTTGTCATATCTGATATGATGGGTCTAAGAATAAACTGTATCAGGTGTGAGTGACGTTCACATGGAAAGGTTATGAGGTATGTGAAATAAAGTTCCTAAAATACTGTGATATGTAATCAGTGGGGCGGCACGGTGGTGTAGTGGTTAGCACTGTCGCCTCACAGCAAGAAGGTCCTGGGTTCGAGCCCCGGGGCCGGCGAGGGCCTTTCTGTGTGGAGTTTGCATGTTCTCCCCGTGTCCGCGTGGGTTTCCTCCGGGTGCTCCGGTTTCCCCCACAGTCCAAAGACATGCAGGTTAGGTTAACTGGTGACTCTAAATTGAGCGTAGGTGTGAATGTGAGTGTGAATGGTTGTCTGTGTCTATGTGTCAGCCCTGTGATGACCTGGCGACTTGTCCAGGGTGTACCCCGCCTTTCGCCCGTAGTCAGCTGGGATAGGCTCCAGCTTGCCTGCGACCCTGTAGAAGGATAAAGCGGCTACAGATAATGAGATGAGATGTAATCAGTGTGTTTATCTGAATGAACTCACACAGATTATCGATGACAGAAATGAATCTCCTGGCCTTTTCTTCAACAGTTCTGTGCACAATTACTGTATATAACTGTCCAAGAATCACAACTCTCTCCATTTCACCACAGCTGTTGTTTTAAGTGGCAGTACAGTGGTGCTTGAAAGTTTGTGAACCCTTTAGAATTTTGTATATTTCTGCATAAATATAACCTAAAACAACATCAGATTTTCACACATGTCCTAAAAGTAGATAAAGAGAACCCAGTTAAACAAATGAGACAAAAATATTATACTTGGTCATTTATTTATTGAGGAAAATGATCCAGTATTACATATCTGTGAGTGGCGAAAGTATGTGAACTTTTACTTTCAGTATCTGGTGTGACCCCCTTGTAGCCTGGGAAATCCCATGCTGCTTTGCACAATCGTTCCGATCTGAAAAGACAGCATGGAAACTATGGTCTAAAGGCTCGCCTGAGTTAGGGAGCCAATCAGAGAGTGGGGAGGGGTGGAAAGACGGTGACGCGTACTACTCGACAAACGGAAGCTTGTAGTTTATTTGGGACTGTTTACGGATCACATTTAACATGGCGGCGAGCGATACGAACCAAACTTTCGATCAAGCTTTAGACACTGTTCTGAATAGTTTAGAGCGAAAGTTTGTTTAAAAAAAAGAACAGCGTTTGGCGTTAGTCTATTTTTGTTTTGCCTTCTCTTTCTATTTCCTTCTCTTCTTCGCCTCTTCGTCTTGTTCGTCGCTTTAACTACGTCACCGGGTACAACTGCCATGATTGGCCATGGGCTCTGTATACGCCAAATGATAGACATTCGCAATGTCCAATAAACGGCCGTTGACAATCGTAAACCACACCTCCCCTACGAGAAATTTCCCCGGAACTCAGGTCCCCAGTTTGAGCCTGAGTTCAGAGTTTCACTTGTTTTCAGTTTCCTCACACCTCTCTGGCCATTCTAAATTGCCTCTTGGTGTGAATGTGTTTACATGCTACCCTGCCATGTGTACTGATGTACTATACACACATCCCCGGTGTGTATATTCCTGCCTCAAACCAAGAGTTCCTGGGATCGACTCCAGATCCACCATGAACTTATCTCCCATTAACGCTCAAGTTATGTTCCATCATATATTCAAAATCTGAAAAATGAACACTTTCAGGTCTACACAATTAATGCACTAACACAAGTCCTCTATCAGAGGTGTGCACCAAACATTTTAATTTTTTTATTCTGTGCCAGCCTGCTCCCAGTCACACTTACCACAGCCAGTATTTTTCAGAAGAAACACCTGACTACCACCCACTCCTCAAGTTATTTTTGTTTCTACCCATCCACAATACTTTTTTTCAAATGAACTGGTTTAATTCTCCAAAATATAAACAAGTAATTAATTTAATTTATATGCTGTAAAGATGTTTTTAATAAGCACAAAAAGCAGAATGTTTTCTCCTACAAAATTTGGGCTACTCGTTTATGCTATAAAAAGCCAGCACATGTATACTATAACGGTGGCTACAGTTATCGACAGTCCATAATTATCGACACCTTTTCAGATTTACCAATAAAAAACAATTTTGTAAAGGTGAGTTACAGTTGCAACAGTTATTATTGGTTAACTAATCAACTGGAAGACCCGCCTCGCCCTTTGATCTTGTTGTCTGATGACGCAGCTCGTTACCTGAGATGGCATTTTATTAGCACGATCAGCAAGTTGATGAAAACCCGGACGTTCTCATCGCAGGTAAGCATGGTGGAAAGATCATGGATGTGTTTTTACTGATCAAATTCACCGATATTTCATGATCTCCTTGTTGAAACCTACTTTGTTTCTTACTCTTTCGTTTGACAGTCGCCATTTTGTATCTAAACGCGCGTTTGAGAAGTCACGTGAGGTATCGATAATAGTGACCACTGTCACCGGTGTCCACCATTATCGACACCCTGTGGGATTAAAGGACATTTACAACTGTTATGGATCGATCTTTGTGTAACATTGTTGAAATAGATGAAGGACTTTAAAAAAATAAAAGTGCTGTGATTTATAATAATTTTTTTCTGATTCATAACAGAATGGAATGTTTATAGAGTATTTGGAATCCGACTGCAATAAATAGAATTAGACCAGAATTACATTCCTAGCATAGAAAAAATTACATGCTTAAAATATTCAGATCTTTCTATTCCATTCAGAATTTTTTTTTTTTGCAGTTTGTTGTAAATATCTACCACATATTACAATATCAGTAGACATTTTATTTTATTAGATGCAAATTTAAAATCTCAATTTAAAAAAAAATCGACCTTTGACCTGGATTTTCATGTGGTTATAGTGCCAATTCCCTGTTGACATTTATTGGTAAACAACAAAACTAGAAATTAATACAAGCAACAATGAATTATTAACAAAATGTGATCTATGAAAATACTTAAAGTGGGTAGAAAGTGTAACAAAAAGATTTTCTGACAGGTTAAACATTATCAGTTCCTCTGTTTAAAAATATTAGAATTACTTCCTCATTTACGTAAGCACCGATGTCGATATATTTCTATAAAAGACATTTTGTACTAAATATACCGTAAAATACCAAATAATAGCCGAGTTCCAATTAACCGCCGAGTTCCCTTTAACGGCCAGGTGTACGCGTGTGTTGTGACAAATAAAGGCCGGGTCCAAATACTCGCCGGGGTCTAAAAAAAAAAAAAAAAAAAGCGTCCGAACGTTCTATCTAGAATCTTGAGGCCCAGCACTTTTCTGGTTTTCTGCTGTTTAAACGATTTTGCATTGCATAGTTTTCTACCGAAACAATATGAATGAATGAATGAATGAATGAATGAATGAAATTATTTCTATAATACTGTTTACAACATTTTGTTACGTGATAATAAACATGTCATTTCAATGTTATAATCTTGGTCTACCGTAATATTTCTTGAGGAATGCAACTCCGTAACTTTTGACAGATGTCTTAGCCACCCCTTTGGGTATACCCAATGAAAGCCAGCGTGTGTGGTGACATTGAGGACTGCGGGTTTCCAAGGTTGGACTGCTGCTTCTGTTAAACGACCTAAATTGCCGAATGCATGCGTCAAAGCACACACTGAGTTTTATTAAAGACCTTATACCATTTCACTTGCCCTTACCCATTCGGATCTGGAAGACGCTTTACAAAAAAGGTGAGAGCGTTCTAACATGCATTTCAGTCTGCTCGCGGCCAATCTAATCCAAGGGGCCTTTTCAACAAGTAATCTGTCGTGCAAGTTGGGCAGAAGCACGCGTCAGGCAGGCAACATGTAGGCCTACAAGTCAGTAACCTATTCAACTAACTTTCATCCGAACTTTAAGTTTTCTACGGGGTCGAGCCACCGTACCAACTCACTCGGGGAATAGGCTCATATCGGCCAAACAGGGAGACGTCTTGGAGAGAAACGTGAGAATGCAAGATGACAGTATGTAGCCACTGCAGGTCACTTATTTTTCAGCATAAGAAAAAAACCTTTGGTTTGACACTTCGCACCCTAATTATGTTGCTTCAACGTCGCGCCCTCCATGCAATTTCAGATTGACAGACATCGCGAAGCGCAAAGGGCGGAGGCTGCATGGGTGAGGGTGATAGCAAGTGACCATAACTTTGCAGAGTAATTAAATCACAGTGCTGCGCACAGACAATGGTGTGGTTTCTTGATTATTTTGTAAAGCATGCGCTTAACTAGCCATTAACAGGAAAAGGTGTGTGATTTATCCTTTATCCACCCCGACTGTGCCATGCGAAGATGCATTCTGCGTCTTCAAAATTCCCCGAAGTCGGCACCGTGCTATCTGTAATCTAACTCTAAACAAACTGTAAGTTATACTGGTTAAAAGTAGGCCTATCTGAGAATGATTTTTTTCCCCGTTTTGAGGTAGATTTTGGGGAAGGTATTTGTGAAGAAGGAATTAATCGCCTGTTCCAAATAGCCGCCTAGTCTCTAATACGCGCCGGGTCTCTTACGTGATTGAGACAAATAATCGCCCGGGCTATTATTTGGTATTTTACGGTAAGTCTCTGTAAAACAAATTTTAAATAAAAACTATGTTTTGTTAACTTAATACCACATACCGATTTTTTTTTAATAAATAATCATCTGGGTGTCGATAATTGTGGAACGGTGTCGATAACTGTGGACAAAGGTCTCAATACTTGTGGAACGGTGTCACATGATCTGATGCACTAAGTAATCGAGAACCAACTCATTTTTTTTCCAATGGAAGTTTGAGTAATTATTCATGCACAATTTACAGACTGAAAGTCTTTTCTATTTTTCCAACGGCCAAAAGATCGTTAAGGTGGCGATAATTGTAGCCATCGCTCTATTTACCTGATGAAAAAGCTAGTTCATTAATGAATGGGAAAGGATGCAGGAATGCAAAAACTGTAACTTCTTTTTAATAAATTTAGCCTTAAAGGAACAGTCCACCGTACTTCCATAATGAAATATGCTCTTGTCTGAATTGAGACGAGCTGCTCCGTACCTCTCCGAGCTTTGCGCGACCGCCCAGTCAGTCAGACGCAGTCAGACGCACTGTCACTCCTGTTAGCAATGTAGCTAGGCTCAGTATGGCCAATGGTATTTTTTGGGGCTGTAGTTAGATATCTGAGCTCTGTATCAATGCGCTGCCGAAGCGCGCAGAAGGTGTTAGTACGCCTGTCATTATAGTGCGGACTTTCCATAGCATAGAAAATCGCTATGTTTCAATTTGTGTAACTGAACTTGTTTCATATCACTGGTCATATAAACCTATGTAAACAGGAAAAACGCGGAAGAGTTTGGTCGCATCTAACTACAGCCCCAAAAAATACCGTTGGCCATACTGAGCCTAGCTACATTGCTAACAGGAGTGACAGCGCGTCTGACTGCGTCTGACTGACTGGGAGGTCGCGCAAAGCTCGGAGAGGTACGGAGCAGCTCGTCTCAATTCAGAGAAGAGCATATTTCATTATGGAAGTATGGTGGACTGTTCCTTTAAATCTTTCCATGGGATCCCTATGGAAATTGCCTATAATTCAGCTTAGATTATGTGGAGCATCCACCATGCAAGTCCCTATAAATTTATATAGAGAGAAAATTAATCAACACTGTCTTACGAATCAGATTCAAGAATTCAACAGCGCTGTGGTATAATTAACCAAAATAAGAAGGACTGGACCGTCAGCACAAGCACTGAACAGTGGAAATGTCACTGTGATATTATAAAGTTAAAACTCTAATGAAGCCAGAAATGAACCTGAGGCTCGAACTCATGATCTGTTCAACACGCACACGAAGCACTGCACGACTCCATAGTATGCAGCTGTGGGTGAGGAATGACTCAATCTTGTGTCACCCAGAAGAGGATGTGCTCCCTTTTGTGCCTGGTTCCTCTTAAGGTTTCTTAATGTCGTCTCAGGGAGTTTTTCCTTGCCCCGTCACCGCCGTCCGTCTGGTTTAACGCAGATAAATTGAAATCGCTATCCGGATTTCTGTAAAGCTGCTTTGTGAGAATGTCCATTGTTCAAAATGCGCGATATAAATAAATTGAATTGAACTGCACTATAACCACTTTAACAGCACAGAGACAGTTAACCTCGAAGAGCACTGTTTTCAGTATAATTCAATTCATTTATTTGTCTGTAAAGTGATTTTAGCAATAGACAATGAGATTATGCACCGGTTTTCAAAAAAAAAAGATCTAATGAACACCATGGTCAGGAAAAACTTCCTGAGACCTTCTAAGGAAGAAACTTTGAAAGGAAGAGGATCCTAAAAAGGGATCCTTCTTTCTCTACTCAATATTACAGAGAGGGACACTGATAAGTGTTTCAGAGCAAAACCTGAGTCGAGGAATATTTGGGTTCCTAAAGTAATGAATGTCCCATCTGGGGGTTTATTTTATTTTATTTTGAGTAATGAAGGCTGAATTATGGCAGATGCTGAAGAAAGGCATAATTGCAGTATCTCAAGACCAAATTAATTACCATGATGGGTTTTATTATCTCATTCTCATCTCATTATCTCTAGCCGCTTTATCCTTCTACAGGGTCGCAGGCAAGCTGGAGCCTATCCCAGCTGACTACGGGCGAAAGGCGGGGTACACCCTGGACAAGTCGCCAGGTCATCACAGGGCTGACACATAGACACAGACAACCATTCACACTCACACTCACACCTACAGTCAATTTAGAGTCACCAGTTAACCTAACCTGCATGTCTTTGGACTGTGGGGGAAACCGGAGCACCCGGAGGAAACCCACGCGGACACGGGGAGAACATGCAAACTCCACACAGAAAGGCCCTCGCCGGCCCCGGGGCTCGAACCCAGGACCTTCTTGCTGTGAGGCGACAGCGCTAACCACTACACCACCGTGCCGCCGGGTTTTATTATTATTATTATTATTATTATTATTATCCCCTGCTCAAACGAAGTTTGGCAGCGGATATAGAAACGGGTTCCATCCATCCGTCTGACTGTCTGTCCGTGCGATCACATTTTTGTTTCCGGGCCATATCTTTAAAACCACTGAAGATATCTTCATGAAACTTGGTATACATATCAAGCAACATGTGAACTGGTGTCTTTTGCTGTTTTGGATTTTTGAAAAAAAAAAGTATTTTCAAATATTTACATAAACATATTTTGACTTAGTTTCTAAGAGCAATGTTCATTTCCGGAGCATATACCCAAAACTATTCATGATACGGATTTGAAACTTGGTGTACACGTTAACAAGGTGATGTAGATGTGCCTTTTCATACTAAGAAATTTGAGAAATTTTAATTTTTCATGTTTCCATGGAAACAATTTCAGACTTAGTCTCTCAGGTTAGTCTTAGGGGTAGGTTTTGTTTCCGGAGCAGAACTTGAAAACTATGAGTGGTATGAACTTGAAAGTTGGTATATGTGTTGATTAAATAATGTATATGTGCCTTTTGATACTAAGAAACGTGAGAAATTTTAGAGTAAATCATCTCGGACTGCTATCATGAGATCAATATTGTTTACTGGTCTACCCAGTCACTGGATCTGAATCCAAATGAATTAGAAACCATGATTTTTATTTCATTTATTATTCGACTTAGATTACGTGGAGCATCCACCATGCAAGTCCCTATAAATTTATATATAGAGAAAATTAATCAACACTGTCTCAAGAGTTAGATTCAAGAATTCAGCAGTGCTGTGGTATACTGTAATTCGCCAAAATAAGAAATATACACAGCCCCCACAGAGCAGGTTTATTTTGTGGTGAGATCATTATGACACTTTGTCATATCTGATATGATGGGTCTAAGAATAAACTGTATCAGGTGTGAGTGACGTTCACATGGAAAGGTTATGAGGTATGTGAAATAAAGTTCCTAAAATACTGTGATATGTAATCAGTGGGGCGGCACGGTGGTGTAGTGGTTAGCGCTGTCGCCTCACAGCAAGAAGGTCCTGGGTTCGAGCCCCGTGGCCGGCGAGGGCCTTTCTGTGTGGAGTTTGCATGTTCTCCCCGTGTCCGCGTGGGTTTCCTCCGGGTGCTCCGGTTTCCCCCACAGTCCAAAGACATGCAGGTTAGGTTAACTGGTGACTCTAAATTGACCGTAGGTGTGAATGTGAGTGTGAATGGTTGTCTGTGTCTATGTGTCAGCCCTGTGATGACCTGGCGACTTGTCCAGGGTGTACCCCGCCTTTCGCCCGTAGTCAGCTGGGATAGGCTCCAGCTTGCCTGCGACCCTGTAGAAGGATAAAGCGGCTACAGATAATGAGATGAGATGTAATCAGTGTGTTTATCTGAATGAACTCACACAGATTATCGATGACAGAAATGAATCTCCTGGCCTTTTCTTCAACAGTTCTGTGCACAATTACTGTATATAACTGTCCAAGAATCACAACTCTCTCCATTTCACCACAGCTGTTGTTTTAAGTGGCAGTACAGTGGTGCTTGAAAGTTTGTGAACCCTTTAGAATTTTCTATATTTCTGCATAAATATGACCTAAAACATCATCAGATTTTCACGCAAGTCCTAAAAGTAGATAAAGAGAACCCAGTTAAACAAATGAGACAAAAATATTATACTTAGTCATTTATTTATTGAGGAAAATGATCCAGTATTACATATCTGTGAGTGGCGAAAGTATGTGAACTTTTACTTTCAGTATCTGGTGTGACCCCCTTGTAGCCTGGGAAATCCCATGCTGCTTTGCACAATCATTCCGATCTGAAAAGACAGCATGGAAACTATGGTCTAAAGGCTCGCCTGAGTTAGGGAGCCAATCAGAGAGTGGGGAGGGGTGGAAAGACGGTGACGCGTACTACTCGACAAACGGAAGCTTGTAGTTTATTTGGGACTGTTTACAGATCACATTTAACATGGCGGCGAGTGATACAAACCAAACTTTCGATCAAGCTTTAGACACTGTTCTGAATAGTTTAGAGCGAAAGTTTGTTTTAAAAAAAGAACAGCGTTTGGCGTTACAGTCTATTTTTGTTTTGCCTTCTCTTTCTATTTCCTTCTCTTCACCTCTTCGTCTTCTTCGTCGCTCTAACTACGTCACCGGGTACAACTGCCATGATTGGCCATGGGCTACGTATACGCCAAATGATAGACATTCGCAACGTCCAATAAACGGCCGTTGACAATCGTAAACCACACCTCCCCTACGAGAAATTCAATAGGCGGATTCCAGACCATATTTCACTTGTGATATGGTCTGGTGTTAACCAGACTAACCCCCTTGTGCAGCAATAACTGAAACTAAACGCTTCCGGTAACTGTTGATCAGTCCCGCACACCGGCTTGGAGGAATTTTAGCCCGTTCCTCCGTACAGAACAGCTTCAACTCTGGGATGTTGGTGGGTTTCCTCACATGAACTGCTCGCTTCAGGTCCTTCCACAACATTTCCACTGGATTAAGGTCAGGACTTTGACTTGGCCATTCCAAAACATTAACTTTATTCTTCTTTAACCGTTCTTTGGTAGAACGACTTGTGTGCTTAGGGTCGTTGTCTTGCTGCATGACCCACCTTCTCTTGAGATTCAGTTAATGGACCGATGTCCTGACATTTCTCATCTCATCTCATCTCATTATCTCTAGCCGCTTTATCCTGTTCTACAGGGTCGCAGGCAAGCTGGAGCCTATCCCAGCTGACTACGGGCGAAAGGCGGGGTACACCCTGGACAAGTCACCAGGTCATCACAGGGCTGACACATAGACACAGACAACCATTCACACTCACACCTACGCTCAATTTAGAGTCACCAGTTAACCTAACCTGCATGTCTTTGGACTGTGGGGGAAACCGGAGCACCCGGAGGAAACTCACGCGGACACGGGGAGAACATGCAAACTCCACACAGAAAGGCCCTCGCCGGCCACGGGGCTCGAACCTGGACTTTCTTGCTGTGAGGCGACAGCGCTAACCACTACACCACCGTGCCGCCGTCCTGACATTTTCCTTTAGAATTCACTGGTATAATTCAGAATTCATCAATCCATCAATGATGGCAAGCCGTCCTGGCCCAGATGCAGCAAAACAGGCCAAAACCATGATACTACCACCACCATGTTTCACAGATGGGATAAGGTTCTTGTGCTAGAATGCAGTGTTTTCCTTTCTCCAAACATAAAGCTTCTCATTCAAACCAAAAAGTTCTATTTTGGTCTCATCTGTCCCCAAAATTTTTTCCAATAGCCTTCTGGCTTGTGCACGTGATCTTTAGCAAACTGCAGACGAGCAGCAATGTTCTTTTTGGAGAGCAGTGGCTTTCTCCTTGCAACCCTGTCATGCACACCATTGTTGTTCAGGTTCTCCTGATGGCAGACTCATGAATATTAACATTAGCCAATGTGAGAGAGGCCTTCAGTTGCTTAGAAGTTACCCTGGGGTCCTTTGTGACCTCGCCGACTATTACATGCCTTGCTCTTGGCGTGATCTTTGTTGTTCAACCACTCCTGGGGAGGGTAACAATGGTCTTGAATTTCCTCCATTTGTACACAATCTGTCTGACTGTGGATTGGTGGAGTCCAAACTCTTTAGAGATGGTTTTGTAACCTTTTCCAGCCTGATGAGCATCAACAACGCTTTTTCGGAGGTCCTCAGAAATCTCCTTTGTTCGTGCCATGATACACTTCTACAAACATGTGTTGTGAAGATCAGACTTTGATAGATCCCTGTTCTTTAAATAAAACAGGTTCACATACTTTTGCCACTCACAGATATGTAATATTGGATCATTTTCCTCAATAAATAAATGACCAAGTATAATATTTTTGTCTCATTTGTTTAACTGGGTTCTCTTTATCTACTTTTAGGACTTATGTGAAAATCAGATGATGTTTTAGGTCATATTTATGCAGAAATATAGAAAATTCTAAAGGTTCACAAACTTTCAAGCACCACTGTACATGGTGCAGTGAGTAGCGTAGCTACCTCCTAGCTCTCAGGTCCCCAGTTTGAGCCTGAGTTCAGAGTTTCACTTGTTTTCAGTTTCCTCACACCTCTCTGGCCATTCTAAATTGCCTCTTGGTGTGAATGTGTTTACATGCTACCCTGCCATGTGTACTGATGTACTATACACACATCCCCGGTGTGTATATTCCTGCCTCAAACCAAGAGTTCCTGGGATCGACTCCAGATCCACCATGAACTTATCTCCCATTGATATCTGAGCTCTGTATCAATGCGCTGCCGAAGCGCGCAGAAGGTGTTAGTACGCCTGTCATTATAGTGCGGACTTTCCATAGCATAGAAAATCACTACATTTCAATTTGTGTAACTGAACTTGTTTCATGTCACTGGTCATATAAACCTATGTAAACAGGAAAAACGCGGAAGAGTTTGGTCGCATCTAACTACAGCCCCAAAAAATACCATTGGCCATACTGAGCCTAGCTACATTGCTAACGGGAGTGACAGCACGTCTGACTGCGTCTGACTGACTGGGAGGTCGCGCAAAGCTCGGAGAGGTACGGAGCAGCTCGTCTCAATTCAGAGAAGAGCATATTTCATTATGGAAGTATGGTGGACTGTTCCTTTAAATCTTTCCATGGGATCCCTATGGAAATTGCCTATAATTCAGCTTAGATTATGTGGAGCATCCACCATGCAAGTCCCTATAAATTTATATAGAGAGAAAATTAATCAACACTGTCTTACGAATCAGATTCAAGAATTCAACAGCGCTGTGGTATAATTAACCAAAATAAGAAGGACTGGACCGTCAGCACAAGCACTGAACAGTGGAAATGTCACTGTGATATTATAAAGTTAAAACTCTAATGAAGCCAGAAATGAACCTGAGGCTCGAACTCATGATCTGTTCAACACGCACACGAAGCACTGCACGACTCCATAGTATGCAGCTGTGGGTGAGGAATGACTCAATCTTGTGTCACCCAGAAGAGGATGTGCTCCCTTTTGTGCCTGGTTCCTCTTAAGGTTTCTTAATGTCGTCTCAGGGAGTTTTTCCTTGCCCCGTCACCGCCGTCCGTCTGGTTTAACGCAGATAAATTGAAATCGCTATCCGGATTTCTGTAAAGCTGCTTTGTGAGAATGTCCATTGTTCAAAATGCGCGATATAAATAAATTGAATTGAACTGCACTATAACCACTTTAACAGCACAGAGACAGTTAACCTCGAAGAGCACTGTTTTCAGTATAATTCAATTCATTTATTTGTCTGTAAAGTGATTTTAGCAATAGACAATGAGATTATGCACCGGTTTTCAAAAAAAAAAAGATCTAATGAACACCATGGTCAGGAAAAACTTCCTGAGACCTTCTAAGGAAGAAACTTTGAAAGGAAGAGGATCCTAAAAAGGGATCCTTCTTTCTCTACTCAATATTACAGAGAGGGATACTGATAAGTGTTTCAGAGCAAAACCTGAGTCGAGGAATATTTGGGTTCCTAAAGTAATGAATGTCCCATCTGGGGGTTTATTTTATTTTATTTTGAGTAATGAAGGCTGAATTATGGCAGATGCTGAAGAAAGGCATAATTGCAGTATCTCAAGACCAAATTAATTACCATGATGGGTTTTATTATTATTATTATTATTATTATTATTATTATTATTATCCCCTGCTCAAACGAAGTTTGGCAGCGGATATAGAAACGGGTTCCGTCCATCCGTCTGACTGTCTGTCCGTGCGATCACATTTTTGTTTCCGGGCCATATCTTTAAAACCACTGAAGATATCTTCATGAAACTTGGTATACATATCAAGCAACATGTGAACTGGTGTCTTTTGCTATTTTGGATTTTTGAAAAAAAAAAGTATTTTCAAATATTTACATAAACATATTTTGACTTAGTTTCTAAGAGCAATGTTCATTTCCGGAGCATATACCCAAAACTATTCATGATACGGATTTGAAACTTGGTGTACACGTTAACAAGGTGATGTAGATGTGCCTTTTCATACTAAGAAATTTGAGAAATTTTAATTTTTCATGTTTCCATGGAAACAATTTCAGACTTAGTCTCTCAGGTTAGTCTTAGGGGTAGGTTTTGTTTCCGGAGCAGAACTTGAAAACTATGAGTGGTATGAACTTGAAAGTTGGTATATGTGTTGATTAAATAATGTATATGTGCCTTTTGATACTAAGAAACGTGAGAAATTTTAATTTTTAGCTCACCTGGACCAAAGGTCCGGTGGGTTTATGCCATGGGCTGCTGAGGTCAGTGTAAAGAGGTCGGGTTGGTTTCCTGCAGCACAACTTGAAAAATGTGACAAACAATATCTTGAAACTTGGTATATAGTTGGTATATAGGGCGGGGGATATAGATGACTCTGTCTTCTTGTTATTATTATTATTATTATTTATATAGAATTGCTGAGGCTGAATTTTGCTACTGCACTATCAGCTTCCCCTTAGAAGGTCAAAAATGTGACATTATTCTATGATCTGTGAGAAAATACTAATACAAGCAGCTGCTGATCTCTCACACACTCCCACATGACAAAAGAAGGAAACAGTATCATTGACCTATGGTCTTAACACATGGTGGCCAGTAGTGTGTCAGCCACAGCACGTTAACTGAAAAAAACAACAACAAATATATATGTAATTTTGTTGGGGGGTTTATTGTTATTATTTCTACCCCGTTTTCTCACAAGTTGGTCATTTGCAAATCAAAAAATGCAAGTCGTCTTTATATTTTAGTTGAAAACCTGCTAACTGTCAATGACTTTTGTTTGACTTTTGACTTCCTGTGGAATGTGGTCAGTTTCTCACGTGCAGCTTGCTAACCACTGATAACGGGTCCTCATTGTCATAACTAACATGCTATATCTTAAGTGCACTCAATGCCGGTCTCTGAGGGCTTCCCACTGATGTCTTGTCCCATGCTCCTCACTTCCCTTCCTTCGTGTTTTCCCACATTAAAAAAAAAAAAAAGTCCCTACACTAAACCCTCTTCAAGGCAGGAAAAGTAAAAATAACCCCAGACGTGAAGTATGGGAACAAACCAACTGGCCAGAATTTGAGCGATGCTGCTGCCTACAGAATATTGTTAAATGACTTGCTCTGAGAAGAATGGGGTATGCTATGAAAATCTCTCAATGGAAGAGAGGGTCTTGGCTCTAAAGATATCCAGCCCCTCTGGAAGTAATTGCTGCAGCCAAAATGATGAAGCACAAGTGAGAAGCTCACTCCTTTTTTGGTGTAGCAGACACTGGCATGATTCAGTGTACTGCATTTCATACCTTCGAGCAGGCCAAAGGAACTGTTCTTTTGCTGTGGCACATTAAGTACTAGGTCTATTCAAGGCATTGGAATCCATGAATTAAAAAAAAAACAACCCACCAGCAATTTCTGAAAGTTCAAAATATTTTAGTCGCATCAATGGAATGCATTGATGTAAGATAAAATGGCTTGTTTTTAGCGTGACCAAAAGAGGAAATCAAGGTTCCAGTAGAGAGAAATTCTAGCTGTTACAATATCACTTGGTTTAAAAGATACACCACAGTGGACTCAGATGCTCTTCTTCGTGGATAATGGTGATTTTCTTTTCTTTTCTTTTCTTTTTTTAATGAATCAAAGCAACATTAGGTGTGACTTAAAAATCAGACAGGCATTTGAATGTATTTGTTAAATGTCTTCCCAATCTACTCGGCGGCCATGCAAAGTCCACCTCATATGAAGAGTAAACCTTTTAAAATAAATCAAATCAAATCAAATCAAGTTTATTTGTACAGCGCTTTGAACAATAAACATTGTCGCAAAGCAGCTTTACAGAATTTGAGCGACTTAAAACATGAGCTAATTTTATCCCTAATCTATCCCCAATGAGCAAGCCTGTGGCGACGGTGGCAAGGAAAAACTCCCTCAGACGACATGAGGAAGAAACCTCGAGAGGAACCAGACTCAAAAGGGAACCCATCCTCATTTGGGCAACAACAGACAGCCTGACTATAATATTAACAGTTTTAACAGGTATAACCCTCAACTGTCCTCATGGGGCCGTCCTTCACAGGAGTGGGGCGATAAAACTCCGACCAGACACAGGGCACCAGGATGGATCAAGCAGGTCCGAGGGGCAGAAGAGGCCAGCATCTCAATCCCAGGATCAACATGTAACTAAATAAATGTGCTGAATCTCTCGACTTCAACCAATTAACTGAATTTGATAACTAGAAATAGGCCGAGAGGTCATACACATTCAATTTCATTCTTTACAGTAACCTCAAGGAGACCACTTTGGTAGTTATTTCAAACACCTCAGAGAAGAACTTACGGTAAGTCATAACTCAAGTGTGTGCTGTGCAGCCCTCTCACATGCCAAGAGCGGCAAGTCAATATAAAGTGGATATAAAAAGTCGACACGCCCTGTTAAAATGACAAGTTTTTCTGATGTAAAAAAAATAAGACCACGATAAATAATTTCAAAACTTTTCCCACGTTTAATGTGATCTATAACCTGTACAATTCAACTGAAAAACAAACAAATCTGTTTGGGAGGAAAACATAAAAAAAACCGTACAATAATCTGGTTGAATAAGTGTGCACGCCCTTAAACTAATACTTTGTTGAAGCACATTTTGATTGAATTACAGCATTCAGTCTTTTTGGGTCGGAGTCTATCAGCCTGCCACATCTAGACTTGGCAATATTTGCCCACCCTTCCTTGCAAAAGCGCTCCAGATCTGTCAGATTGCGAGGGCGTCTCTTGTGCACAGCCCTCTTCAGGTCACCCCACAGATTTTCAATTGGATTTAGGTCTGGGCTCTGGCTGGGCCATTCCAAAACTTTTTTGGTGTCACTGTCGTGCTGAAAGATGAAATTCCTCTTCATCTTCAGCTTTCTAGCAGACACCTGAAGGTTTTGGGCCAAAATTGACTGGTATTTAGAACTGTTCATAATTCCCGCCACCTTGACTAAAGCCCCTGTTCCAGCTGAAGAAAAACAACCCCAAAACATGATGCTGCCACCACCATGCTTCACCGTGGCTATGGCGTTCTTTTGATGATGCACAGTGTTGTTTTTGCACCAAACATACCTTTTGGAACTGTGGCCAAAAAGTTCAACCTTGCTTTCATCAGACCATAACACATTTTCCCACATGCTTTTGGGAGGGTTGATGTATTTTTTTTTTCCGCAAAATTTAGCCAGGCCTGGATGTTTTTCTTTGACCCTACCTCATAGTCCAGACATATGGAGAATACGGGAGATTGTTGTCACATGTAGTACACAACCAGTACTTGCCAGAAATTCCTGCAGCTCCTTCAGTGTTGCTGTAGGCCTCTCGGCAGCCTCCCTGACCAGTTTTAGTCTCGTCTTTTCATCAGTTTTGGAGGGACGTCCAGTTCTCGGTAATGTCACTGTTGTCCCCTATTTTCTCCACTTCTTGATGACGGTCTTCACTGTGCTCCATGGTATATCTAATGCCGTGGAAATGTTTTTGTCCCCTTCTCCTGACTGATACCTTTCAACAATGAGATCCCTGTGATGCTTTGTAAGCTCTCTGTGAACCCTGGCTTTTGCTGGAGGATGCAACTGAGTAAATGTCTGAACTTTATTTGGGGTGAATCAGAGTCATTTTAATAGATGGCAGATGTGAACCCAAAAAGACTGAATGCTGAAATTAAATCAAAAGGTGCTTCAACAAAGTATTAGTTTAAGGATGTGCACACTTATGCAACCAGCTTATTGTACCGTACATGTTTTATTTTTTTATGTTTTCCCCCCTAACATATTTGTTTGTTTTTCAATTGAATTGTACAGGTTATAGGTCACATTAAAGGTGGGAAAAGTTTTGAAATTATTTATCATGGGCCCACTTTACACGGGGACGGTCTGAAACAAAAACGCAAAAGTCCGTTTTCGTTCTCACTTTTTTCCGCGTCTACACGACCGTTTTCAAGGAGGAAATCTGCGTCTATACGGTGACGCATAAATGTGTGAAATTCAATTGGATGTGCATGCCAGGCGGCTAGGTGGTGCTGTGAAAGACCTCCGCTATGTCTGCACGCATGCGCAACGTCTTCCGTCTTGTCTGATCTGCGCATCTGCGCCGCGAAAACTTTGACTACTCTAGCTATGGTAAGTAAGAAAGTAAGTAAAAAAGTAAGAGCATGCTATACCCGCCTCTGTTCATTAACGGTATATGTGCAGATTCGGTATAGATGTTCGAAGGACTCCTGGACGTTTATTAAAGCTGCCAGAGCAGCTTGAAGGTCCGTTGGATCGATGTAATCAGACATGCTCTTACTTTTTTACTTACTTTCTTACTTCCCGGGCTGGCATGTACAGTATATGACATATGTATGACGTAAACGCGTACCCGACGTGAGCAGATCCGAGCAGAGTTTTGCGTATTGGGTAGTTTAGACGGATATGCAACGGGGGTTGTTTTTAACTTATCCACTCTGGAAGGTGTTTTCAATTTTTTCCGTTTTTCAGCCTCGGAAATGCCGTCCCCGTGTAGACGAAAGGCACTTCTGATAAAATATTTAGTCGTTTTTACCCGACAGCGTCCTCGTGTAAACGGGCCCATGGTCTCATTTTTTAACATCAGAAAAACCTGTCATTTTAACAGGACGTGTACACTTTTTATATCCACTGTACATAAAGCAGTACTCAAATATTTCAAACATTCAGGACTCTATTTATATAAATATTTGCTCCTATGATCATAGTTTCTTCAGAACAGAATGGTTAGTATGAGCATTTAGCACTGTATCTGTAGCAACAGTGCAAAGGCTCAGCATCGACAGCTGACAGTAGCGAAATAAGCTGCTAACATTAGCGACCTAGAAGCATCGAGCAGAAAACAAAAAACACAAAGCAGGACAAGAAAAACAAATACAGTACAAACGTCAAAAGTGAGTAGACACTTCAGTTGTCAGAGCTCTAGAACCTGTGGTCATCCAGGCAAACGTCTTTAGCTGACTCGATGCCGAGCAATAGCTAGTGAGCTAAGTAAACACAAAACACTTTAAATAAACCTATCCCAGTCTCCCTGGTTCGAGCCTGAGCTCAGGTTACTGTCTGTGTCTGCATTTCCTCTGGGTTCTCCAGTTTCCTCCCACCTTCCAAAACATGCCACTGGGTAGATGAGCGAGGTGAAATTGTTGCCCCTATTGAGGTATTTCACTCACGTGACTAAGTCATGTGATGCTGCCATTTTGGACGGCACGGCTCGAATCAGTTTGAATGCGAGGAAGGCGACAAACGAAAAACATAAAAGAAAAAGGAGCGAGATGCAGAAAACACCTTCACTATCCAGCGACGTAGGGCATTTACAGGGCGAGCAGAGGGAGAAGTATTTGCAAAAATTGAGGTTAGCAGGCTTAGAGAACGACGTTTACCTGCTTCCACCAGGATTGTTCACTGACAGCTAAGATTTGTTCACATTTTCATTTACTTTCGGTCCTCAGGATAAACAAAATGTTATTAAATGTCATTGAAATAACTTCTTAGTCTGTTGAGACATGGCCCGTTATAAGTTTTTCCTTTACTGTATTTACTAGTTTACTGAGCGTGCTCCGGGGCTGGCCGGCGCTAGCTAGCGCTCCGGGGCTGGCCGGCGCTAGCTAGCGCTCCGGGGCTGGCTGGCTCAGTAAACTAGTAAATACAGTAAAGGAAAAACTTGAGACTGAAAGGTTTTAACAGTCATCCAAATGACTGAACGTAAACGTTGCTACAGCAACATACTAGGTACTATGATGTTGACATTAGCTAGCTTGCCGTCCAAAATGGCGGACACCGGGGCGTCACGTGACCCTGTGACGTCAGGTGAAATACCTCAATAGGTGTTAGTGCAGAAGAAGAACAACTTGATTTATCACACGTACACTCAAGCACAGTGAAATTCCTCTCTGCATTTAACCCATCTGAAGCAGTGAAAACACACAAATACCCAAAGCAGTGGGCAGCCATGCTACAGCGCCCAGGGAGCAGTTGAAGGTTAGGTACCTTGTTCAAGGGCCCTTCAGCCCAAGCCCACCCCATGTTAACCTAACCGCATGCCTTTGGACTGTGGGGGAAACTGGAGCACCCGGAGGAAACCCACACAGACCCTGGAAGTACATGCAAACTCCACACAGAAAGGCCCCCGTCAGTCACTGGGCTCGAACCCAGAACCTTCTTGCTGTGAGGCAACAGTGCTAACCACTACACCACCATGCTGCGTTTGTGTGTACGTGTGTGCGCCCTGTGATGGCATCCACTGCATGAATAAAAGCAGACGATTTGACAGACATTACTAACTTGAAGGACCAAAATACAGGCAAGTGTACACAACCAAGAAATCCATCTTCACTTCATTGTGATGGTCAATTCTCAGCTAACGCCTTTGGGTACAGTACATCGACCTATTTAAAAGTCAACATTTCAAAACGAGAAACAAGAAGAAAAATCTGATTTTTTTTTTTGGTTTGTTTTTCTAAACTGTGAATCCTTCCTGTTTTCCTCCATGTTGTGATGTGCGTATTATGAGAGCGCTCATGAAGGCTAGGCAGGACTTCACGTTACTAAACAGACACGCAACAGAAGCCAGATATACCAGATTAAACTAATTAACGCAGTTCGGTAAGCAGACACTGAGAAATCAAGTAAATAAACAATGCTTCCCGTGATATAAAAAGTGTTCTCTATTTTGCTTGTATTTCTTTATATTTCTTTCAGTGCATCATCAAGCATCTTCTATTGTTACTTCGTAAGTGTGCCATTATTTCCTGTTGGACCACTGCCCCATTATACACAAAGAAATACAGTATATTATTAGTCAGGAAAAACTATTTGTACCACATCCTTTAACACTGGATATGAAACGGAGCTGCTGTGAGGGTTTGCCAAGTTACTCTGAAAAGAATGGTGTCAGCTAGTTCCAGTGGGAGCCGATCCAAATTCAGTTTGGACTGCTACTCACAGTCGAGATGCTACACACGCCTGAATTCCTGATTAAAAGTGAAAAAGTGAATATTACTTTCCTTTGGGTTCAAACACACGTCAATGAGCCACTGGTCAGTTCCATCTTATGTTGGTAAATAAGAATTCTCTTGAGCAATGAGGCTGTTCAGGATAAAGGGCTCTGTAGCCGGCTTAAAAGGCTACTAATACGTCTGGAATCAGCAGAGACTGGTGTTTCAGGAAGCATCAATTATTAAGCAGAACATAACGATTGGAAAGAAGACGTCTCTACGACTTCTGATGGAAGGCTAAGTAATCCCCCGCTTCTCTACAATCAACATCCTTTTCTCAAAGACCACTCTTTCAGCTGCGAAAGAATGGAATATTGAATCTGTGCCCAAGTCTTCTTACTATTAAGTACTACTTATTTTCTTGGTGACGCAAAAGGATTCACTAATGTTGGAAAGTCCCAGAATGCTATACTGTGCCTTTGCTTCCTCGCAGCAGCTGAGAAAGTTTACATTGAAGACACTGTGTTTGGGTGAGCGTGAAGTTTTCTTTTCTTTTAAGAACCAGATAAAGAACAGGCACCGAGCGCTATACTGTAAAGGATTTAAGAAGTTCCGCCACCATTTGATATTCCAGTAAAAAGTAAACTCGGTAGAGTTTCAAAAATTGGTGGTGATATAGAGACACACATTTAATTCAACTCTCAATAGAACTAATGACTGAGATTTCAGAGCATATAAAGTGAGGAGGATATGTTCATTCATCTCATCTCATTATCTCTAGCCGCTTTATCCTGTTCTACAGGGTCGCAGGCGAGCTGGAGCCTATCCCAGCTGACTACGGGCGAAAGGCGGGGTACACCCTGGACAAGTCGCCAGGTCATCACAGGGCTGACACATACAGTGCGTTTACATGCACATCCAAATCGAGCTACTGTTGGTAATCGAGCTAAGGGTCCCAGCAGGGGTGCCAGAGAAATCCAATCCTACATGCACACAAGGAAATCGAGCTATTGTGTGAGGTACATTGTGCACCCGAGCCACAGGTGGCGCTACACGCCCCATCGTGTTGGTACACTTCCGGTTGTCGTCATGAAGAAGAGCTATTCAAGAGTATAAACAAAGTTATCAGTTCCATGTTCACAAGAAGAACAATGACGAGGACAGCAACATCGAGATATATTTTATATATATATATATATATATATATATATATATATATATATATATATATATATTCAACTCCTTAAGCTGAAGGAGCATGAACTCTATCTCCTCATTGCTCCAGAAGTGCACGTTTCTACTACTGTTGTCATGCCGACCGAGGCTGTTGTGTTTCCCGCTTGTGGTCTCGTCACTCGTCACTTCCGGAAGGGGCAGTGCTGAAGTAAGTAGCTCGACAGGGTTTACATGCACTAAGTAGCTCGGCTACAATCGCATAATCTAGGTCGCGTAGCTCAATTACGAGAAATCCAGTTCAGTTCAATTTCAACCGAGCTAAGGTGTTTCCATGGCATTTAGAACTTCGATTTCAGCCGAGCTACGGCAGAAATTCGATTTTCTCTATGTGCATGTAAACACACTGATAGACACAGACAACCATTCACACTCACATTCACACCTACGCTCAATTTAGAGTCACCAGTTAACCTAACCTGCATGTCTTTGGACTGTGGGGGAAACCGGAGCACCCGGAGGAAACCCACGCGGACACGGGGAGAACATGCAAACTCCGCACAGAAAGGCCCTCGCCGGCCACGGGGCTCGAACCCGGACCTTCTTGCTGTGAGGCGACAGCGCTAACCACTACACCACCGTGCCGCCCCAGGAGGATATATCATCAACTGAAAGTGTAAGACACATTCAGTGGGATTAAATGATGTATCACATGCTGGGGAAGAACTAAACTCATCACACAGATGCAGTAGGAGGGACGAGACCCAGTGTTAAACAACCAGGCAGGGCAAAATGTCTGGCATCTTTACTCAGGCTGCATGGATAAGCTGACCATTATAGAAATCACTCCATGCCTGAAGGCTACCTCGTTCAAGCTCTGACACAAGCCACTAACCCCAAAAGTGTCCACATGTAATTGCGAGACCGGAGGTGTCAGTCTGGCCAGAGTAGACGTGCTGTCTAGACTGCAGAAGATGACTTTATAGGCATCAGTTCATCAATCGTATCAGAAAAGACCAGGGGTTGATAAGACACACATTTACCCATTCACCTTCACCTTTAACATTTAGTTCAGGATGTTCTCTGTACATCTTTACAAGTAGATCCTGAGAAGTAAGAGAAAGTTACACAGAAAGGTATGTGCTAATGCTTCGTCACTGATACGCTACACTGGTTTTCCCGAAGAATTTATATAATTTGTATTTGTGTCTTAATTATTTCAATTTACCTATCAATTCAAAATGTTTTTTTTTTTTACTTTACAAATCAATCTATTTGTTCCATATCTAAAAGTCATTAGATTTTCCTTTAAAGCTAGACGGCCTTTCGATTTCATAAAATCGGTGAAATTGAGTTCCCTCTGAAATGTGGTCATTGTGATGTATGTTTATTTCTGTAATATCTCACAAAATATCAGGCCATTCTGTGGCTGGGAAGTTATTTAATTTGAGGGGATTCCCGCGCAAATAATGTGCATGAAATCACTCGCGTCACGCAGTCAAGCAGACAGAGGAAGTCCGTGTATGTGTGCGCATGCAAAGGTTTACCATCTTCTTCTTCTTCTTTTGGGTTTTACGGAAGCTGGCATTCACAGTGTTGCATTACTGCCATCTTCAGGTTTACTTTTGAGCGTGCACTGACAGTTCCATCATTCTGTCGCTAAACGAACAGCTGATCACACCGAGGTGCTCGCTGACCGCCGATATTTATTAGTTTGGTCCTGTGTTTCCTTTCCTTCGCATATAACATAACGTCTTTTCTTCTTGCTTTCTGTTACTGTAGTCGGTCTTTCACGTTTCATTCGCACACTCACGTCCTCCGTTTTCCTCTCCTGTTTCAAATTTGTATCCCACAATGCCTTGCGCAAACTGGGAAAGCCCACCACATCATCAGGGTTTTCCACTAAGGCTCATACTAGCCAGCCATGACAAATAAGTAGCCAGCCGGGGGGGAGTAAACACAAAATAAACTCCTGTGCACGCAGTTCCCAGGATTAAATGTATTTTCCACAGATCATTTATTTATTCACTTTACTCAAATACAAAGTAAAATGGCAGTAAATCTTCTTTCTTTTCTTGCGTATTGCATCATGAGGCGTTCCTGGCTTGTAAATCTCTTATTTTCGGTGCATGACACATTCACGCAGCTGAGCATGCTATGAATTAACAACGACAACGGTCTGCAGTGGGGCGACACAATTACACACTCAGCGAACATTTCTCCATTTGTGTATGAAAATACACTCCAACCACTCAGTTTGGGTTCATTTACAACCAACGGTGTCTTTTGATGCCAGCACGTAATTGAACGAGAGAAGACTGGTTTGCCGGAGACAAAATAAGCGTCATCTCTGCTTCTGTTCCCTCCGACGGCCCCGACACACTACTGCCTCCGCCGAGTGCGTGCACACACCGCATGTCGGGGCCGCGGATGAGTTACTCTCCCTTGATCAACGAAGTCGGCGGGGAATTTGTGGTTATTATCGGTACAAACAGCGCGAATCACAACTTAAATGAGTGCGGTTCAGTTTGACATTATTGTCAGTCCGTTAGATAAACATTTTAATTTTATTAAAATTGAAAATTAATATTTAGAGCCTGTGGGCTACAAAAATAATAGTCATTAAAGTAGCCGGCTGGACTTAATTGTGTAGTCGGCTGTATGGCCGGCAGCCGGCGCTTGTGGAAAGCCCTGATCATGCATGGCGTAGTATCTTGAATTGGGTCATGGTGAAGCAGGAAAAAAATAGCGGAGAATTTAGGGCCAAGTGGCCCTAAATTTATTAACTGTTCTCATCTCATCTTCTGTAGCCGCTTTATCCTGTTCTACAGGGTCGCAGGCAAGCTGGAGCCTATCCCAGCTGACTAAAGGTGAAAGGCGGGGTACACCCTGGACAAGTCACCAGGTCATCACAGGGCTGACACATAGACACAGACAACCATTCACACTCACATTCACACCTACGCTCAATTTAGAGTCACCAGTTAACCTAACCTGCATGTCTTTGGACTGTGGGGGAAACCAGAGCACCCCCACGCGGACACGGGGAGAACATGCAAACTCCGCACAGAAAGGCCCTCGCCGGCTACGGGGCTCGAACCCAGACCTTCTTGCTGTGAGGCGACAGCGCTAACCACTACACCACCGTGCCGCCATTAACTGTTCTATTTTTTTTAAAAAAAGTAATAAAATTGGAAGTCTGTGATTCGAATTCAGTAGCTTTCGGTCCACGAAACAAAAATAATTGGGTGTTGGGGAAAATTCTTTTTATGACCTAAACTTGAAAAATCTGAAAGGCGGTCTAGCTTTAAAGTGCATATCACAGATAAATTCAGGAGCAAGATCAATGTAATTCTCCTATTTCATATTAAACTTTGATCAAATATCTGTAACATTCTGCATTCTCTGCAATTTTTTTTACCTTGCGCAATACCAGAAAAATTCAGTTGAAATCGAGCCATTTGAGGTGAATTGGTCCGCCTCTGAAAAAACTTGCCATTTGGATTTCCCGGGAAATGTTGATTTTCGTGACGTCGCGTGCGGGACGCCTCCCTCTGAATCCTACGTCAGCGCTGGTTTGTTTATGAGAAAACGACCTGGTGGTTTTCTGTAAATTTCTTCAACGTTCTCGCGTAATTATTAAAATGGTTAACAGCTGTATCGTAGGAGGGTGTAGCAACACCAATCTTGATGGGATTAGTACTCATCGTTTTCAAAAGACCGGACAATGAGAGAGAAATGGGAGCGCTTGGTCTACACAGGCTGTGCACTGAAACCGTGCAAAGCTCGCGCAGCCTGCTGGCGCTTCCGCAGGTAACGTCACGAATCTGGCTCCAGACTCCCTTGGGATTTTTCCAGATGCGTTTTGTTATTTTATTTTTTTCTGTTGTAGACAGATGGCCTTGTGAGAAATTACCCTTCTGGATGAGTGTGTAAAGGGACATGCTTTCATATAAAAAACCAAACGAAATTGGTCCAGAATATACACTATGAGTGCCAGCCAGAACACTGAGTGATATTATTCTAAAGTGAAGCTTTAGCCTGAGATTTAAAAAAAAAAAGCTGAAATCCTCACATTATAATGGGTCACGACTCAGCTTCTCATAATCTAATAAAATAATTCCATGTACTTAGTGTAAACCTTGTACACAAAAAAGAATTAGATGACAGTTTTTTCACATGCTTTAATGTCCAAGCAGGGCTTTAAACATGGCGCATTGATTTTCAATCAGGTAAAGAGAGAGGTTTTTATAACATTAAAAAAAAGTCCTAAAATGGGTTATTTTTCTAACTGCAGTCATGAGCTCACTCCCATGTGATGTGAAAGCACATTGTTTATAAATGAATTCACTGTTTTCTCCTTTGACTCTTCAGGAAAAACTTGTTTTATTATGCGTTGCTATGATTTAGGACTTCTACTGCGCCGGCAGTGGAGATGTCCATGTCACACTAAACGCCGAACATTGAGTCTTTTCCGACCCAAAATGAAGAAATTGTTTAAAATAGTGCAATATAAAGTATAAGGAAATCTTTGTTCATATTCAGATATACATTCCATACATTCTTTCCCATGCAGTGCATTTCACTTGCTCAGTCCAGTCGAATACGACACCAGTAGCAATTTTTTTGTCCAGAAACACAAAAGACCACACATAACTGGCCATCTAATCATCAGGGTGTGTTAGGTTTCAGTGTCCACTGTTCAGCTGCTGAGGACAGTCTCTCGGAACATGTCAAACTTTACTCTAACTCCAAGCTTTCATCTTTAGCTTTCTCAAGGGAACTGCATCTAAAGGCCCAGTCACACAGCCGATCACGCATAAATCACGTATAAATCACGTATAAAGTTGGCTTGTGCGTGATTGTCAGTGGAGAAATTGACCATTTTTTGGGGGTGTGCGTGGTCGAAAATCACCGATTAATTGCGCATGAACTACGTACAAATCACTTACAATCACTTACAAATCACGCACATGAGCGCATAGGGTCAAAAGAGGGACAATTTCTGGTTTTTTATTGACGAACACTCCACGCATAAACTGCGTATGAACCACGTATAAGCACGCATGAACCGCACACTAGCACTGATGAACGACGCATAGAGCGCGCATGTCAGTGGATATCAGTGAAATGTACGTGTTACTACAGCGAGACATGCGTGATATGTGCGTTATTCGTCAGTGAAAAGTCATCGACGTGCGCGGTAGCGGTAAATTTCTTGCGATCAACCACTAACGGTCCACGCATATGTCGCGTATTGTCCGCGTCAGAACTACGGCAAAGGACGCACGAATTACGTTAAACGGCGCACAATCGCGCATACTTGTGCGTGATCAATATTTTTGAGCAGCTCAAAACCTGGAATCGCGCACAAACCCGATTCGTCGAACGTCCACTGACAACTACTGATGCTCCACGTAAAAAAAACTTATGAATTACGCACAGCACTGATGAATCGCGCACGACTCGAAATTTATGCGCAATTCATGCGTAAATCGTAAGTTTTGGCTGTGTGACTGGGCCTTAAGGAGCATTCATGCCATTTCTAGCTGGGCTAAGATTAAAAAAATAAATAAATAAATAATCAAATGCATGCCAAACGAAATCCACTCAGCATGATACAGCGTATACGAGCATAGTTCACTGTCATGAGCTAAAACGACGTTACAACTTTATAATCAAAACTTTAGAAGACACTACAGTTCCAAGAGATGCACATTATCAGGATACTGAAATTGCGTGGTTCAATACACCACAGTAAATACTTCTGCTGATTTATGTTCTCATGAGTCCATCTCAAACTACTACATCCCATACAGTGCAGCATATCGTGTTGCTTCCTCACATCTACAGGCACCCAGGGTCAATCCTGAGCTGGGGTTACTGTCTGTTTTGAGTTTCACATGTTCTCACCATGTCTGCATTCCCGGTTCTCTGGTTTCTTTGAACCTCCCAAAAACATGCCAGGACGTGGATTGCCTCTACAGTGGTGCTTGAAAGTTTGAGAACCCTTTAGAATTTTCTATATTTCTGCATAAATATGACCTAAAACATCATCAGATTTTCACACAAGTCCTAAAAGTAGATAAAGAGAACCCAGTTAAACAAATGAGACAAAAATATTATACTTGGTCATTTATTTCTTGAGGAAAATGATCCAATATTACATATCTGTGAGTGGCAAAAGTATGTGAACCTCTAGGAATAGCAGTTAATTTGAAGGTGAAATTAGAGTCAGGTGTTTTCAATCAATGGGACGACAATCAGGTGTGAGTGGGCACCCTGTTTTATTTAAAGAACAGGGATCTATCAAAGTCTGATCTTCACAACACATGTTTGTAGAAGTGATTCATGGCACGAACAAAGGAGATTTCTGAGGACCTCAGAAAAAGCATTGTTGATGCTCATCAGGCTGGAAAAGGTTACAAAACCATCTCTAAAAAGTTTGGACTCCACCAATCCACAGTCAGACAGATTGTGTACAAATGGAGGAAATTCAAGACCATTGTTACCCTCCCCAGGAGTGGTCGACCAACAAAGATCACTCCAAGAGCAAGGTGTGTAATAGCCGGTGAGGTCACAAAGGACCCCAGGGTAACTTCTAAGCAACTGAAGGCCTCTCTCACAATGGCTAATGTTAATGTTCATGAGTCCACCATCAGGAGAACCTGAACAACAATGGTGTGCATGGCAGGGTTACAAGGAGAAAGCCACTGCTCTCCAAAAAGAACATTGCTGCTCGTCTGCAGTTTGCTAAAGATCATGTGGACAAGCCAGAAGGCTATTGGAAAAATGTTTTGTGGATGGATGAGACCAAAATAGAACTTTTTGGTTTAAATGAGAAGCTTTATGTTTGGAGAAAGAAAAACACTGCATTCCAGCATAAGAACCTTATCCCATCTGTGAAACATGGTGGTGGTAGTATCATGGTTTGGGCCTGTTTTGCTGCATCTGGGCCAGGACGGCTTGCCATCATTGATGGAACAATTAATTCTGAATTATACCAGCAAATTCTAAAGGAAAATGTCAGGACATCTGTCCATGAACTGAATCTCAAGAGAAGGTGGGTCATGCAGCAAGACAACGGCCCTAAGCACACAAGTTGTTCTACCAAAGAATGGTTAAAGAAGAATGAACTTAATGTTTTGGGATGGCCAAGTCAAAGTCCTGACCTTAATCCAATGGAAATGTTGTGGAAGGACCTGAAGCGAGCAGTTCATGTGAGGAAACCCATCAACATCCCAGAGTTGAAGCTGTTCTGTACGGAGGAACGGGCTAAAATTCCTCCAAGCCGGTGTGCGGGACTGATCAACAGTTACCGCAAATGTTTAGTTGCAGTTATTGCTGCACAAGGGGGTCACACCAGATACTGAAAGCAAAGGTTCACATACTTTTGCCACTCACAGATATGTAATATTGGATCGTTTTCCTCACAATAATGAACAATACTGTCCAGATCACTTCTACATCCATAGAAACCCCTCTGAACGTATACTGTGTGCACTATCAGCATCAGTACTTTACAGCAAACTGCTAGCTACACATGGTTAAAATGGCTCTTGTGCAATACTATCTGGGTACCTGTGCAATACTTACACATGCAATACCACCTTTGTAACACACTTATGTTAACTATATATCTGCAAACATGTTAATTTATGCAAATTTGTTAATTTTTTTATCTCTAAATTTGTAGTTTATTTCTGTTATAAATATCCTTTTTTGTATACTTAGTACTTTTGCACTACTCCTTCACTTTTTTTTATCTTTTTCTCTTTATATATTTTGCTGCTGTAATAATGTAAATTTCCCCTTGTGGGATAATACAAGGCTATCTTATCTTATCTTCATAAATAAATGACCAAGTATAATATTTTTGTCTCATTTGTTTAACCGGGTTCTCTTTATCTACTTTTAGGACTTGTGTGAAAATCTGATGTTGTTTTAGGTCACATTTATGCAGAAATATAGAAAATTCTAAAAGGGTTCACAAACTTTCAAGCACCACTGTAAATTGCCCCGTGCAAATGAGTGTGTGTGTGTGTGTGTGTGTGTGAACAATTCTCTGAGATGAACTGGTGTCCCATCCAGGGTGTATGCATATCTCAGGACAGGTTCATTTAATTCCAACAGTGTAAGAGAATCGAAGACTGTTTCGCTCTATTGTACATCATACAGCAGCAAAATACAAATAATCTTACTTATAACTTCGTATTTTCGGTTTGCGTTTACGCAATTAACTATACAGGGGAATAATGTGTTTGGACCGGATTGTACAAAGTGGACTGTAAACAAAAGTGAGTCATCCAGAATATTACCACAGAGAGAGAGAGAGCATTTCTATTACATTACCTTGGGCCATCATTATTGCTTAAGCAGCAGTTTTCTGCTGCTAACCACCTGAAAATAACTGCATCAGTGAAGCCTCTCCCACAGTTAAACATAAAAATCCCAGCACGCATCAGTGCTGTAAGATCACTTGTTATAAAATGGCCATTTGACATCGCCATTGTCGACTGGTGATGAGAGCAGAGGAAGCATCACAGAGCTCCTTTCAGCCTACACCTTCAAACTATCACCGATGAGAAGAGTCACATAACACAACATCCAGGTATTGTTTCCGTAAATTGTAGAAACATCAACAGAAAACAGCCCAGCCAAAAGGAACTGGTAACGACTTGATGAGAAATTGCACCTTGTCGGACAATTTCGGACACACTAGCTATACTGTATCAAGTATGCAAGGATAACGGCGCAATGGAAAAGCGTTCATGGTATCAGATCACAAGTTCGAATCCCGATGATGCATCTGTGGCTGGGAGCGCAAGAGAGCAAAATTGGCTGTGCTCTCAGGAAGGGAGAATGGCATTCTCTCTCTCTTTCTCTCTCCTGTCAACTACAGTCACCCAAGTCAATCATCTGTGAGTTCGTGCATGTGGAGGTGAGCAGATAGCGCTTTCCTCCGAGTGCTCCTGATGTTGCCTGAGCAGCAGTTCTAAAAAATGCGGTTGGCTGCCTTGGAGGAAGTATGTGATAGCCTTCACCCTTCTACCCTGATTGGGAGCTGTTGTGTGTTGAGCTGTCGGTTAAGAACTGGTCGTGACTAAATTAGGGAGAAAATCAGGGGATTGTTTTTTTAAAAAGTATGCAATGATAATGGATGATCGTTTCATCAATCATCAATCAGGAACACACAGGTATTCGGAAACCGTGCAAAACTGACCAAAATAAAGTCCAGCGCAAACCTGTCATACAAGTAACAGTTATTTACTTACACTCACCAGCCACTTTAATAGGAACTTGTTCTTGACTCTAAAATTCCTGTTCTTGGCTGGCAGGAACGGAACCCAATATGGTCTTCTGCTGTTGCATGCTGAGATGCTTTTCTGCTCACCACAGTTGTAAAGAGTTGCTATATCCTTCCCAGCAGCTCAAACCAATCTGTCCATTTTCCTCTGACCTCTCTTATCAACAAGGCGTTTGTCTCCATCCACAGAACTGTCGCTCGCTCGCTCACTCACTCACTCACTCACTCACTCACTCACTCACTCACTCACTCACTCAGTGTTTTTTGTTTTTCGCGCCATTCTGTATAAACTCTATAGACTGTCGTGTGTGAAAACCCCAGGAGATCAGCGGTTTCTGAAATACTCAAACCAGTCCATCTGGCTCAAACCAACACCCATGCCACAGTGAAAGAAAGTCACACTTTGAGATCACAATTGTTCCCATTCGGATGTTTGAACATTGTGAACATTAATGAAATGAAGCTCTTGATTTGTATCTCCATGATTTGCTGCACTGTGCTGCAGTCAAGGGATCGGATGATTAGAGAACTGCATAAAATAAAACAGCAGGTGTATGTATGGGTATTCCTTATAAAGTGGCCAGTGAGTGTGCATCTGAATTATATATAAAGAGTTACAGTATATATCATTTTACGTGATTATTAGTGCTGTCAAGCGATTAAAATATTTAATCGCGATTAATGTCGCGACAGTCATAGTTAACTCGCGATTAATCACAATTTAATCGCACATTTTTGTCACATAAAAAAACATTGTAATTCTCTTATCAGCATAAAAAAAGTGAATGGGCTTGCTTTGTACCAATGTTGTTGTTTTTTTTATTGCAAAGCATAACACGTCTTGACACAGCCACTGCAAAGTGAAACCTAAGCCGAGCACCGGCGCGGGGCTAGCAAGAGAACCATGAGTGAAATGATCTACTATTTGAGTTAGTCTACAACTAGAGAGAGACAGGTTACACAGTGACGGTAGGCTTGACATGCTTGATTATAATATAAAGTACACTATTATATTAACTTTAAGTTGTTCCTTGATAAATATTGCATTGAATCTGATCTTTACTGTTTCAGCTCACTTAACACATTTTGTACTTTTACACTTTCTGCCTGTTGATGCGTCGCGCTGTCCAATCAGAGGCGGCCAAATTTGCATATTACAGGAAGGATTTCTGGGATAGCATTGAGTTTACAGTTCAGAGGGATCTGGCTTCTTTAGACGCTGTCTTCTTAAAACTGAATAAATATTTAAAAAGAGCCAAATGAGCCAGTCTTTTGAACGGCTCTTTTCAAAGAACGGATCACAAAGATGCGGATCCCATCAAAGAGCCATAAATCCCATCTCTACTAGCGCGCCCTGCCCGCGCTGGTTCTTTGGGCGAGGAGGGCAGAGGACTCTGGCTGTGCGGGGCGCGGCATTACAGTCTAGCTGCTGGGTTTCTAAGCAAAGTCTCTGTTCCAAGTTCCTGGCAGTTTCAAAAGCTTATGAAAAACCTACATCATGTCACAGAGCGTTAATCTCGCGATAAAAAAATTATCGCCGTTAAAATTGAGTCAAGTTAACGCGTTAATAACGCGACATTTTTGACAGCACTAGTGATTATATGAGGACATATAATCCTCGTATGGAGGTATGCATTGGAACAAAGAGGAATGAAGGTGAGCAGGAGCAAAACAGAATACATGTGCATCAGTGAGAATGGGGATGAGAGTGTAGTGAAGATGCGAGGAGTAGACGTAAAGAAAGTTGGTGAATTCAAGTACCTGGGGTCAACTGTGCAGGAAAATGGGGGCTGCGATAGTGAGGTGAGAAAGAGAGTGCAGGCAGGATGGAGCAGTTGGAGAAGGATTTTGTGATAGGAAAGTCCCAGCAAAAGTGAAAGGTAAGATGTATAAGACAGTAGTGAGACCAGCTGTGATGTATGGATTGGAGACCGTACCCTTAACGAAGAGACGGGAGGCGGAGTTGGAGGTGGCGGAGTTGAGGATGTTAAGGTTTGTGAGGGGAGGTTGGACGGGATAAGGAACGAGCACATCAGAGGGACAGCACATGTGGAGAGCTTGGGAATGAAGCTAACACAGATGAGATGCAGAGCATGTGGGAAGGAGAATGTTGAGGATGGAGCTGCCAGGCACACGAAAACGAGGAAGGCCAAAGAGGAGATACATGGATGTGGTGAGAGAGGACATGAAAGTGGCAGGTGTGGTAGTAGAGAAGGATGCGGAAGACAGGGAGCAATGGAGATGAAAGATCCGCTGTGGCGACCCCTAATCGGGAGCAGCCAGAAGAAGAAGAAGAAGAAGAAGATATGAGGACGGAACAGCACACCTTACAGCCAAAGATTTTTTGTTCACAAACATGATATTCAACATTAGAAACTTTGTTAGAAGAGGATAATTATATGCTCACTCGTTCCTTTTAGTCAATTAATGCACTTAGCTCACTAGCATGTTATTATATTCCATTAGCTATCACTGTTTTGGTCTTGTCAACTAGGTTTCTGGCCAAACAAAACATGGGACTGGACGAGCACATTGGACTTGCCCAGTGGGCTGGCTAATGAATTAACGACTTGTCGACTGCTGAGGGGGATATCACCGTGGCCAGGTGAACAGCATTCCAGAACAAGACCAACATTCAGCCTTCCAGAGCCCTATAAAAAACAGATCTGTGCTTTTCGTTCGGGGGGGGGGGGGGTCGCTGCTTTTATAGGATGTGACCAGTCCACATTACTACAGTGCACCTCTGTATCAACTGTAATGAAGTTATGGATGTGGTATCGGTTTTGAAGTTATAGTATACTGTATACACGTTTGTTCTGAGTGTTCAGAGTGAAGTGTCTGGATGTTATTTACCTTCACGATCTTGACACAGGACTGAAGCTCTCTGAAAACTAAATCACGTTTAGCTGGTTGTACAGCCCTGGTTAAGACAAACATAGAGGAATTTCCCAGCTAACTGCTGCACGGCTCCTCACACAGAGCCTCTTCTGTAAGAGAAGTTTTGTGGCTCAGTGTTCTTTCTGTACATACAGAATAAATTACGTCTTCAAACTGAGGGTTAATCTATTCCTGTTGGAAGGCAACATTTCTTTATGGCTGACCAATAAATTCTGACTCACATTTTTATTTTAACCATCGCTCAAAAAGACATCTGCTGACCACACTGGAAGAAATCTGGAGACCTCCAGTGTAAATGACTTCAAGTACATGGAGGAAGTTCTGCATATCTGGCATGCCCAACAGGCAGGAGGAGAGAGATGTTGGTTCAAAAGGAAATAGGAAATCTGTATTGCAGTAAATGGCTCACAGTGAGTAAAGCCAGTGTTGTACTCGAGTCACTAAACCTCGAGTCTGAGTCTAGTCTAAAGTCCAAGTCATTTAAGAAAATTTCAAGTCGAGTCCGAGAACAAGACTCCAACCGCACCGTTTGACGGTGTCTGTCGCTGCCTTTATGTGAAAGCGTCTCTGCTACTGTGTTGGACTAGCGTTCCTGCTCGACTGCCACATTTTAGTTAACAGGCTACAGATAAAAAGCTAGTTCATCGCTCAGCAAGCCCCGCCCACTATCAACAGAGCAATGAACATAGCGTGTCACTTCCTTCTCTGGGTGGAGTCTTACCAAATGACGATTGAAGTTCGAGGTCGTCCCCGTCGTCTCCTCGATAGTTCTTCTACATATGGAACACATAGCAGTGCATTTTTTCCCACTGCACGAGAAGTCTGTATAAGCAAAGCGGACAATCCTAGCGGCGTCTCTCCAGGCATTTTAGCGCCGTTAACGTTAGTTTGTTCCTGAACATGATGTGTGAACAGGTGCATGTGCATTCTCTTGCACAAAATTACTATAAAAATTAATGTAGATATAAATATACCAAATTATTCCAGCATGTTACAAAAAATGGGGAAAAAATCCAAGTCCTCATCTCCAATTTACGAGTCCGAATGCAGTTAATGCACGAGTCCGAGTCATCAGTGCTCAAGTCCAAGTCAAGTCACGAGTCCTTAAAATTAGGGCACGAGTCGGACTCGAGTACTACAAGCCTGGCTATAGCGATGGAAGGCATTGGCTGTGCTTTCTTTCTCAAATTTGATCTTCGGTGCAAAACTGGATACCAGGTGTGAACAGCTGGTTGTTCGTCTCCACAAGAAGTGATGGAGATGATGATGGAGAGAGAATATACACTCTCAAGCTCAGTTATAGCTTCATCTCAGGAGTTCAGCAAAGAGGCAAACACGGCCCAGGAGAATGGAATCGCTTTACTATAACGGCTGGATTTGAGATTCTGTATCTGCAGATTTTCAGAAAGGACACCGATAATTTGACTTAGAACTCGATCAGCTTCTCATCTCATCTCATCTCATTATCTGTAGCCGCTTTATCCTTCTACAGGGTTGCAGGCAAGCTGGAGCCTATCCCAACTGACTATGGGCGAAAGGCGGGGTACACCCTGGACAAGTCGCCAGGTCATCACAGGGCTGACACATAGACACAGACAAGCATTCACACTCACATTCACACCTACGGTCAATTTAGAGTCACCAGTTAACCTAACCTGCATGTCTTTGGACTGTGGGGGAAACCGGAGCACCCGGAGGAAACCCACACGGACACGGGGAGAACATGCAAACTCCACACAGAAAGGCCCTCGCCGGCCACGGGGCTCGAACCCGGACCTTCTTGCTGTGAGGCGACAGCGCTAACCACTACACCACCGTGCCGCCCCTCGATCAGCTTAGTTAAGATTTTTTTTAAGAGTTTATGTTCCTGAAAATGTTCCAGCATCTGGCTCTGGGTTTTACAGCCCTGCACAGTTTCTGTTTAAGGATATCAGCCAGCAATCTTTACTTTTCTCAGAGCATTTTGTTCATGTTGCTGGAATTCAGATGCTCATGCTCACAGTGACAACTCAGAACAGCAGAAGAGATGGTCCTCCCACATCACTCGTTACTGTGGTTAAAAAAAAGAATCCGATAAAGACATACAGTACCAGTCAAAAGTTTGTACACCCCTACTCATTCCTACGTTTTTCTCTATTTTGACTAGTTTCTAGTCTCAATAAATAAATGACCAAGTATAATATTTTTGTCTCATTTGTTTAACTGGGTTCTCTTTATCTACTTTTAGGACTTGTGTGAAAATCTGATGATGTTTTAGGTCATATTTATGCAGAAATATAGAAAATTCTAAAGGGTTCACTAACTTTCAAGCACCACTGTACTACTGTGTGTCCTACTTTGTATTTGTGCAAAGTTTTTACTTTGTACTTTTTGGAAACTTTAACACGACGAATGTTTGTTTATTTATGGGTGGGAATATGGGCTACAATGCGTATCCTCGGGATGTGTGAACATTTTGACAAAAGCATCCAGCGACATAAAGTTCCAGTTAACAGCTGTAGCTGTTAAGTAAAAGAACTTAAGCTTTTCCTGCTCATGTTGAGGTCTGGATCCTGTCACGCTAACATTAACAACAATGAATTATCCAGACATATTTATACAGTAACCCTAGGATGATATGAAATGCTTTCTCCTTTAATATGAGATTGGAGCTCCATACAGATAAAAGAAATACTGCAAAAAAAAAAATAATAAGGACATGAACAGCAAGAGGCTGTGTGATAAGAGATGAGATCTGTGGACAAAAATAAAAAATAAAAGAGAGAGAGAAACGGTCTACACTATACCATACACTGTAATGAGAGATCAGCGGCCATCCATCATTTAAGCCAGTATCTCACTGGGCGGGCGGCACGGTGGTGTAGTGGTTAGCGCTGTCGCCTCACAGCAAGAAGGTCTGGGTTCGAGCCCCGTGGCCAGCGAGAGCCTTTCTGTGTGGAGTTTGCATGTTCTCCCCGTGTCCGCGTGGGTTTCCTCCGGGTGCTCCGGTTTCCCCCACAGTCCAAAGACATGCAGGTTAGGTTAACTGGTGACTCTAAATTGACCGTAGGTGTGAATGTGAGTGTGAATGGTTGTCTGTGTCTATGTGTCAGCCCTGTGATGACCTGGCGACTTGTCCAGGGTGTACCCCGCCTCTCGCCCGCAGTCAGCTGGGATAGGCTCCAGCTTGCCTGCGACCCTGTAGAACAGGATAAAGCGGCTACAGATAATGAGATGAGATGAGGTCTCACTGGGCTGCGACAGCCTGCGACTAGTTGGAGACACAACAATTGCGATAAAATATGCAAATTAGCGACAATTTTCACTTGGAATCATACTGAATTGATATTCGCATATTTTATCGCAATTGTTGTGTCTCCAACTAGTCGCAGGCTGTCGCAGCCCAGTGAGATACTGGCTGAAGAACACGCACTTCCTGTCTCACGGAAACTGACTTGAGAAGGGTTCGCAACGGCTTTGCGACACTGGCAACATATTTGCGGCTATTTTGAGAGAAATTTTGTTGCACAAATTTTTTGAACATGTTCAAAATTTCGGGCGGCACAGTGGTGTAGTGGTTAGCGCTGTCGCCTCACAGCAAGAAGGTCCTGGGTTCGAGCCCCGGGGCCGGCGAGGGCCTTTCTGTGCGGAGTTTGCATGTTCTCCTCGTGTCCGCGTGGGTTTCCTCCGGGTGCTCCGGTTTCCCCCACAGTCCAAAGACATGCAGGTTAGGTTAACTGGTGACTCTAAATTGACCGTAGGTGTGAATGTGAGTGTGAATGGTTGTCTGTGTCTATGTGTCAGCCCTGTGATGACCTGGCGACTTGTCCAGGGTGTACCCCGCCTTTCGCCCGTAGTCAGCTGGGATAGGCTCCAGCTTGCCTGCGACCCTGTAGAAGAATAAAGCGGCGAGAGATAATGAGATGAGATGTTCAAAATTTCAGCGACGAAGGAGCGACACTTTGCGACTCATGCGAGGAAATTGAGAAGCCCCGCAAACATTTCAAGTCACTTTCGAAACTCTCTCACGAATGACGTTCACAATTTGTCGCAAGCTGTCGCAGCCCAGTGAGATACTACCCTTAGGCTCATTCAGATTTGCCACCTTAAATATGCACCAAGACTGAGTGAATAGAAAATGACCGCACGTTTTTCGCTTGCCGGCTCGTTTCCATAATGAGCTTCAGTCCAAAGAGCAGAAATCCTGTTTTGTTCATTCTGCGTGAATAAACCCTGGATGGGACGTTAGTCCTTTACAGAAGAGTGGAAATCCATTCATTCATTCTTTCACCCTCAGCATCCACTTTCTTGCAAGTATCTGCACCACTGATCTAAGACACTTCTATTACAACGAACTGTCTAAAATTGTTTCAAATTAAAATTAACATTCCAGACATTTTACACTGTTGAAATACCTCCGTTTCAAGTCGAGTTCTCCCATGATCACCAAATCGTAAGATTACACACAAAGCACTTTATTGTTGCTCCAGTCCTTTTGTAGGAGTGCTTTGTGATGGTATGTTTCCTCTATATCGGAAACACTGCAGTGCCAGATTACGGTATAAGATTGGCCTTTAACTCATAATTAGACCGTGTCCGTGAGCTCACATTTGCTCTTTATCACAGATATGGCTGGAATTCTTTTGCGTTCCAACTTTGATGAGTCAGGAAGGAAAGGCATCGTTTTTTAGCAGGATACACTTTAAAGCAAGGCCGTTCAAAGACTCATCTTGAACTGTGACTTTTTGAAGCTGTCCTTATCATTTATTATATCCATGTTATGTCAGAAGCATTTATGTTTCTCGTTTTGTCTGGTTCGTTTCAAGGTTTCATCCTGATGTCGTCTCGGGGAGCATTTCCTCTCCTCATCGCTCTTCACGTCTGGTTTGGTCATTCGGGATCTAAATATAACTCTACATGCAGATTTCTGTAAAGCTGCTTTGTGATAATGTCATTGAACTGAATGAATGGAAATTTAGACAAAAAAAGAAGAAAGAATCCTAAAGAATCCATTCTATAATAATTACGGTACAATAAGTATATTCACTGGTACTTTCACCTAACCAACCAAACAAAGTAAAGCAGGCTCCGAGGTACAGGAGCTCTGAAATGTGCTTTCTATTATAAGTAACACAGATAGCAACAAGCAGAAAGTAAAGGTCTGACCTCTGTCACAGTTATTTAGTTTAGATGTTTGAATGAGTTCCAACAGTTTGGAGAAGTTCAGAGCTGAGCATGTGGCATGCTTGGGATGAGTCTGGTTGTCTGTTAGTGTTGTGAATAGCATGCTAAATGTACAAAAGACAAAATCCAAATGAGAGATTTCCACAGTAACATGTCCCATTGTGTCCTTCCGGAAAGCAACAAAAGGCCAAAGACGCACAGTACATCACATATATGATCACTGTGTATTCCAGTGGTGTATCAGAAGGAAGGTAAATACAGTAGAACAAAGTCTTCTTTGCCATGATATCGTTCATGTTTACAGTGAGATCCAAAAGTCTGAGACCACACTGAATTTTTTTTTCATTTAAAACCGAAAATAAATCAAGTTTTTGAATTTTGAAATATTTAAAAACAAAGAAAGTACATGTTCAATATCTTAAAGGAACAGTCCACCGTACTTCCATAATGAAATATGCTCTTCTCTGAATTGAGACGAGCTGCTCCGTACCTCTCCGAGCTTTGCGCGACCGCCCAGTCAGTCAGACGCAGTCAGACGCGCTGTCACTCCTGTTAGCAATGTAGCTAGGCTCAGTATGGCCAACGGTATTTTTTGGGGCTGTAGTTAGATGCGACCAAACTCTTCCACGTTTTTCCTGTTTACATAGGTTTATATGACCAGTGATATGAAACAAGTTCAGTTACACAAATTGAAACGTAGCGATTTTCTATGCCATGGAAAGTCCGCACTATAATGACAGGCGTACTAACACCTTCTGCGCGCTTCGGCAGCGCATTGATACGAAGCTCAGATATCAATGCGCTGCCGAAGCACGCAGAAGGTGTTAGTACGCCTGTCATTATAGTGCGGACTTTCCATAGCATAGAAAATCGCTACGTTTCAATTTTTTTAACTGAACTTGTTTCATATCACTGGTCATATAAACCTATGTAAACAGGAAAAACGCGGAAGAGTTTGGTCGCATCTAACTACAGCCCCAAAAAATACCGTTGGCCATACTGAGCCTAGCTACATTGCTAACAGGAGTGACAGCGCGTCTGACTGCGTCTGACTGACTGGGAGGTCGCGCAAAGCTCGGAGAGGTACGGAGCAGCTCATCTCAATTCAGAGAAGAGCATATTTCATTATGGAAGTACGGTGGACTGTTCCTTTAAAAGTAGACGGCCTTTCGATTTCATAAAATCGGTGATATTTAGTTCCCTCTGAAATTCGGTCATTGTGATACATGTTTATTTCTGTAATATCTAAAAACAAAAAAACAGACCATTCTGTGACTGGGAAGTTATTTAATTTGAGCGGATTCACGAGCAAATAACATGCATGAAATCGCTCGCTTTGCGCAGTGTGCGCATGCGCAGGTTTACCTTCTTCTTCTTCTTTTGGGTTTTATGGCAGCTGGCATCCACAGTGTTGCATTACTGCCATCTACAGGTTTACCTTTGAGCGTGCGCTGACAGTTCCATCATTCCGTCAGTAAACAAACAGCTGATCACACCGAGGTGCTCGCTGAGCGCCGATATTTATTAGTTTGGTCCTGCGTTTCCTTTCCTTCGTATATAACATAACGTCTTTTCTTCTCGCATTCCGTTACTGTAGTCGGTCTTCCACATTTCATTCATACACTCACGTCCTCCGTTTTTCTCTCCTGTTTCAAATTTGTATCCCAAAATGCCTTGTGCGAACAGAGAAAGCTCACCACATCATGCATGATGTAGTATCTTGATTTTGGTTGGGGTGAAGCCACATGGCCCTAAATTAATTAATTGTTCTATTTAAAAAACTAATAAAATTGGACGTCTGTGATTTGAATTCAGTAGCTTTCGGTCCACCAAACAAAAATAATTGGGTGTCAGGGAAAATTCTTTTTATGACCTACACTTGAAAAATCTGAAAGACGGTCTACCTTTAAATATGTAATATTCAAGATTCTGTACTATTTCTGGGTTTGTACTTAAATAAATATCAAACAAATAGCAGAATTGTGATACTGATCATGTTAACTTCTTTGTACAAAAGGTCAGATTTTCCTCATGCCTAGTCTCTTCTATTGAAGCATGTGTTCAGACGACACTCCGATCTAAAATTCGATCTCAAATGGATCATAAAGTTTTGCGCAAACTCGTGGAGTCCATGCCATCTCAGAAAGGGCTACGAAACTCTGAAATTCATGTGAATGTTTCAACGATTACTTTTCACTCGAGTTGCTGTCAAGAAAAGAATCTGTAACGAATAAATATAAGGAAGAACCAGGGGCGTAGCTGGGGGAGGGGTCCTGGGGTGCCCATGACCCCCCCTATGTCGGACCATACATTTTTTCAATAGCCGCATAAGAATATTAGAAAAGCGCCCACTGTAATTTTTCTAACATTTTTTTTAACTAGATTGTTACCTCAGCCTCATTAGGGTTTCTATAACCTTGTATGGACTTCCTGTGGTTTGGGCGCGAAAACCCAGTTCTGCGCAAGCGCAACACAATCGCACTAGAAAGCATGGTCAAGCTGCCAGTGTAGCTGCAGTCTTTTTAGTCGTGAATTACGAGTATTTCCTCGTGTTAATAATTCGCCATGTCAAAATAAGCGAAACTTTCCTCCTTCTTTTGACGTGAAGAGAGGTAAGCAATTTATATATTTTTTTCCATTAAAGTTGCATTTTGTGGCATCGAAGCTAAGTTTTAGTGCCGTTTCTAGAACACAACATCAAGAAAGCGTGGAAGAAACAGCAATAATGGAAGAGCCGGTTTCTAAGCTGCCTAAAACTAGCAATGGTAACTATTTTTTGTTACATATTTTTCATATTCTAGTACTAAGTCAATTTTTTATGATAAAACAGACTCAAAACAAGATGCATCATCGCCTTCGGCAGACCAAGAAACACCGGCCCAAGCGGCAGCTGCCGGTGAGCGAGCTTGGTTTGCTTATCCTATTGCTGTTGTTTGGTTTGATAGAATTAGCCCAAAGCATTAGTACGGTCAGTAAGCTCAACCATTCTTTTTGGTTGATGTAGGCGTTCTTGATTTGCCAGATGAAATATAATCTTGAAGATTATGAAGCACCTACCGCTCTCGGCAGTGTTCCATAGCTTGTCAAGTGCCTGCAAAAGGCTGCTGCAGCTATCTCACATGGCCATGTTATGGAAACGTTTCACGTTAGAAGATACAGGACGTCCTCCTTTCTACACCATCCATAGTTTTAAGACCATTTTTGAGAGGCACTGTACTCATTTTCACCATCTTTATTTTAACGTCAATTTTGAACAACATTTCACCTTTCAGTTTAGTAAATTCAATCTTACACAAATATTGGGAAATTGCTTAAACCTTGTTATTTTAGGGTTTGTTGACAAACTTTCTCATAGAAGACATTTCTTTTGTAATACATTTAGTGCATTTGAAAGAGTTGTATTTAGAGTATTGCTGTAACGTAAATGAAGTAATGACCAGCCTGATCCATCCTGGTGCCCTGTGTCTGGCTGGAGTCTCATCGCATCGCTCCTGTGGAGGGCAGCCCCATGTGGACAGTTGGGGGTCGCGCCTGGAGGATGCTCTAGACTCTTGCAGTGGTGCTTTTGTGGCTGGGGACTGCAGTTGGCTTGCTGACTTTGGGACTGTAGTTGACTTGCTGACTTTAGGACTGCAGTTGACTTGCTGACTTTAGGACTGCAGTTGACTTGCTGACTTTGGGACTGCAGTTGACTTGCTGACTTTGGGACTGCAGTTGACTTGCTGACTTTGGGACTGCAGTTGACTTGCTGATTTTGGGACTGCAGTTGACTTGCTGACTTTGGGACTGCAGTTGACTTGCTGACTGCAGTTGACTTGCTGACTTTGGGACTGCAGTTGACTTGCTGACTGCAGTTGACTTGCTGACTGCAGTTGACTTGCTGACTTTGGGACTGCAGTTGACTTGCTGACTTTGGGACTGCAGTTGACTTGCTGACTTTGGGACTGCAGTTGACTTGCTGACTTTGGGACTGCAGTTGACTTGCTGACTGCAGTTGACTTGCTGACTTTGGGACTGCAGTTGACTTGCTGACTTTGGGACTGCAGTTGACTTGCTGACTGCAGTTGACTTGCTGACTTTGGGACTGCAGTTGACTTGCTGACTTTGGGACTGCAGTTGACTTGCTGACTTTGGGACTGCAGTTGACTTGCTGACTTTGGGACTGCAGTTGGCTTGCTGACTTTGGGACTGCAGTTGGCTTGCTGACTTTGGGACTGCAGTTGGCTTGCTGACTTTGGGACTGCAGTTGGCTTGCTGACTTTGGGACTGCAGTTGGCTTGCTGACTTTGGGACTGCAGTTGACTTGACGACTTTGGGACTGCAGTTGACTTGACGACTTTGGGACTGCAGTTGACTTGACGACTTTGGGACTGCAGTTGACTTGCTGACTTTGGGACTGCAGTTGACTTGCTGACTGCAGTTGACTTGCTGACTTTGGGACTGCAGTTGACTTGCTGACTGCAGTTGACTTGCTGACTGCAGTTGACTTGCTGACTTTGGGACTGCAGTTGACTTGCTGACTGCAGTTGACTTGCTGACTGCAGTTGACTTGCTGACTTTGGGACTGCAGTTGACTTGCTGACTGCAGTTGACTTGCTGACTGCAGTTGACTTGCTGACTTTGGGACTGCAGTTGACTTGCTGACTGCAGTTGACTTGCTGACTGCAGTTGACTTGCTGACTTTGGGACTGCAGTTGACTTGCTGACTGCAGTTGACTTGCTGACTGCAGTTGACTTGCTGACTTTGGGACTGCAGTTGACTTGCTGACTTTGGGACTGCAGTTGACTTGCTGACTTTGGGACTGCAGTTGACTTGCTGACTTTGGGACTGCAGTTGACTTGCTGACTTTGGGACTGCAGTTGACTTGCTGACTTTGGGACTGCAGTTGACTTGCTGACTTTGGGACTGCAGTTGGCTTGCTGACTTTGGGACTGCAGTTGGCTTGCTGACTTTGGGACTGCAGTTGGCTTGCTGACTTTGGGACTGCAGTTGGCTTGCTGACTTTGGGACTGCAGTTGGCTTGCTGACTTTGGGACTGCAGTTGACTTGCTGACTTTGGGACTGCAGTTGGCTTGCTGACTTTGGGACTGCAGTTGGCTTGCTGACTTTGGGACTGCAGTTGGCTTGCTGACTTTGGGACTGCAGTTGGCTTGCTGACTTTGGGACTGCAGTTGACTTGCTGACTTTGGGACTGCAGTTGACTTGCTGACTTTGGGACTGCAGTTGGCTTGCTGACTTTGGGACTGCAGTTGGCTTGCTGACTTTGGGACTGCAGTTGGCTTGCTGACTTTGGGACTGCAGTTGGCTTGCTGACTTTGGGACTGCAGTTGGCTTGCTGACTTTGGGACTGCAGTTGACTTGCTGACTTTGGGACTGCAGTTGACTTGCTGACTTTGGGACTGCAGTTGGCTTGCTGACTTTGGGACTGCAGTTGGCTTGCTGACTTTGGGACTGCAGTTGGCTTGCTGACTTTGGGACTGCAGTTGGCTTGCTGACTTTGGGACTGCAGTTGACTTGCTGACTTTGGGACTGCAGCTGACTTTGGGACTGCAGCTGACTTGACGACTTTGGGACTGCAGTTGACTTGACGACTTTGGGACTGCAGTTGACTTTACGACTTTGGGACTGCAGTTGACTTGCTGACTGCAGTTGACTTGCTGACTGCAGTTGACTTGCTGACTTTGGGACTGCAGTTGACTTGCTGACTGCAGTTGACTTGCTGACTGCAGTTGACTTGCTGACTTTGGGACTGCAGTTGACTTGATGACTTTGGGACTGCAGTTGACTTGCTGACTTTGGGACTGCAGTTGGCTTGCTGACTTTGGGACTGCAGTTGGCTTGCTGACTTTGGGACTGCAGTTGGCTTGCTGACTTTGGGACTGCGGTTGTCATGAATGGTTTTGGGCTCGGGTTTCCGTCGGTGGGGGGTTTATAGCATCAACGAAGCTGACTTTATGTTAGGACTGTTAATGTTAGTCATGTTGTCTATTGTTGCCCGGATGGGGATGGGTTTCTTTTTGGGTCTGGTTCCTCTCGAGGTTTCTTCCTCATGTTGTCTGAGGGCGTTTTTCCTTGCTACCGTTGCCACAGGCGTGCTCATTGGGGATAGATTAGGGATAAAATTAGCTCATATTTTAAGTCGTTCAAATTCTGTAAAGCTGCTTTGCGACAATGTTTATTGTTAAAAGTGCTATACAAATAAACTTGACTTGACAAACATTCTGAGCAACCGTAGTTATTTGCAAGATCTGGAAACACTTAGTTTACGAATGTGCAGACAGTTTGATTCAGAACAGCTGATTGCTACTGCATTAAGCCACCCAAGTCTTCGTATTTATAAGATAGACGGCTGTGGCAACGTTGATATTGTATCATCTTTGGCTATTCTGAACTCTCCGCGGTTGTCACTGTTCGAGATTTGCATGACGCCGAATTTAGATCGCCATTCTTTACAAGAATGGACTTCCTTAGAAAACATGTTTGAGGAACTAAGACTGTGCTAAACAAGTGGAGTGGGCAGTAGTGTTGTCCAAACTTAACATGCATGTCAAACATTTGCTTTTGACACGAGCCATGGTTATATGGAACAACAAGACAATAAGAATAGAGAGATCTGCATCAGATGACTAGGGTAAGATGTCGAGCCGCTATCCATACGCTGCCGGATAAAGCTGATTTGGCCGAATCACTGTCCGACATCTCAACAGCTCGCAACATGAGATGAAAGAATGATGCAAAGACTGCGTTATTTTCTCAAATGTATTCAATGTATTTTTTCATTTACAAACCTGCGGGTATGTACTCAGGCTGCCACTCAGTGTGTGACACCCCCCCCCCTTTTGAAAAATCCTAGCTACGCCCCTGAGAATTATCACATTAAATTAGAAAAGAATGCAAAATAGAAGCAGCAGTGCTCACAGACTTTTGGACCCCACTGTAGTTTGATTTAAAATTAAATCTAATCAGCTGACTTCTATCTTTGCCGCACGCTTCGTGTTTAGTTGAGTTTAATCCTAATCCAACCCTTGTGTTTCTTTGGTTAAAAGTGTGTCATGTGAATCAATGAAAATTTAAATCAATGTGCGATAGGAATTCAGCTGGAATATCTCGTAACTGTGTGACATCATTGGACAAACGTGGAATGTGAGCAAACAGGAGGTAAGCACAATGAAGAGAAGCACTGAGAGTCAAAAAAACAAACATGAAGAAACCCACAGGTGTTTGAGGATTACAAATAAGGAAGTGAGAAACAAAGACAAGGGGGCAAAGGGAACTGGTGTCACTAACATTTTGGAGATATGAAATGCCTTGAGTTAGAAAACGTCCTGGAAAAATACACTCGTCACACAATATCCTTTCCAACCGATAAGGACGGTGCATGTGTGATATTAGAAACATGAAAGAATGGGTGATTTGTACATGTCTTTAGTTGAGGTTTTGATACGCTTTTAGGCAAAGCTGTGATCCACTTCAGCGTTCTGTACAAAAGACAGCAAGGTGAGGTGCTCTCTCACCAGTGGCTCAATTTAACCACCAGCTTGTGGTCGCAAAAGTGTTATGCCACTTAGATATGTTACTATTTTCATAGCTCTCCAAACACACAGCCGGACTAAACCTAATGCTGGTTCCAGCAACACATATGCACTTTGTTTGCCAGTAAGAATAAGCTA